>NW_012101587.1:6047063-6049096 GCF_000951045.1 Mandrillus leucophaeus | reverse complement strand
AAAAACATGTATTTGTCCTGGGCCTAAGCTGTAATCAGCCTTTTGCCACATATTTTACCTGATCATTATTGATGCTCTCTACTTAAAAACCTCGGGTGAAGAGAATTAAAATTGTGAAGTCAGCAGTGTTTACCTTGGAACTTTGTACTTTTTTTCTTTTTAACTTTTCAAAAGGTCAAATCAGAAAGGGAATATTTTTATTGTTAATGATACCAGGAATCATCTTAATTCATCAACACCTCCTGTGAATTTGTGTTAACCTTTGTAAGACTACTTCTATTTTTAAAAGAACCAAGTGGTTCTCTAGTGATGAGAATTTCAAACACTGTGATGCTAGAGTGAGGCAGATGTGTTGGAGCCAAAGGGCATTGCCAGCATTCCTCAGATGACACCACAAACTCATTTCAGTATTGTGATCAGAAGGCTGGTCACACTGCACATTCCCGGGCCAGTATGTTATTCTTTCTTAAAAAGAAAAAACATGTTGATGTTGAATAGTTGAAAGTACTAGAGTCCAGCTTACTTTTCCCCAGTGTATTTGTGCATGTTAGAGTACTGATGCTTCACTAGGTTGCTTTACTTTTATATTCTAGTTTTTGTTTCTGTAGTAAAACGTAATGTAGACTTCAAAGGTATACCTTGTGAATTATTAACTGTAAACTGTGCCTCCAATAGAATTTGAAAGCTGGATAATTAGTGGAAACAAAAACTAGGTAATAATTTAGAGACTTCAGTAAACATTTTCTTTCGTGTACAATGACAAATAACATATTCCTCAACCTTGAAGTGCTTTACAGAAAAATCTGAAACAACAAAATACTTTGCTATACATTTTGACTTTTAAAAAATAATTATCGTTATAGAAAAGGGAGTGATTAAAATATTCTAAAATTTATTGCACTGATGATTGTACAACTCTGAATACAGTAAAAAACTGAATTGTATGCATTAAATGGGTGAATTTTATGTTATGTGAACTATATCTTAGTAAAACTTGTACCAAAAATCATAGAAAATCATTAGAAGACCTTAAAGGTAAATGGCAGTGATACTTAACTGCTGAAAGTTTGCAAACTAACTTGTTTGTATGATCCTATTCTAAAACAATATAAAATATTGTGTGCTGACTTGGTATTGGAACTCTATTGGTAAAATAATTTACTACCTTTTTTTGCTATTTATTTTTAAAGGCCTGATTGCTGAGACGCTCAGTCAGAAAGTATGAATGATTCTAGGCAGCAGTCTCTGTTCTTCATCACACTTCCAGATTTAAACAAACTCTGTGCTGTCAGAATAATACTGAGTAATAAGGTGGCAGATACTGAGATAAGGACTATACAAATGAAGATGTGCAGGTAAAAAATACATCTTAAAACTAAGACTTTTAAACTTTAAGACCTATAAAAGCTGTTTTAGAGGAATTTTCTATAAAGCAAAATACTCATTCACTCAATTTGTGTTTATAATTTTAAAATAAAGGAAGTCTTTTGTTCTGACCAGGTATATTGGATTACATTTAAGCAGGGACTTAAAATACTTGCAATATAATTATGTCACTGTTGAGTTTTTATATTTGTGACGTCTTATGTGCTTTTTAAAAGTTTAAAATTTCCACAGACATTCATGAATTAAATTCAGGCTCCCAGAAATGTAGAGGTCCTAATTAATCAATATTTATGGAATACCTACTGTTTTCCAGTAGGTATTTCTAGTAGGCGGGGCCCTTAGAGATCCTATAAACATCTTAGATTAGTAGTTTCTTAATTCTCAAGTCAGTATGAGACACTGAGAAGTATTTCTCTAGGATCTGTGTCAAAATATCTGATCCCACATAGTCATTGAAAAACAGCTTAAGAGGGTCAGGCATGGTGGCTCACGCCTGTAATCCCAGCATTTTGGGAGGCTGAGGTGGGCAGATCACGAGGTCAGGAGTTCGAGACTAGCCTGGCCAACATGGTGAAACCCCATCTCTACTAAAAATAAAAAAAAAATTAGCTGGGCGTGGTGGCAGGCACCTGTAATCCCAGCTACTT
>NW_012101587.1:6042073-6044223 GCF_000951045.1 Mandrillus leucophaeus | reverse complement strand
CTGGGGCCGCCCTGAACCCCGCGCCCCAGACTGATTTTTAGGAAGGGCCCCTCGTAGCCAGAGGCCAGTGGAGCTCCCGGTGGGACCGCGGTCCCCAGGCTTCGCGCGCGGCACTGCACGAGCTGGGCGCCCCCAGAGTTTTGGTCCTTTGGGGTTCTCCGAGTCCTCACGTGTGTAGAGTTGTGCTGGTTCCTGTCGCGTGCTCCTGGCGCTGGTTCCTTGCCCTGCTGGGGATGGGGGACAAAGATGAAATCCTGGGACAGAAACGTAGTGGAGCGACTCCCTGGACGGGATGTTAATAGCACAAATGGCACATCCGTAGATCATCATAAGGCTTGGCCTACGTTTTGAGCTTCACGATATAGTTCTTCTACAGCCTAGTCAAAGAAAACAACATTCCTTTTGAATCTGCAAGTTTTGCCAACTAGGAACTCCCAAAATTAAAAAATAGTAATAATTCTAATAAATTCATGCTTATCCTTGAACAAGAGTGTAAACACTCTTGTTTACATACAGTGTTGCAATCCATGAGTATTTGAAGATTGGCAGAACGGGAGGACTTGCACCCAGGAATTTTTTGGTGACCTGGAATTTACACCCTACTGTAATTTAGAGGAAAAATGAGAGAGAAAGTAATTTTAGGCCGGGCGCAGTGGCTCCTGCCTGTAATCCTAGCCCTTTGGGAGGCGGAGGTGGGTGGATCGCTTGAGCCCAGGAGTTTGAGACCAGCCTGGCCAACGTGGCGAAATCCCATTTCTACTAAAATACAAAAATTAGCTGGGCATGGTGGCACACATCTGTAATCCCAGCTACTTGGGAGGCTGAAGCACAAGAATCGCTTGAACCTGGGAGGCGGAGGTTGCAATGAGCCTAGATCGTGCCACTGCACTCCAGCCTAGGCGACCAAGCGAAACTCGGTCTCAAAAAGAAAAAAAAAAGAAACTAATTTTAGTGGGAAATGTGCATTAGAAATGAAAGTAACAGATCACAAACTTTCGCCCATGTCTTTGACCTATTTTTTTAAAAACATGTATTTGTCCTGGGCCTAAGCTGTAATCAGCCTTTTGCCACATATTTTACCTGATCATTATTGATGCTCTCTACTTAAAAACCTCGGGTGAAGAGAATTAAAATTGTGAAGTCAGCAGTGTTTACCTTGGAACTTTGTACTTTTTTTCTTTTTAACTTTTCAAAAGGTCAAATCAGAAAGGGAATATTTTTATTGTTAATGATACCAGGAATCATCTTAATTCATCAACACCTCCTGTGAATTTGTGTTAACCTTTGTAAGACTACTTCTATTTTTAAAAGAACCAAGTGGTTCTCTAGTGATGAGAATTTCAAACACTGTGATGCTAGAGTGAGGCAGATGTGTTGGAGCCAAAGGGCATTGCCAGCATTCCTCAGATGACACCACAAACTCATTTCAGTATTGTGATCAGAAGGCTGGTCACACTGCACATTCCCGGGCCAGTATGTTATTCTTTCTTAAAAAGAAAAAACATGTTGATGTTGAATAGTTGAAAGTACTAGAGTCCAGCTTACTTTTCCCCAGTGTATTTGTGCATGTTAGAGTACTGATGCTTCACTAGGTTGCTTTACTTTTATATTCTAGTTTTTGTTTCTGTAGTAAAACGTAATGTAGACTTCAAAGGTATACCTTGTGAATTATTAACTGTAAACTGTGCCTCCAATAGAATTTGAAAGCTGGATAATTAGTGGAAACAAAAACTAGGTAATAATTTAGAGACTTCAGTAAACATTTTCTTTCGTGTACAATGACAAATAACATATTCCTCAACCTTGAAGTGCTTTACAGAAAAATCTGAAACAACAAAATACTTTGCTATACATTTTGACTTTTAAAAAATAATTATCGTTATAGAAAAGGGAGTGATTAAAATATTCTAAAATTTATTGCACTGATGATTGTACAACTCTGAATACAGTAAAAAACTGAATTGTATGCATTAAATGGGTGAATTTTATGTTATGTGAACTATATCTTAGTAAAACTTGTACCAAAAATCATAGAAAATCATTAGAAGACCTTAAAGGTAAATGGCAGTGATACTTAACTGCTGAAAGTTTGCAAACTAACTTGTTTGTATGATCCTATTCTAAAACAATATAAAATATTGTGTGCTGAC
>NW_012101587.1:5997873-6041073 GCF_000951045.1 Mandrillus leucophaeus | reverse complement strand
AAAAAAAAAAAAAAAAGTAGAAGAAAAGAAAAGAAAAACAGCTTAGAGGAAACCTAAAGTATAATTCCATGATTACTGAGGACCCGTCTTTAAATTGTTTGAGGCACTCAAAGGAAGAGTCATAGAATACATGAGAAGATTCTATATTTAAATGAATTGCTTAGAGAAGAACAAACAACTAGAAGATACCCAGAGGCAAGAAATAAGGAAGCCACTTTTGGGGTGTCCTTCATTTTCCTCTTATTTACAAAGTTTTTCTTCTCTCTTTTGCATATTTTCCCACCCAAAGGCATTAGGGAGCCTGTACCCTTCCTGCTAAAGTATAATTTGATACCTGTTAAGGACTTAATCTGCGACTCCTTTTGGAAATACTAAAATAGGTAGAAAACCTAAAGTGAGGTTTTTCTTCTGTTTGCCCTCAGATTGAAGGTAGCCATGCCCACAGAGTGGGGTTATCTTAACTCACCCTGGTTTAACAGAGAGTCTTGAATAGAGATTGCAGAGCTCTCTCTATTAGCATTTGGCTGTGTCAGATAATGGCAGACCTTGCCAAGGCAAGTACCTGATACACCTGGGTTCCAACAAATATGAAGCCACCAGAAACAGATTGTTGGTTTTCTACGTTGCCTATGTTGGTTTTCAAGGTAACCCTATATACATCCTAATGGTTATTTTAATTTGTTTCTTTGATGATTACTAATGTTGAAGGTTTTCAGATTTCCAGTTGTATTCTTTTTGTATTTTTCCTATCTTGAACCTTGAAATGAAATTATTAATGGTAATTTGATTCTGATGATGTTTGTTTTAAGTTCATTTGGCTGTTGAAACCACTACCTAGTTCTTTCTGGTTTGGGAAGAATTTCCTTTCTGAAGGAAAAGGATTTAGTCAGTAGCTCTAAATGTTTAAGTGGTTGGTAACTTCACTGACAGGTGAATCCTTAGACTCTTGCCTCTGGTGCCCCCTGCCCACCACCTTTTTTTTTTAAAGGAAAAATGGAAGAAATAGGAGTTAAAAGAGACAGATTCTTCACTGTGTGTAGATTTCTTCAAGTATTTAGGACAAAACTTGAGTTCTAAAAGATGAATTTAGGTTCACAGATGAAAGAGATTAGGAAATTCAGATGCAGGGACAAGTTCTCATGTTAGTATTAGTATCTAAAACTTCCTAATTCTCTTAATTCAAATATTGCCTGAGTACCTACACCTACACTGTTCAAGGTGCTATGCTAAGTGTGAGGAGAGAAAGTCTCTAACACAATTGTTGGCTAGGAGAAACTTAACATTTTAGCTAAGCAAATGTTTAAAATGTTCCAATAAGGTAAGAACAGACAGTGAGTGTATTACTCTGTTTTCACACTGCTGTAAAGAATTACCTAAGACTGGATAATTTATGAAGAAAAGAGGTTTAATTGACTCACAGTTCCGCAAGCTTAACAGGAAGCATGATTGTAGGCCTCAGGAAACTTACAATCATGTCAGAATGGTGAAGGGGAAGCAAGCACCTTCTTCTAATGGCAACAAGAGAGAGTGGTGCGGGGAGGAAGTGCTCCACACTTTTAAACAAGATCTAATGAGAACTATCACAAGAACAGCAGTGGGGAAATCCACCCCCACGATCCAATCACTTCCCACTAGGTCCCTCTGCCAACACTGGGGATTATAATTCAACGTGAGATTTGGGTGGGGACACAGAAACAAATCATATCAGTGAGCAAGTCCACTTTGTAATATATTTCATCTCCACAGGCAATTGCTGTTTTTGCATCAAGATATTCTTGCATCACCTGTGTCTGGAATATTAAACCAAATTTGGGTGGTGATGGCGGTTAGTATTTTAATATTTTTGAAATGTTATTACTAGTTGAGAACAATATTGATAAATAATAATTTATGTATTCTAGCTAAAGTTAAGATGTTTATGAGGATTAATTGATTAATCACAATGTGTTATAGGTTAATTGGATTATTAACAAACTAATATTGAAATGCCTGATGTGTAAAATCCATTTTTGTGGTTCTAATTTAACATTTATTTTTCTCATTATAAATGCTAAGATAAAGACTATTAATGAATAAAACATGCTATAGTATAATTTTTAAGATAGCACGGGCTTGATACATTTTATCATATTTTATTCAAAGTTTAGTTCTTTTATTTTTCTCCTAGGTCTTGGTTATATGTCCATCTCGTATTTTCCCTCCCTTCCTCCCTTCCTCCCTTCCTCCCTTCCTCCCTTCCTCCTTCCCTCCTCCTTTCCTTCCTTTTTTTGAGACAGGGTATGGCTCTCTTGACCAGGCTGGAGTGCAGTGGCTCCATCTCAACTCACTGCTACTTCCAGCTCCCAGACTCAAGCAATCCTCCTCCATCAGCCTTTTGAGTAGCTGGGACTACAGGTGCATGCCAACATGCACAGCTAATTTTTTGTCCTTTGTGTAGAGAGAGGGTTTCCCCATGTTTCCCAGGCTGGTCTCGAACTCCTGAGCTTAAGCAATCCTCCTACCTCGACCTCTCAAAGTGCTTAGATTACAGGCTTGAGCCACCGTGCCCAGCCATATTTTCTTATTCTTAATAAAGTTTTTTTAAAAGGCAAGCTGTTGGTGAACAAGTAAATTAATATCTTATTCGTATCTTTTTCTACCTAAACATCTTTATGGAACAAGGACATTATTTTACAGTACTAGTAAATTCAAGTATGTGAATTTAAGCAAGGGTGATAAGAGGCAAGTAGCTATCTGTTTTTTAAAAAATGTATTGCTTTCTTACAAAGGTATTCCGTGGGAAAAAAAAAAAAGTTGATGTTTAAAAGTAGAAAATGGGATTGCATACATACTATTTTGAAACTTGCCATTCATTTCCCCTTTAACAGCCTTTCCTGGATATCTTTCCATGTCAGTACGCATATCTTCCTCATTTTTAAGGCTGTGAAATACTTCATTGTATGGATGTATAGTAATTTACCTAATACTTTCCAGTGCACATCTGAGTCTGTGCTGTTACAGTGTTTCAGAAAGCATCATTGAAATTGTATCACTTTTGTCTGATAGTTTGTCGGTTACATTTTTAGAGATAGATTGTAATGCACTTTAAACTACAATATAGATACTGCTAAATTGCTGTCTGAAAAGCTTTTTGCTGGATTGTATGTTAACAAATAGTCTGGAAGAAAACCTGTTTTTCCATACCCTCACGAACACTGTAGATATTCACGCCTTTAAATAGTTGTCAGTCTGTTGGGTTACAAATAATATTTTCCTTTAATTTATATTCCTTTTATTAATGAGTTGGAGCACTTAGGCCTTTGAACATGATCTTCCATTTATGACTATTTTCCTTATTCATGCCTAAGAATTATATATTAAGAAACGTGTTAAATATTTATTATACAAAATTTATTGGCCTTTTCCTTTATATGGATACTGGGGTCATGTCACTCCTCGAAAGGCTTTCCTCACTTTGAAAATGTGCCCACAGATTCCAATTCAGGGAGAGAATGATCATCACTTCTTCTCCAAGGCACAAGTGCTAATTGGATGATGGCCTGATTCTTTGCCCTTTACAGAATAATGCTTAAAATCTTTCTTTATTGCATTATTTAATTATATATTTATGTTAAGTCCTTTTTATAAATGTGGATTTTTGTTACAGATACCATTTTATAAAGCAAGAAAACTTAATGCCTGTGTTGAAAAATATGGAGCTAAGGTAAGTGTTAAAAAATGATATTAATACCATATGTTGTTTATAGTGATTATATGTTTCACTCCTTTTGTCAACAAACAAAAACTGGAGTATCTTTCTCACAGATTATTGTTATACATATGAAAGAACCCAACACATTTTTCCTGACAGTTATTATGTGCACATTTAGTGTAGAAAGAGGAGAAGAGGCTTTTTTGTTGGATGCTTTATTTCAGGCATTTAATGTGGCATAATCTTTTTTGCCATATACATCTTCAAATAAGTGAATCTCGTCATTTTCACAGATAAACCCAGAGAGATGAGATTATTGCCCATATTATATAGCTAATATGTAGAGAAATAAAACATTATAGATTGTGTTCTACATGGTGATGAGCTTCTGGATCTTCACAAAGAGAAAGATGATACAGTGGTTAGTATTCATTTACTGAGACCCCTCTGTGTCTCAGTAAATTGAGTCATGGAGCCTTGACTAGAGCTCTCTTCATGCCTCTGCATGTAACTCTGAGACACTGTCATTGGTTATCCCAGAAGCCCATCCAGCTGTTACTGCTGGCCTCTGTTCCTAAGTCTAGTAGAGTTTGGGATGATGAGGTTTCTAGGCATCTTTAAAATGAGATGTTGCCTTTAGGTCCTAGGCAAGTAAAATTTCAGTAACACTTTCCAGTTCCCTGAGAAATCTTTGAATGACCTGAAAGTTGGTTCTGGCCATCAGTTACAATCTGTGGGAAAACAGTATTATTCAAGAGCAATGAGGAAAGAATATGTTTACATCTCTTTCCTGAGACAAGTCTTTGGTCATCTAAGGATTCTGGTTATCTTGAAAGGCCATTTACAAACTAGCTATGAGAACCAGATTTACAGTATGTCATTCACCTAGAACTAGGACTTGGGTCTTTAAGCAATCTCTACCAAATTCTATTATTTATTAAGGCCTAAGAATAGGTAACATTTTAGTATAGCAGATCCTTGAATAAAATAATTTTGTTCAACATTGTTTCAATATAACATTAATAAGAAAGGAAAATAATTCAGTTCCCAGTCAAGGCCACTGTCTGTGTGGTTTGCACCTTCTTCCCTTGTCTGAGTGGGTTTTCTTTTTATACTCCGGGTTCCTCCCACATCCCAGATATGCACACATTAAGGGAATTGGCATGTATAAAGTGTCCCAGGCTGAGTAAGGGTGGGTATGTGTGTGTTTGCCCTGCAATGGAATGGAGTCCAATGGAATGGTAGCTCCAGGTGAATGGAGTCCACCTTGCACCTGGAGCTACCAGGATAGGCTCTGGCCACCCACCACCCTGAACTAGAATAAGCTAGTTGGGAAATGAATGAATAAATTGATACATGAATACAAATTATTATAAAATAAATGTTCATAAAGTATACAATAATCATACAGATGCACTACAGTAAATGATGCGGTACGAAAGCACTCAGGGAGCCTGTCATATTTGTGATTGTTTTGAACTGTGTGGTAGTAGGAGGTGCTCCTTAAAATTTTCACTTTGCAAACATTTATTCTTTGATTTTACCCACCACCACTACTACCACTGTCATTCACTGATTCACCAAAAATTGGGTGAATAATTCTTACTTGTTTTTATTAATCTTTCTTAAATGTATGTATAGCTCATATTTATTTCAATGTTAATATTACAAGTGTTTTTGGTCTTTATTTAAAAGCTTAGTGATTTTTTGTGACCAGAACTATGCCATAGGAACTTTTAATTGTATCAGTTAGCCTATTGTTTTAGCAATAGCCAAAACCAATATAACAAAATTGGTTTTGTTTTATGTCGTTTAGCTTAAAGTCATGGTTTGTAAGAACTTATCAATGACATTAAATGAGGACTTACTGTATTGATTTAATAAAGCATTATTTATACTAAGCATCATCATTTTTTGTGTACTTTATAAGAAAGAATGAAAAATTAAGAAAATATCACCCATAGTCCTTATACAATAATAAAAATGCTTTGTACTTTATTTTTCTTCCACCTTGTTAATTCACACCTATGACTTTATCAGTACAAGGTGTCACATCTCCAAAATGTTTAACATTTTTCTGTTTACACTCTTATCCTTTTTCCATTTATCTCAGTTTTCATTCCTATAAACTAAATTTTTGTTACCTTCACTAGACTTTCCAACCCTGAATTCTTTATTATTCACAAGCTTTCTTCCAGTATCACTTGTTTTTCTACCCTCATTGAGCTGTTATGGTTATGCTCAGTTTTTCTTTATATGAGTACTTTTCACATAATCATAATCAGCAGATATTTATTGAACATCTATAACATGTGAAGCACTGTACTTGATACTGGGGATAAAGCTGTGAACCAGATAAAGTCTCTGCCCTTGGTAATCTTATAGGTCTTATTTTTCTAATTTCTTAATGTGGAAGCTAAGGTCATTGATTTGAGAATTTCTTTGTTTTGTAATATAGAGACATTTCTTCTAAACACGTTCGTGCTATACATTTCTTCCTAAACACGTTTTATTTTGATTTTCTTCAGTTAAAAAATACGTTATAATTCCTGTTTGATTTCTTTTTTGATCTATGGGTTATTTTGAAGTGTGTTATATAGTTTCCAAATATTTGAGGATTTTCCAGGGATCTTTTTGCTATTGATTTCCAGTGTAGTTGTTGTTAGAGAATACGTTCTTTATAACTTGAATCTTTTTAAATTAATTGAGGTTATTTTATGCCCCAGAATATAGTCTATCTTAGTAAATGTTCCTTGTCCATTTGAGAAGAATGAGTATCCTATAAATGTGTTATCAAGTATTCTATAAATGTTTATTGGGTCACATTGGTTGATAGTGTTTTTAAGTCTGCTATATTCTCACTTATGTTCTGTTCACTTGTATCAGTTATTAAGAGAGTAGTATTGAAGTCTTTACCTGTAATTATGAATTCATCTGTTTCTCCTTGAAGTTCTGTTTGTAGCCCTTAGACAATTGCTGCAAACTCTCCAAAACGAGGCTGCCCTTGGTTATTTTGGAGGAGTTTCTTAGAGAGATAACAATCCATTGTTCATGCACATCCTGAAAGCAGTTTTCCCTGCGATGGGAGTCACTCACATAGAAAAAGTGGTAGAGAATTTGTCCCTGACTTTAGCTGAAGTGATGACTCACACCATCTTTGCACTGCAAGGCATCCAGGTCACCAACCAGGATGGTTATGAATGACAGAATTGCCCCATACTTCCTCCTTGCGTGCCAAGGCTGAGTCTGTGCTGATAGATTTTGCTGTATCTGGATTAATTCCTTGGGCCATAGAGAAAGTCAATACAGAAATTAAGAGAGAAATCCACCTAGCTCTCTAAGGAAGACCCTGGTGGTTTATGGGGTTTATTCAACTGTTTGGGTCTGGGCCCCTGGGGCCATGTTTGAGGTCAGCATTATGGAATCCTAATGATAGTAGCCTTAATTAAATTCTGTATGAGACAAACTGAAGAAATTTGGTTCCATCCTCTGCCAACAGATTATTCAGTTATGTCCTGGAAACATTCATCAGAAATCAAAATGGTACAAAACTTAGAGATGGATAATATCGGGAGACAATTTTCCTCGACTTTCTCATGCTTCTGCATGTCCTTTTTCACAGGGGCAAAGCCAGCAATTTTTTCTGGACTGTATTTTCAAGGATGTTTATATATCAAACAGCCTTGGCTCTTTCTCCAGCCTTGGGTAGCTTCTTCACATGTCTGTGCTAATCCGTACTCAGCTGACTCTCTGTTGACCTCCAGAGTTTGATTTCTGTGCAGCTCTTTCCTCTCCCATACTTTGCACTGAAACCTCTAGCTTCCTAGACTTTCAGCTCTGTCTCCTTAATTCAGCGAGACTACTGGCCTCTTCCTAGGTTCCCCTGCTCTGTACTGCAGCCTAGAAACCCTCTATCATCAAGAAGCTGGGGAAATCCTAGGGCTTATCTTGTTCATTTCCCATCTTTTGGGGATCACTGTTCTTTGTTGCCTGATGTCTGATATCTTGTGAACTGTTATTTCATATAGCTTGCCTGGTGTTTTAGGCATTTCGAGTGGGAGGATAAATCTGGTTCCTATTACCTATTGGTCTTAATTATAAGTGAAAAATCTTAATTTTTAAAATTAATGTTGTATTATACAAGTAGAGATATTCTCTTGGTTGCATGTGTGCCCATGCAAGTATGTATTGTTTTCTACAGTTGTGGCAGGCAAGGTCTCACTAACTCAGGCCTCCATTACAACTGTTCCAGCACTGACTGAGTAGCAAGGTTAAACATTAAAAGCTAATTGAGCCTTTGCCCTTATACAAAGGCTGAAATGTAACAAAGCACCCACCAAGAGTTTTGCCTAGGCTTTTCCTGGGCCTTGAAGCATGACAAGATAACGAAGGAATTCTTAACAGGACCCTGTTAGGATTAAACAAGTTTTATTGTGAGGCTAAAGAAACTCCCTAGGCCTCCACAAACAAGTTTATTGGGGTCTAAAGGAACTCCCCAAACCTTTATTTAGCAGGAGACAAGGTAAGGGTAATCACCCCAGTACCTAGACCCATTTAGATTAAGTAAACTTACTGAGGCTCCAGAAGAAGGTCTTCAGGACTCAGACCTTAGTTATAGATTAAAAGAAGTTAATCACTTATGTCTTTAGATAAATGCACACTTATACATAGACATACAGCTTAGAAGGTATATAAGCTCTGGAAAACTTTGTAATTTTGAGGTGGTCTGGCAATAATTTCCAGGCCTTCTCCCTGTAACCAGTTGCAGAAAATAAAAACTCTCTTCCTCCCCAGTTCATTTGCATCTCGTTATTGGGCCACAGGAAATAGCAGCTCGACCCTCAGTTTGGTCCAGGAACAGAGTGAACAATAATGAGAACTATTACAAGTTTGTCCTCATTTGGATTTCTCTTTGTGGAGCAGAATACAAAGTAAAGATCAAGGTTTTTAGCATAGAATTCTCAAGATTTAGACTAATTGGCCAGGGTAAGCAGGTAATATTTGGCCATGATAGCATGACAATAGTAGCGGTTTTGAAGTGAATATATTTGAATACTTCTTTAACTTTAGAACCAGACAAGATTAGCTCTAGCAATGGCTATAATTTTTACCTAGAATACCCCAGTTTGCTGGGTGGTGATCTAAATGGGCAGTCGTTTCCTGTTAGTATATACATACACAGCAATTGCTCTAAATTTGTCCATATTTTGCCATTTAATATATTTAGATGGAGGCTCCACAAAGAGTAATTCCTGTAATTCTTCAGAACTGCCTTTCATATTCATTCACGGCTAGACTTGCTCCAGCCTGGAATAGAACTGGCCATCTCTTGATACAAGGTAACTTTATCTTTTTGGTCTTTAGGGCTTTCAGAACTAGATTATTTCTGTTATGTGTGTATTAGTCTGTTCTCATGCTGCTAATAAAGCCATACTGGTGACTGGATAATTTATAAGGGAAAGGTTTAGTGGATTCACAGTTCCACATGGCTGGAGAGGCCTCACACAATCATGGTGGAAGACAAAGGAAAAGCAAAGGGATGTATTACTTGGCAGCAAGCAAGAGAGCGTGCTCATGGGAAATCCCCTTTATAAAACCATCAGCTCTCATAAGACTTATTCGCTATCACGAAAACAGCACAGGAAAGCCCCACCCCCATGATTCAATCATCTCCCACCATATCCTTCCCACAACTTGTGGGAATTATGGAAACTACAATTCGAGATTCAGGTGGGGATGCAGCCAAACCATATCAATGTGCATCTGTTCTTAATTTTAAGATATATAATTTTTAGCAAATAATTCTTAAAACTGACCCAACTAGGCAATCTCAAGCAAGCCCACAACAACATAAATGTCATTTCTTTACTTTGGGATTATATACAAAGGCCTGATGTTTCTTTAAAAAAATTACTATATAATACTTGATACTTAGGAATAAATGTAAGTTACAAAGCTGTATGATAAAATGAACACAATACTGTTAAAACTGGGATGCTATCCCAAATTTTTCTTGAAGTCTGACTGTTTTCTAAATATTTCATAGTAGGAAATAGATATTTGGGGGAAGAATTGGTATTTCCATCCTTTTAATTGAAGAGATACCTTTTGAATGATTATATTTTTTCAGCTGTCATCAGATATTACTTTATATAACAACTGAATTTTAAAGTATTTTCTTTAGCTTTGTTAATTTCACATCAAGCATAATTATAAATATCAAGCATGATTATGAGTTGTAATAATATGGCATACTCTGTGAATTTTTTAAGGAAGAGATTTTCTTTCTCAGATGGGAAAACAAAGTGCTGTTGGTAAGTATAAATGCATAAGTCAATAGATAATATAATTCATAGTTGCTAAAGAAAACAGTATCATATGCTGGGCATGGTGGATCATGCCTGTAATTCCAACACTTTGGGAGGCCAAAGTAGGTAGATTGTTTGAGCCCACAAGTTCAAGACCAGCCTGGGGCAACATGGTGAGACCCTAACTCTACAAAATTATTAGCCAGGCACCACGCCTGTAGCCCCAGCTACTTGGGAGGCTGAAGTGGAGGGCCAGTTGAGCACAGGAGGTTGAGTCTGCAGTGAGCCATGATTGTACCACTGCACTGCAGCCTGGGTGACAGAGCAAGACCCTATTTTCAAAAAAAAAAAAAAAACTGATAACATAGATCATTGGGTTGTATAATTATTGATTAATCAGGTTGTATAAGACCTTAATTAGATAGTATTGTAATCAGAATTTCACCTGTGAAATCACTTCTTGTTCGAAATGTACATTCTAGACTGTGTGAGAAAAATTCATCCTAATTGGAAAAAGCTATATTTTTAATTTCTCTACTTAAAGAAAATCATGACTGTGAAGGAGTTTAATTCTGTACGCATTTATAATGTGTAGTTTCCAGAATCATATCATCAAAAATTCTTTAGTACTGATGTAAGTCAAAGCTTTATTGCTTATAAGAATAGGATTCTTTTTCTCCTTATAAAATTGTAAAAAGAGACACAGATGATCTAAAGTATACAGTTTACTAGATGGCCTAATCCAGTTCTTTCATTGATTTGCATGGTTGTGTTTCAAATAGACACTTTCCTAAACAGTAGTCCAGAGATAGCAGATAGATGAGAATCTTGAGTCACCACCGTAGACATTGTTAATCAATCATGGTAGCTTTTCACATCATTTGGGCATAGCCTTAAAATCCTGACCTGTAATCTACAGCTATTAGATCTGGTTTGACTTTCCAGCTAAAGCTTGTTTGCTCTCCTTGAACTAGTTTTATGTTTAATTTGTGTAGTGTCAGTCAGTGTGCCTGACCTCTGGGTTAATAGGTTCATTACCTACATCTAGTTTCATCTCCAAACACTGTCATGACACTACAGCTGTAGGGATTAAAAATAACAGTTTAGGAGAGGAAAATTCCTCACTCCTGTGTTAGGATTTTTTTTCTTTTATTGAAATGTAATACACTATGACAAATTTTAAGTGTCTATCTCATTGAATTTTAACAAACTAAACATTCTTGTAACCAGTTCTCAGATGAAGAAACAACATTAAGAGCACCTCAGAATCCCCCTCATGCTTTTTTCATGTACTAACCCTTCCCAAAGTCCCCACTATCCTTACATTTCAGAAATAGTTTTCTTTATGAAAAAGAAAGGTAAAGACTTCTAGACTCTAGGACTTCAAGGCTCTAGGAGATCTGGAATATATCTGCCAGTATATTTGAGGATATTTGTTAGTAAAAGACTACTCAAGTCAGAAACATGGTGTGATACCTCTTTAGATTACAGAACAGGACAATCTCCATGTATATATAATATAGATCAGATTTGTGTAAGGTATTTGTTGGATTTTTCTCTTAACTATGGGGTGTTTCATTTTTCTTATTGTAACCTTGCCTGTGACCTGCACCCCACACACATATTCATGCTGTTTCATACCTTTGTCCTCTTTTAGATGTCTCATCTGTAAACTGTCAAATATTAAGTGGTTATTATTTGAATGTTACCATGTGCGGAAAAAAATCTGTTCTTGTTTTTGACTTGAATAAGTTAGTTTCCTTTGTTACTAAAATACTTCATTTAATAGTAGAGTAATAATTCCAAATAGTTCACAGTTAAATATTTTATTTTCAGTATTAAACATCAATGTAACAGAAACTCAAGTTTGTCTAAGTATAGAAGCTTGCACAATCAGACTGCCACCATCTGAGGTACCACATATTGTGATTTCTATACTTTATTATATTTACTATATACTTTTTATGTTTATTATTGTTACTAACATGTAGTTAGGTTTTAATTTTTAACATTAAGGGTGCTAGAAAGGTTATTATCATCAAAATTTGTATTATTAAATGCTTGATATATTTATATTGTTCTAAATCTGCTTCCCCAAAGAAAATATTATTCTGTCCATTTAACACAGGTCTTCACATTATTCCTTTGTTCAGAAACTTTGTTAAGATGCTATCCGAGACTCTCCACAAGCTATCCTGTCTTAGCACCCACTTCTTGCCTCTTCCTTCGCTTCCAAATGTAAAAAGCACAATTTTAGCTCGTATTAAGTTTAATATTAATTCCCCTGCCCTTGATATTCTGGTAGCATTTTTTTGCATCTATTTTTTACACATAACACATTCTGTCTTCTTAGTAGAAGGATATGTCTTTTATTTTGTGGATTCCCACAGCACCTAGTATAGAATCATCTTATACACTACTGTCACTCAATGTTGTGTTTCCTCTAGGCCAGTAGTTCTTAATGGAAGTGGTTGAGGGCAGGGAAATGAATGATTGGCTTCTTATGAGACATTTGGCAATGTCTAGAGACAATTTTGGTTATCACAATGGAGGTAGGATGGTGTTGCTACTGATGTCTAGTGTGTAGAGGCCAGAGAAGGGATGCTAATGAATATCCTCCCCTGCACAGGACAGTCATCTTATCCCCACACACAGAATTATCCAGCCCAAAGTGTCAATAGTGTGGAGGTTGAGAAACCCCAGGTATAGGACAAATGATGCTTCCTTTGCTTAGAATAGCCCTCTGATTGGCTATATGTGTCCTTCTCATCATTTAAGGGCCAACTCAAATGCTACTCCTCCATTCATTTATTTCCATTTAATTATTTGATTACCTCTTATGTGGATAAGTAACAAAGGACAATGGATAAGTCCAAGATGAATAGGATCCACTTTTCTGCCCTGGAGAATCATGTAAGCTAGTAGGGAAGATGACCGCTATAAATAACTGGAATGGGTAACATGGCATGTGTATCTTGGACTGATGAGGAACCTTCCCAAGGTTCCAAACCCTGTGTGATCTCCCACCCTCATTTAAACCCTCATACTTTCCTGTACCATACTTTGTTTTCTGTCACTTAGAATACCTGAAATTGTGTAATTTGTAAAGAAAATGAATTTATTTATTAAAGTTATAGAGGCCATGTCCGGTGAGGACCTTCTTGCTGTTGGGGACTCTCTGCTGAGTCCTGAGGTGTCGCAAGGCATCACATAGCAAGAGGGCTGGGTATGAAAGCTGAGGTCTCTCTTCCTTTTATAAAGTCGTGAGTCCTACTCCCGTGATAAACCATTAGTTCATTAACCTTCTAATCCACTAATCCATGAATGGATTAATCCATTAATGAGGGCAAAGCCCTCATCACCCAATCACCTGTTAAAGACTCCACATTGGTGGGGCACGGTGGCTCATGCCTGTAATCCCAGCACGTTTGGAGGCCGAGGTGGGCGGATCATGAGGTTAAGAGTATAAGACTAGCCTGGCCATCATGGTGTAACCCTGTCTCTGCTAAAAATACAAAAATTAGCTGGGCATGGTGGTGCATTCCTATAATCCCAGCTACTCGGGAGGCTGGGGCAGGAGAGTTGCTTGAACCGGGACCCAGGAGGCAGAGGTAGCAGTGAGCCGAGCTCGCGCCATTGCACTCCAGCCTGGGCTAGAGAAGAGCAAGACTCCGTCTTAGAGAAAAAAAAAAAAAAAGGCTCCATGTCTCAATACTGCCACATTGGGGATTAAATTCCAAAATGAGTTTTGGAGGGGACACATAGTGAAATTGTAGTTTATCCTCACATACTTATTTCTATTTTTATACCTCTGATTTTCTTATAAGAAGCATCATGAAGACTAATATTGTGGCTTACTCACCTTTGAATTTTCTACAGATGATACTTTTGTATTCTCCACCTCAGTTTGAACCAATTTAGAGATTGACAGAGGAGTAAGACATAAATAGAGATCAGAATGTCACTTTTATTACTAGGGTGAGATTATAATTTATCCTCAAAATAGGATGCTTCTGAGAGTGAAAGGGGCACTAACCTGATGAGATACTAGCCCAACATGCACGAACTGGGATATATAGTCATGCTGTTCGTTACTGGAAAGGGAAAACAGCTCTTGGAGGACATGGCTTATCTGAACCTTAGAATTAGGCAGACGTAATACCCATCCACTAATTGCAGTAGTGGAAAAACGACAGGCCTCCCTTGGGAGACCAGGCACTGGTTCTGATATGACAAAGAGAATGCAGAACACGACTCTCTGCCAGCAGGCCAGCTCCCAAGAGGAAGGGGAAGAGGCGAGCCAGCATGCCTGGTTATTCATCCCAATTTTACCATCTGTATTAGTCCATTCTCACGCTGCTCTGAAGAAATACCTGAGACTAGATAATTTATAAAGGAAAGAGGTTTAATTGACTCACAGTTCCTCATGGCTGGGAAGGCCTCAGGAAACTTACAGTCATGGTGGAAGGGGAAGCAAGCATGTCCTTCTTCACAAGGTGGCAGGAGAGAAAAGTGCAGAGCAAAGGGGGAAAGGCCCTCTATAAAACTATCGGATCTCGCGAGAACTCACTATCACTAGAACTGCATGAGGGTAACTGCCCCCATGAGTAAATTACCTCCCATTGGGTCCCTCCCACAACATGTGGGGATTATGGAAACTACAGTTTAAGATATCACCAGCCATATGCCCTAGGGAGGAATGAATGACAGAGCAGAATGATTCCAGGAATATGTGTTAGTAGAGCTTTCTGGGCATGGAAGGAAACACCAAAAATGGGGCAAACACATGCCTCTCCTCTATTCAACATTATACACTCAACACATACTTGTTAAATTAAATTGATTCTGTAAATTATGATTATTCATCAGCTTCTCTGAATCTCACTTTTACTTAAGTTTTTGATACGGCATCTTACACATTCTGACTGCTACAAAAATTAGTTTCATATATACCTATGTTCCCACTAAGTTGTAATCTTTTTGAGATTCTAGGTCCTGTGTTATTCATTTTTATTCCTCGTGGAGCCTAAAAGATAATTGCATTTAATTTTCCTTTTATTAAAATCTGGCATTGGTTATGTTAACGAAAACGTGACTGAGGCAGATCTCAACTGACTCAGGTTTGTTTTGCCAAGGTTGATGACATGCCCAGGGAAAAGAAATACAAGTTACAATAGGATCCGTGCCCCATGCTTTTTCCAAAGAGGGTTTTGAGGACTTCAGTATTTAAAGGGAAAAGAACAAGCAGAAGGGGAAAGAGGAAGGGGAAAAAAGAGGAGAAGGGTAGACAATGAGGCAAATGGTTACATTCTTGTGAGGCTTTGATTATAGCTGAGTGAATCTACATTAAACACATGAAAAGGGGTAGAGGAAAAGTCAATTGTGCATTTCTCTCACTCAGTAAATCTACATTTACAGTCATAATCTGAAACTAAGCTGTCTGGGAACAAAGGGAAGGCAGGGGTTTTTTGTTTGTTTTTTGTTTTCGTGTGATTCAGTTACCAAGCTTAATGTTCCCTTTGGTATAGCGAGTTTGGGTTTCTGAGATTCTGGTTTTTTCTTTCATAGTTATTTGGTCAGGTTAGGGGGAGGGGAGAAATAAGGGTGAAGAGGTGAGAAGGAGGACGTTTCTTGTTTCTCTTCCCTCCAGTTTATTTTGTTTGCTTTCATTCCCCTTATCAAAAATCTGCCATGGCCTCCATTGACTATAAGATGAAATCTCAACCGTTTACTATGATATGCAAGGTCTTCAGCAAACTGATCCAAACCAACCCTACTTATAGCCTCATCTCCCATTACTGCTCTCCAAGTAGCCAAACTATGAATTGTTTCTCAAAGATAGTATGGTCTTTCATCCTTCCATGTCTTTGATCACACAGTTGTCTAAGCCTATAATTCCCTTTCTTCTGCTCATCTTTCAAGGCTTATCTCAGACATCACCACTTTGAAGAATTCCCCATCTCCTAAGTCATCTCTCTTGGTGCTCCCTGCCTTGTTTATCACGTATTATCTATGCAAATGTCTCATTAAACTGAGAAGTCCTAGAGGGAAGGGTCTGTGTCTTATTAATCTTTCTATCATAGGAGCCTACTCTAGTGCCTGTCACTCACTTTAGAAAGATTTATGGAGCACTTTGGGAGGCCAAGACAGGTGAATCACAAGGTCAGGAGATTGAGACCAACCTGGCGAATATGGTGAAACCCTGTCTCTACCAAAAAAATACAAAAAAAAATAAATTAGCCGGGCAAAGTGGCAGGCGCCTGTAGTCCCAGCTACTCGGGAGGCTGAGGCAGGAGAATGGTGTAAACCCGGGAGGCGGAGCTTGCAGTGAGCTGAGATCCGGCCACTGCACTCTAGTGTGGGTGACAGAGCGAGACTCCTTCTCAAAAAAAAAAAAAAAAAAGAAGAAAGATTTATGGAATGAATGGAGTGTTGAGCGTTGACTGGAGTGAAAGACTAATTTATTTTTTGAACTAGGTGACTTTTGTTTCTAAATTCTTTTTTAATTCCTCTGGGCTAGAGATTGGAGTAGTTTTCTAAATCCTGACCTTTGACCCTATTTAGACTAATTTTAAAGCAGTTTATTATAATTCATTATGAAAAATGGGATTTCAGCCCTTATCTTTACAATTTAAATAGAGATCAAAAAATTTAAGAGTTAATTGAAACAGTAATTTACTCATTTCTCAAATTTTGGACTGTGCTAAACTTTAAAATAATACTTTCCTGAAAGTAATTGAATGTTTCTAAAGGAATTCATATGCACAAGTTGGAATTTTACTGTTTGGTGTGTTGAGATTATAATTGAATCCACAGTTACATGAGGGATCTATTTCAGAAAAGCATTATGTAATATTAATAAATTAATTAATAAAACTGTTTGCCTTGAAATTTAATTATATGGAATATTTGCGAAATGAGTGCCTCAAAACAAATTTCTATTTATTTCATAGATGGATATTTACTGGGTACTATTATGTGTATATGCCAAGTGCTGATGGAAAACACCTTTTCCTCCTAGAATGTTTTATCTAGGTCAGAAGAAAGAAGAGCACGCACACATAAAACTTACCAGATGAAGGGAACATTTACTGAGTACTGGTTAATATTCACATACCCAGAAAATTCAGTGTAGGCCTAGGATCACATTAAAATTCTCAGATCTGCACTTATTAGCAGTGCCTCTTTGGTACGTTAGTTAATCTCGCAGTATTCCGTTTTTCTTATAAATTGGAGATAATGATATCCCTTCTAGGGTTGTAAGGAGGTTATGGGGTAAAGTACATTAAGGGCCTAGCATAGTACCTGGCAGTTAAGGTTTAAAAATGATAGCTATTGTTATTATTTTATAAGTAAGTAAATTAAGACACAAAGAAGTTAAATAAGTTGCTCTGGGTCATAAAGGTAGTAAGACATTCAGGATTGGAGTTTGTCCTTCAACTCTGTTCTTTCTATAATACCATGCTTCCTTCACCTATCCTTAGGTTTTTGGGTTCAAATTTGTGTGTCCCATAGAGCCTTACAGAAATAGACACCTAATATATGTTAAATAAAAATACAATTAAAAAACAATGTTTGGTAATGGAGTATCAAAATTAGTGTTATAGGAACTGTGTTACTTCAGGAATTAAGAGAAAAAGAAAATGTCTGAGGGAATCATATATGAAATCTTTGAAACACTTGTACTATTTTTCACCCTTTTCTTCTTGAAATAATCTCCTCTCTTGATTTCTCTGAAACTGATTTTTCTAGAATCTCCTGGAATTCATTTATCTTCATTCCTTTATCATTTTAAATGTTGCTGTTTCTTAGGGTTCCATTTTCAGCCCTCTTTTCCTTAGCAGGCTCACCCATTTCAGTGGCTTCAGCCTATACACCATACCTCCCAAATATTCTTGTATAGTTGTAACTTTTCTGTCCTCTCTTGGATACTTTCAAATGAATGTACAAATCGCAGTCAGACTCAATTATTTCTAAAACTGATTGTATTTATTTGTCACCTTCCCCAATCCCAAATCTCTTCCTCCTGTGTAATTATTCTTTTCATTAGTGGCATCAGCAGTCAATAATTTATCTACCTAAAGACTTCAGAGTCATGGTTGGCTTTTCCTCTTTCTCATTTTCTCTTTCCAGTGAGTCTTTAATAGCCTACTCTGGTCTCTGAAATGGACTCTTCTCTGCCTCCATTACTGTTGCTGTAATTCAGACTCCCCTTTTTTACTTGAACTATTAAACCAGTCTCCATATAGGCCTTGTCTCCAGCCTTTCTCCTCCAAGTTTATCATCTAATTTTTCCTTACAATGTGAACAGAGTTCACTTTCTAAAACAAAGGTCCCCAGCCTAAATATCTTTAGTATTTCAACTTTGCCTAGAGAAAATTAAGTCTAAATTCTTTAGATTGGCATTATAAGGAGAAAATAATATTTATTGAATACCTGCTTTTCAATATGGTTTTGATCATATAAGGGCACTTTATAAATATTTGCTAAATAAGGAAATACAAAGGGTTAGCATTCGCAGTCTCTTGGAGTATATGGTGAACAGTTGGGTGGTTTGCCAGTCTTTAATCTGTGTTGAGAAAGACTAGTGTAAACAATAAGTACCGATACTTATTGAGGTCCCTGCGGCAATTGACTTGAGTCTCTGAATATTGTAGAAAGTACCCAGAGGATATATACTCAAGCTATATAAGTATGTGTGTGTGAGAACCCATAAACTTTAAACATTTGACCCTGATACCTACCTTCTTTGAATTCAATTTTAAGTTCTGTTTTCTCTCAGTTTATTCGTCCCTCTACAACCAGTCTTTTCTAACATTCATAACTATGCCTGTTCTAACATGTTTTTATCACACCTTTCAGGCAACTGATCTCTTAAGTATAGTACATCACAGTGCAAGATTTATCTCTTGTGCTCAGGAAAATATGTGTCCTTATTCATTCTGTGTGGCCTTGCTCTTTTACCTCACAATGTAATTAACATATTCTATCTTCCTCTTCCTGCATTCATGTTTTCCTGCTCTTCCCTGCTCCTCCATTTCCATTAGTTTTACTGAATGCCACAGGAACTCAGAGAAGGATCAGTCACTGGATATAGGGAAGATGGGTCTAGATCCAGGCATCAGGACCTTATTGGTAGGAGTAAGAGAAATCAGAGTGGGGACAATACTTTAAGCAACTGTATTGGTAAGATGCTTATGAGTTGTCCAAGCAATAAAAAGTTGTCTAGTTTAGTTGGACTTCCTTGAAAAGTAGTAGGCAGGAAGGTTAGAACATTGTTTCTCAAAAGATGTTAGGTGGTTAGTTAAAAATGGGGTAAGGGTTGGCTGGGTGCAGTGGCTCATGCCTGTAATCCCAGCACTTTGGGAGGCCAAGGTGGGCGGATCACAAGGTCAGGAGATCGAGACCATCCTGGCTAACACAGTGAAACCCCATCTCTACTAAAAATACAAAAAAAAAATTAGCTGGGCGTGGTGGTGGACTCTGTAGTCCCAGCTACTGAGGAGGCTGAGGCAGTAGATCCACTCTTCATGGGAAACAAAAATTACATCATTGCACTCCAGCCTAGGTGACAGAGTGAGACCCTATCAAAAAAAAAAAAAAAAAAAGAAGAAGAAGAAAAATGGGGAATGGGGTGAGGGTTTATGAATCATTCTCTCTAATCTTAATACAGTGTCCTTTCACCCATTAATACTTTGTTTTTTCACCCTCCTTGAGGTCTCTTTATATCTTTGGCTAACTGGAACAGTGCCTCTCAGGGAGATTTTCCAGGGTAAGAGAGCTGTAATTGGCAAACTCTTGTAGGTTAAATACAAGCCAAAATGCCCTATAGGGAGGACACTGGAGGAACAAGGAAGAAAGTGTTCTAGGAGGCTGTTAGGGGTATAAAAGGAGACTGGAGCATTGGCTCTGTCTTTTCTCCTCCAAAAGACCGGAAAGAAGTATAATTCCCTTACTCATCCTCCATTTAAAAAAACAATTGAGGTTAAAAGCTATTATTTTGAAATATGAACACCTTCCTTTGGAAGAGATTCAACTCCCTGCAAATTAACATAATTTTTTAAAAACCTGAAAACCAGCTAAAATAACTGCAAAATAAGAGTTTGGGCTTGGATGGTAAGAGGGAAAGCATGAAATGCTTTTTATATTGTATAAAGGAGAAGCAGGGTGAGCTGCAACTTTGATTACTTATGTAAAGTGATTATGCATGATTCAATGTAACTTAAGTCTTTAAAACCACTTTATAACCTACTATGTGCATGTAACAAATACGTTTCTTTTAAAATGTTTCCTTTTTTGCCAAATCGAGCATTTACAAATCTTATTTCCATTCAAAGCTAAAAGAGTTTGAGATTTCCCCGAGTCTTATAAAGGATTTTCATACTAACAAGCATGCGGTCATTGAGAGACATTCCATTTTAAGCAACTGGTGCTACGTTTTGCCAAGGTGAGATTTCAATTTGTAGTATCTAGAGTGGGTTCAAAATACGGTGGTTTCCCTTATTTTGCCTTCTTAACATTGACATGTACAAAAGTATAAACCATTTTGGTGAATTTTAAAATACTGAATTATGACTTCACAAAGGTATTGAAACAATATTGTCATATTTACAAAAGCCATGAATTTTCTTTATCAAATTACTAATTTTATTATATATTCAAATTTTATTAGATCTAGTTTCAAAAAAGGTAATATTTCTAAATTTCTCATTATAAAATGAAAACTATCAATATTAAAACCTCATAAACTTGTATCTAATCATTAATGATTCATTATAATTTGATATGAACTGAGTTTTAAGTTTGTACTATTTTCAGGAAAAAATATTTTGTTACTAGTATAAGCAGGACTATTGGGATAAAATTTTAAATCGCTTAGGAAAAAGAACTTTAGTGGCATACACGTAATAATTCAATCATTGAAGCTGGGAGGAGGTAGGTAGAAAACATAGGTTTAACTCTAATTCATTTACCACCTAACAGACTTTTCCCTAAATTCTAACAATTACCAGTAATATCTTTGGGTTGAAAAATTTATTAGTCATTATTTTGTGTTTACAGTTGGCACATTGTTTACAACAATCTAATTTAGTTTTTTCTAGTAATTCTAGTTGTTAAAATACAATACAAATAAAGGCCATATATGACAAACCCATAGCTAACATCATACTCAACAGTGGAAAATTAAAAGCTTTTTTCTCTAAAATCAGGAACAAGAAAAGGATGCCCACTCTCTCCACTTCTGTTCAACATAGTACTAGAAGTCCTAGCTAGAGCAGTTAGACAAGAGAAAGAAATAAAAGGCATCCAACTTGTAAAGGGAGAAGTTAAATTGTTGCTGTATGCAGGTGACATATCTTACATATAGAAAATCCTAAAGACTCCACCAAAAAACTGTTAGAACTAATAAACAAATTCAGTAAAGTTGTAGGATACAAAATCACACAAAAAAAGTAGCGTTTCTATATACTAACAACAAACTATCTGTAAAAGAAATCAATGAAAATAATTTTGTCCATAATAGCTACCAAAAACATACTTAGCAATAAATTTAACCAAGGAGGTGAAAGACCTGTACACTGAAAACTACATATCTGTGAAAAAGCACAGATGACAAAAGCAAAAATAGACAAATGTGTTTACATCGCTGAAAAGCTTCTATATGGCAAAGGAAAACGTCAACAGAGTGAAGAGACAACTTACAAAATGAGAGAAAATATCTGTAAACCGTACATCTGATAAAGAGCTACTATCCAAACTACATAAGGAACTCAAATAACTCAATAGCAAGAAAGCAAATAACCTGATTTTAAAATGGGCAAAGCCCTCAAATAACATTTCTCAAAAGAAGATATTTAAATGACCAACAGGTGTATGAAAAAATGCTCAACACCGGCTAGGCGGGGTGGCTCATACCTGTAATCCCAGCACTTTGGGAGGCCAATGCAGGCGGATCACGAGGTCAGGAGATTGAGACCATCCTGGCTAACACAGTGAAACCCCGTCTCTACTAAAAATACATTTAAAAAAAATTAGCCGGGCACGGTGGCGGGCGCCTGTAGTCCCAGCTACACGGGAGGCTGAGGCAGGAGAATGGTGGGAACCCGGGAAGCGGAGCTTGCAGTGAGTGGAGATCGCGCCACTGCACTCCAGCCTGGGCGTCAGAGCAAGACTCCATCTCAAAAAAAAAAAAAAAAAAAAAAAAATATTTAGCCTGGCGTGGTGGCAGGCGCTTGTAGTCCCAGCTACTTGGGAGGCTGAGGTAGGAGAATGGCGTGAACCTGGGAGGCGGAGCTTGCAGTGAGCTGAGATCACTCCACTGCACTCCAGACTCAAAAAAAAAATGCTTAACACCATTAATCATCGGGGAAATGCAAATTAAAGTCACAATGAGAGATCACCTCATACCTGATGAATGATTATTATCAAAATGACAAAATACAACAAATACTGGCAAGGATGTGGGGAAAAGGGAACACTTGCACACTGTTGATGAGAATGTAAATTAGTTCAGCCATCATGGAAAACAGTATGGAGGTTCCTCAAAATATTAGAAATAGAAATATCTTATGATCTAGCAATCCCACTACTGGTGACACAAAGGAAGTTAAATCAGTATATTGAAGAGATATCTGCACCGCCACGTTCATTTCAGTATTATTCATAACAGCCAAGATACGGAATCAACCTAAGTGCCCAGCAACAGATGAATGGATAAAGAAATATGTGGTATATACACAAATAGAATAATAGTCACCCTTAAAAGAGAAGGAAATCCTGTCATTTGCAACTTGGATGAATCTAAGGGATATTATGTTAAATGAAATAAGCCAGGCACAGAAAGACAAATACCTTACGATCTCACTTCCTTGTGGACTCTAAAACAATTGAACTCTCAGAAGCAGAGAGTAGAATAGTGCTTACCAGGGGCTGGGTAGGTGGGAGTGAAGGCATGGATTGGGGAGATGTTGGTGAAAGGATACAAAATTTCAGTTATATAGGAAGGATAACTTCAAAAGATCTATTGTACAGCATGGTGACTATAGTTAATAAAAAAGTATTAGGTTGGTGCAAAAGTAATTGCAGTTTTTGCTATTGAAAGTAATGGCAAAAATTGCAATTACTTTTTTTACATACATATTAAAAATCACTAAGAAGGGGTGAGGTGGCTCACACCTGTAATTGTAGCACTTTGGGAGGCCAAGGCAGGCAGATCATCTGAGGCCAGGATTGAGACCAGCCTGGTCAACATGGCAAAACCCTGTTTCTACTAAAAATACGAAAATTAACTGAGCATAGTGGTGCATGCCTGTAATCCCAGCTAGTGGCTAAGGAAGGAGAATCTCTTGAACAATGGCTTGAACCCAGGAAGCAGAGGTTGCAGTGAGCTGAGATTGCACCACTGCCCTCCAGCCTGGGTGACAGAGTGAGACACTGTCTCAAAAAATAAATAATAGAGCAAAGAGTACATTTTAAGTGGTCTACCACACACACACATACACACACAAAGTGTATGAGTAAATGCATGTTAATTAGCTTGACTTAGCAATCCACAATGTATACATATTTTGAAATATGTCATACATGATAAATATATAGTATTTTTATTTGTCAATTAAAGCAAAATAAAAAGATTTAGTACAATGTGTTTGAAATTTGAGATGTTTAGTTTACTATATATAGCTAGTGAGATGGTTGTTAAATCTTTTTTGAACACTTTCTAAATCATGTAGTTGACTTATTAAACTATATTTAAGCATTGGCTCATAATAACTTCCTCTCATTTTTCATAGTATGAAAATGGGACAAATTATAAATATTCTTCATGCCATCCCGCCTGACTGTCCTTTTCGCTCATATGGAGATTTCCAGAGACACTGGGATGCCCTGGTAAGGAATGGAAATATATGTTACATTAGAAGTTATTTGATTTTTGTTTATTGTAACTTAGCCTAAGTTTAGCTTTCTCCAAGATATTTTAAATTTTGTGCTTAATTTTTAGTATGGCTATAAACTTCCAGAAGATTGTGGAAAAATTAAAATATACTGCAACATCTATTTCAAGATGCTCGGAGAAAGGACCTTCACGTATCCTTTACACAGCAACTGAAGCAAATATTGTCTGCCCACATTATAATCTAGTTTTGCTCCCACTCTCATGTCATACTTTTCAACCTTCTCTGTGTCTAACTGAAACTATGGTACATTTCCCCCTACTTCTTATCTGTACAAGTGTTTTTGGTTTGCTTAGAATATCTTCCTATTTTTATATGAGGATGAACTTAATAAGGATATTTTCCTTAAACACCATTTCAACAATTTAGAAAACCAAAGTTAGAACTTTCTTAGAAAGTTAAAAAAGCAATCATGCTTCTGCTTAGCCAAGTGCTCCCTCCAGTGGCATTTCAGATACAATTGAAAGGGTTGAATTAAAAGTTAGGTTGGAAACAAAAACAAGATTTTTCTTTTGAGGAGATTATCTAATTTCATAGGCAAATTTTAAATGATTTGACTTATATTTAATTGCACGCCGTTGACTTAAGAAAATATATTTTTAAACGATATTTTTAAAAATTAAAATATACACATGAGAAGAGCGTAAGTGCTCAGGCAAAACTCTTAAATCTTAGTACTGATTTCACCAGTTCTATCTGTATTCTGACCTGCTGGAGTTTAAAAATGGTTGTCTTAGTGTTGTCTTTTCGCATTCTATGTTTCCTAAGCCAAACTTATTTTAATAGTAAAACTGAGGTTAACATATATCAGTTATTTTCTTTCATTAGATGCCAACATATTATTCAAAATCTTCAGAATATGTTTCATCAGAAAAAGTAACTGCTTTCTCAAAGAACTGCTTCCCCAGCTTAAATACAATCTGTATGTGTTGTTTCTCTGTCCTGAATTTTTTACTGTTTTTGGAGGTGCAACCTGTTCATTGTTTATTATAATACTTATTTTGTAATTCGTAAGGCTTATAGTATCTTTCTTACACATTGTTTTTGGAGTATCGTAGTTGCCCTTCCGTTTAGAAAGCCATGTAGTAAGATACTATGAATTGTCTCAATGTGGAGTGTTAGAATGTAAGGAATGAAGATCCCTGTGAGGAAACATGCTTTCAGCTGTGGATGGTATCAGATAAGCAATA
This sequence comes from Mandrillus leucophaeus, assembly GCF_000951045.1. Taxonomy (NCBI): domain Eukaryota; kingdom Metazoa; phylum Chordata; class Mammalia; order Primates; family Cercopithecidae; genus Mandrillus; species Mandrillus leucophaeus. The sequence continues at coordinate 6,015,929 of NW_012101587.1, read as the reverse complement.
TAAAAGAGTTAGGATATATTTATGTGTGCCTTTGTAACATTGCTACTTTAATACTTTTTAAAATCCCATATAAATTGCCACCTCTTATGTAATAAAATTAGACATTGTTCTTTAACATTGTTCAGATATCCTCTCAGTTGCATCAGAAGTCAGCCCATACAGTTCTTTCCAAGGGTAGATTCAGAAGTTGTGTTGAAAAGTTTTCTTTCAGATTTAAAATCTAAACTGCCTCATATATGTGGATTTCCCATAAAGATAACAAGTAAACCGTGCTACTACACACAAGAACTAACTAAACCTAACATACAGGTAAGAGATCTCTTGTCCTATCTAGTTCTCCAAGACATACTATCCATCTATTTTACTTGAATCTCTTGCCTTCTGGGGTGGAATACCCAACCCAATGTGCAGCAATAATTCTTTTCTCTCAGTTCAATGTTTCCCTAAAACTGTTTGTTATTACTACTACTATACTTAGTCATTTGTTATTATTATTATATTTAACATGGTACTATAGTAGTGGTTGTTTACTGAAATGTTTCACCCACATCAAGGATATAAATAAGTTGGGTTATTGGAGACTGAAGAGACAGAGTTTTATGAAGAGTATTTATTTGGAGATACTGTGCTGTCAGTACAAGTTCAGTTAAATGGAAGGTAAGATGTCTGCCCCTCACCAAGTCAAGTAAGTTGGAGCTTCTATGGAACCACTTAGAGATTAAAGTATGATCCCTGCTGTATAAGGAAGCAGAGGGCTAGTGTCTGTCTTCTGTCTGATTTCATTAAGAAATTAATATAATTAGCTATCTGCTAATGGACAAATTAAAGATGAAATGGCCATATGGGGATTGGCCTACATCTCAGAGTTTGTCAGACCAAAGCGGTTGAGGACTTAACTTGAAATCAGATTCATGGTTTTTATTTTTACTGAGGCTGGAAACTATTGGGGAGGGAGGGTGTTTTCTACTGAGTTTGTCTCCTCTGCATTTTAAAATCTATTCTTATGGTGACATACGGCACACATATAGAAAAGTAATATTGTACAGCTTAATGAATATCAAATGTCCATGTAACTATCACACAGATAAAACATAGAACCTTGCCAGGACTTAGGAGCCTCCTACTTATACCTTCTTAGTAGTAACTCCTTTCCTTTCCCAAAAGATGACCACTACTATGGAAATGATTCCTTATTTTGTCAACTAAGTATGTGTCCTTAAACATCATATTTCATTTTGCCTGCTTTTGAACTTCATGTAAAGTAAATCACAGAGTACGTATTCCTTTGTGCCTGGCTTTTTAGGCTCAGCATCATGTTTGTGACATTCATCCATGTTGCTCCACTTAGCTATAGTTGGTTTATTTTCCTTTATATGTAGCATTTGACTATGTGATTATGCTGCAGTTTATCCAGAATATTATTGATGAATATTTGAATTGTTTCTTTTTAGGGGCTACTACTAGTAATGCTGTGATGAACATTCTTGTATATGTCTCGTATATGTTTCATGTACATGAAACCTCCAGGAGTAGAATTAGTATGGGTATTTCCAACTTTGCTGGCAACACCAAACTATTTCCCTAACCAATCTGCACTCCCCTCTGCCCCAAAGCAGTATAGGAGAATTTATGTTGCTTCATATCCTTGCCCATTTTTGGTATTGTTGGTCTTTAATGTCAGCCCTTGTGATAGGTGTATTTATTATTGTGTTTTTAATTTGCATTTTCCTGATTATTAATGAGATTGAACATCTTTTCATATGTATTTTGGCCATTTGGATTTTTTTTTTGAAATGCCATTCTTTCATTTTTCTACTGTGTTATGTGTTTGTGTTTTTATTGATTTATATGTATTTTTAACATAAGTGAGATATGAGTTTTTTAGCAGTTATATACAATTATCTTCTTTCATTCTATAACATGCTTTCTCTCTTAAAGTTGTCTTGGTGTCTTAATAGTATCTTTTGGCAGCAGGTCCTAATTTATAATCAGAGTGATCAGTCGTTTTCTTTATGGTTGCTACTTTTTGTATCCTGTTTAAAAAATATTTCTGTACCCCAAAGTCATGAAGGTCTTCTCCTCTAATATCATCCAATAAAAGGTTGTTTTGCATTCACATTTAGATCTGCAATGCAGTTGGAATTTATTTTTGTAATGTGATGTGATGTAGGGAGTCAGATTTCTTTAATATGGATATCTATATGTCCAAGCTAAAGATAAAAAAGACCATTCTTACCCCAGTACTTTTTTCTCAATACTTTTTCTCCCCTCAAAACTTTGCAGCACTACATTTGTCATAAATCCAGTGTCTTTGTGTGTATAGTATTGTTTCAGGCCTCTTTAATCTCTTTCTCTGGTCAGTTTGTTGATCCTAGCCCCAATACCATGCTTTTCAAATCATCTTAATTATGTAATCTTAAAATTTATATTTATTATAGTGTTTTAATCTTAAATTTTGTAAGATTTTTGAAATCTGATAAAGCATCTTATCTATTGAACTGTGCATTTCCATACACATTTAGTTTCAAGTTGTCAACTTACACATAGACACAGACACACATGAGCACACACACACACAGAGACAGAGAGAGCATGTTGGGATTTTGATGGGAATTTCATTGAGTCTTACAATTTAAGAATATTGTATATTTCTCCACATATTAAACATATATTATTTAATTTCTCTCAATAATAGTTTATAACTTTAGGTATAGGGCAGTCTTTTGTACTTCCTATAAATAAATTACCTCAAAATGTACTAATTACATGAATTATTTTAAAATGTATTTATTAACTTTCTAAGATATGGGAATTTTCTAGCTATCTTTTCCTTATGTGTTTCTGGCTTAAATACATTATGACCTGTCAGTCAGTTGCTGAGAAGTGTGTTCTAATCTCCCAACATCATGTGGATTTATCTACTTTTCCTACTTTCATATTTTGCTTTATGTATTCTGAGACCACAATATTAGATACATGTAAATTTATAATTGAGAGTTGTTTATCTTCCTGGTCAGGGGCCAACTCCTCCTACTGTTAGTTAGAGAAAAATGGTACAAAAACCTGACAACCTAGACACAAAGGCCTGCAGACAAGGTCATCTCCTCAGAAGGGAGAGTGAGTGGACAAATGCCCATTGACATCTTTAAAATAGTATTAAAGTTTTGTTCAGACATAGCATCTTTTAAAGTTGCTGGCCAGGTCTGAACCTAAAGAATCTGGAAGAAGATATGTTGTTATATCACACATGTTTTTTGAATATATTTCTGGAATACTTAAGATTTCCAGCCCATGTTTGTTTTAGAAATAGTTAATCAGAACAATGTGCTTGTTAAAATTTGCTTCATGAATGTAAAATAACACTTAATTGGAAATTATGGTTTTATATTGTTCTTTACAATAAGAATTTATCCTACTCAATTCTACTGAGTGCCTTCTGCATGCCAGCTGCTTATGTGTGTATTATTTCATTTAATAATAAAAAATTGATCTTTGGATAAAGGATTTACTCAATTTTGCAGAAGAGGAGACAGAACATCCCAATAATTTCACCAAAATTATTTAACCAAAGCCACACAGTTAAATGCATTGCAGAATTAGAATTGAAACCCAAGATTCTTAGTCCTATAATTGGAAAAAGTTTATATTTGTAGCTAAGAGCTCAAGCTCTAGAAACAGGCTGCCTGAATTTGAACCTCTTACTAATTGTATAATTTGGGCCAAGTTATTTGATCTCCATGTGCCCCATTTTAAAATGCTCCATGGGTAAAATGAGGCAGAGGCTAGCAGTGGTAATGATAAAACTTGTCACAGATTGGGTTCTCTAGGAGCTGATTCTGAGGTGGCCTAGTGCACATGATGTTTGCTAGGGACTGCCCTTGGAAACAATACCTGTGGAAGGCAGGGAGGAAGCAAGATTGGAGAAAGGGAGAAGTCAAAAACAAAGCAGACACCAGATGGCCCTGGCCACCCTTCTGAGGAGCTCTGAGACTAAAATGGCCCATCAGAGTTGTTCTGCACTGGTCCAAATAGCCAGGCCTTTATAACCCCTTCTGCATCTGTCATTGGATTTGGGCCACCCTGAGACAGGCATATCCTTGGGCATTGGCCCTCTGTAACCAAAGCAATCCCTAAAGGGGTTTCTGCTGACAGCACTCCACCAGAGGCAGTAAGTCCTTCCTTTGAAGAGGGTCATGTCTTTTGCAGTACTTACTTCATAGGGGTTTTTAGGACTACATGAGATAACACATAGAAAAGTTTCTTGGTGAGCTCTTAGTAAGTTATTATTGGTAGACCACATACATGTTAACTCTTAAGATTCATGTAGTGGAAAAAGCATAAATTTTAAAAATGGAAAACAAATTGATCAGACTACTTGATAAAACTCAGTCAGCTTAAAAAAATTAGGAATGCTTAGTCAAATTTTTTTTTTTTTTTTTTTAACATACAGAAAATGTCAAAGATACATGAAGGAAATTAGTATAATCACCTCTCATGTGCTTCTCATCTAGTTTCCCCTTGACATATTTTTGGGTAGGGAGTAAACTGGGGGATTTTAGAACCAATCCCAGATATAGTGTTTTACCTGTAAAGACTATGGTGTACATTCTATCTCATTTCAAAATATTTTTATATAACCCCTATGTTATTATTACACCTAACAGAATTAACAGTAGTTTCTTAATATCTGTTAAGTACTAGTTCACACTGCAGTTCCCCACTTATCTCACACAGATTTATTTTTAGGAGTTTTGTTTAAATCAGAATCCAAAAAATGTTCCACATAATTTTATGTATGTCTCTTAAATCTCTTTATTCTATAACATCTCAAACTCTCTCCCCTTTTATTTAGGCCAGTTATTTGTGGGAAAACTAGATTATTTTCCCTAGAGAATGTCCCATATTCTGAATTTGACTGCTTTCTTGTTGTGTCATGTCACTTAAAGAAAATATTCTTCAAAAACCCATATGTCCTATAAACCTGTGGTTATATCTAAGCTTGACTGAATTCTGCTTCAACTTGAAGCAAGAAATACACTGAGGTGATGCAATGCACGGAACCAAATTTTGAGCGATAAAACTTTTGATTAGTCATCTTCGTCATTTCTCAAGTTTCATTTAATTATTACTTTAATATTAAGCTTCCGTGAGATATTCGTTCATATGTAAGTTCAAGCTTTTAGCCTTCTTCTATAATGTTATGTTAATGTATAAAGTTACATGTTATATATAAATTCTAGAAATTAAAGTTCAACCAGGTTGCATTTGCCAATGACACTTGGCAGAATAATGATAATGATATAATAAAGCATATGTTTTTTTTGTTGGCTTATGACTTCACAAAGCTGTAGTTTGTTGACTATTAAGTATATTTAAGTTCTGTGAATTATTTATGATCTCATCTGCTGTTTACATAGGCTCTTTTGTAGTCTTTTTATAAATTTTGGATATAAATCTAGAGGTTTCCCCCTTTGAGCTATTTACTTTATCTTAAAAATTGAAAGAATGAGTAAATAATATATTGACAGGCTAGGCTAGGGAGCAAAAGAAACTTCTAGAAGTTATGTTCACCATATGTATATTTCCAAAAGACAGCTGAAGAAGAAACAGTGTGTGAATATAAACATATTTCATACACCACACACATATTCTAGTACAGTTTTCTGTCCAAAAACAAGTAACTTATATGAATCTGCCTATGAGTTTTCTTTTATCTCAAGTAGTAGATATATTGTTTTAAACATTACTACAGTTTATAGAACCCAAGGGTCCAAACAGTGCGTGTTCTTTGCTTTTCTATATTCATTTTTAACTTAATTCTTTAACCCTTTTTTCATCAAATGGAAAAAAATTCAATCTGGACACTTCAAGGTGACTCAGTCCCTTATGACAAAACATCTCTTTAAGGTAGAAATGTTCTTCAATCCAATTTAAGAACCCTTCTTCTCACAATAGCATCTGTGCGGGGAGACCTTGCATAGGACAAGGGCAGTGGTATGTGGTGAAGTACATTGGTATGTTTGCTTAGTATGCTCTATAGCGGGGGTCCCCAACCCCCAGGCCATGGACCTACCAGTCCATGGCTTGTTAGGAACCAGGCCACACAGCAGGAGGTGAGTGGCAGGAGAACGAGCGAGCATTACCACCTGAGCTCTGCCTCCTGTCAGCGGCATTAGATTCTTATAGGAGCACGAACCCTATTGTGAACTGCGTATGCGAGAGATCTAGGTTGCATGCTCCTTATGAGATTTGAATGCCTGATGATCTGAGATGGAACAGTTTCATTTCAAATCCATCCCCCCTGCCACCCTGGTCCGTGGAAAAATTGTCTTCCACAAAACCAGTCCCTGATGCCAAAAAGTCAAGTTGAGGACTACTACTCTATAGCAAGAGAATGGTACCCTACATTCTCCTCCCCTACACTTAAGCTGCTAACTCTGCAACTGAAAATCAAAGGCATTCATAATTAAGCGTTTCTGCAAAAACAACAGAAGTGTGGCTTGACCTTACTTCTACTTCCAAATATTTTATGAGTGCATCTGATTGGCTGTTTCTAAATCACATCCAAACCCTAGCTGCAAAAGATGAAATGTAAATTTTAGATTTCCAGGCTTTAGTCTATGTAGGAGCACTAGGAGGAGGGTGGAATGGAGGTTGAATACCAGTCCGTCCTATCCATGGCAGTCACAGCAGAGAGATTGGCTGTGGGGAGTGTGGGGGTAGGAGGCCTTCACACCTTCACTTCTTGACCTGGGTTGATTTGATGGTGGTGGTCTCTTATATGGTATCTCAACAGAGATAGTATATGAGGTTTTATCAGTTACTTTTTAGCTTTACCCTAGCTCCCTTGTACAGGGAGTCTTCAGAAAAACATCTGCCTCCTCTCTCTACTCTCTCCAGAAGTATATACCCAATCCTGTTGTGGGTTGAATTGTGTACCCCCAGATACATACACGGAAATCCTAACCCCCAGCTCCTTAGGATGTGACCTTATTTGATATAGGGTCGCTGCAGATATAGTTAGTTAAAATGAGGTTATACTATAGTAGGGTGGGCCCCTAATCCAATATGACTAGTGTTCTTATGAAAAGGGGCAATTTGGATACAGACACACATAGAGGAAGAACACTGTGTGAATGTGAAGATGGGCATCTACAAGCCGAGAAAACAGGCCCAGAACAGATCCTTTCCTCCTGGCCCTCTGAAGGAACCAGCCCTGCCAACACCTTGGTTTCAGACTTCAAGGCTCTAAAACTGAGATAATGTTTCTGTTGTGTAGACCATCCAGTGTGTAGCACTTTGTGCCACATTGCCCTAGCAAACTAATACAAACCCCTTCTTGATGCATGCTTTTTCACTCAGCTGAGCAATGTCAAGGGGCAGTAAGCCAGTAATTCTTCCTTGGTTAACTTCTGTATTTCGTCATTCAGGGTCATGAAACTTTGCTGGGTTTTCTTTGTATCCTTTGAAAATAATGGGCAAATTAAGAAGGATGTGCTATGGTCTGAATGTATTTCTCCAAAATTTAAATGTTGAAACCCTAACTCCCAAGGTGATGATATTAGGAGGTAGGGTCTTTGGGAGGTGATTAGGTCATGGGGGTAGAACTGTGCTAAACAGGATTAGGGCTCTTATTTAAAAGGCCCAAGAGGGATCTGCCTTGATCTTGGACGTCCTAGCCTCCAAAACTGTTGTTTATAAACTACCTACTCTGTTATAGCAGCCAAAACAAACTAAGACAGGATGTCTTCTTGCCCTGGTGGTATGGGTAAGCCTCCAACTGAAGTAATCTCCAGAAATGAATCCCAGTCACCTATTTTCAGCATCACCCCCAAATCTCACTCAACATTTTCTTGGAGACTTTCCATTTTTCCTAAGAATAGTCAACATGGAAGGAGGAGTATTGTTCTCTGTAATGACTTTCTATTATGTCAAGTTAAGTATTATGGAACTAAGTTTCCTGGAATTTCCTTCTCCACATCATTTTGGTCATGGAACAATACTCCTGTCATTGAGGTATGGGTCTTGTTCTCTTGAGTCTGGATGTCTCTATGACAGAGTGATGCAACATACTCTGAGGTTAGGTCTTTAGGAGAGAAACAGCTTCCACCTGGTCTTTCTGGGGACTTCTGTTCTTGGAGTCCAATCTGTGAGAGATCCCCAGCACAGGAAGAGACTGCCTGTCAATAGCCAGCATCACCTATCACATGTGAAAGAGGAAGTGATCTCCAGCTGCAGAGTATCTAACCACACAGCATGAGAGATGCCAAACTAAGCCAAGCCAACCCCCAGAATAGTGAGAGATGATAACATAATTATTATTGGTTATAAGCAACTACATTTTGGTGTGATTTGTTTATGCCTAATAGATAATTGGATTAGTCTCTTACTAATCACAGTCTCTTACTTGTGATTTCCAACTCTGATTTCCAAAATCTTTCCTATTCTCTTCTCAACCTCATTCAACAGTGGAGCCTCCAGTAGTGGAGAGAAAAACTAGTCATTCAAGTTTGCATATTATTCCTAGCAGTTTTAAAATGTTTATTTCAAGCTGTGAACCTGTGTTTTGATGGGGAAAGTAAGAAAAGAACTTGGTGTTCAGTGTTTCAGATTATTGCCACGTATCAGTCTTTTACAGACAACAGGACTCAATAGACATGTACTTTAAAAGAATACTTTCCACCAACAGATGAGTGGATAAAATATGCTATATATGTACAGGGGAATAGTCAGTCATTAAAAGGAATAAGTTCTGACTCATGTTGCAATATAGATGAACCTTGAAAACATTATGTGAAATAAGCCAGACACAAAAAGACAAATATTTTATGATTCCACTTACACGTGGTACCTAGAATGGGCAAATTCATAGAAGAGAAAGTAAAATAGAGGTTACCAGGGGCTAGAAGGAAGAGGAAACAGGAAATTACTATTTACAGAGTACAAAGTTTCTGTTTGGAATGAAAAAAAATTTTTGGAAATAGTGTTGATGGTTATATAACACAGTACAGTGGTAAATGTACTTAAAGCCACTGAATTGTTCACTTAAAAATGGTTAAAATGGTAAATTTTATATTATTTATGTGTATGTGTGTGTGTATCCACAGTTCATCTTTAAAAGACTGTAAACACTTGAATCATTTTCATGCATCTGACAAATTTCTTTGACAAATACTTGCTGAATTGCTACCAGGTACCAGGCACTGTGGTAGGCAGTGAAAAAACAAACATGATTAAGACACAGATGGCATCTTCCCTGTAGTCAAAATCCCACTTATTCCTAAAGGCCTAGTGTAGGTGCAGCCACCTCTTTATTAATTTCTTTCAACAAGGATTTTTAGTAACTGTGAAGGATTTAAGAGTAAATAAGTCCTGGTTCTTACCCTCCAAGAATCTAGTACCTACTTAGGAAGATGGAACATGTGCACTGAAAGATAAGATAGCTTACCTTGTACTATTTTTTTTTGTGTGACAAATAATATTTAATTTATAGCAGATCCTTGGAGAGTTGACAGAAAAACAGTCACTCTATGGTAGATTGATGGGTGGGAGAAGGTGGGACTTTGAGTATCTAAAGGAGGCCATACCTTGTTCAGTGAGCAAGACAGCAGCATGAGCATGTTTGGAGGACAATGAGTAGCTGTGCGAATGGTTTTTATAGTAGATTTATATGAAATGTAGTATATACCTTTATCTTAAGATGGTATCTTGGATAGTATCTAAAGGAGGATACAAACCTTAAGAAATGTACACATTTCCACCAGAAGGCTCATTTTTATTTTGTTTTTTTCTTTACCTGTTCTGTAAATCATAGTGTTGCTTTATATTCTTAATTGGATGGTATTTTATATTTTATTTCTTTTTCATTAAGGACATTATTAACATTTTTAATTTTTTAAAAATCTCTATCCTTTCAGGAACACAAAGTCAAGCCACCCAATTTGACCACTAAAAAAATGTTCAGGGCATCTCTGACTCAAGCCACTTCCATGAAACCTGCCTGTGCTCAAAGTCTTCTACCATGTTCAGTAGCAGTGGACCACAAGGTGGAGCTTTCAGTCAGCCAGCCAACAGCAGGCATTTTCTCAGCTTTGCATCTCCAGCCAGAGTCTGTTCAGAGTAGAAAGAAATCCCTGTCTATCAGGGCTCCACAAGTACGTTCGGAAGTATTAATGCCCAACAGAGGAAATGCTCAAGTTCAACACACAGATCTTAGCTCCCAAAGCAACATCACCCCTAAGTTTGTACCAGTTTTCAAAAATACCTTAGTACTTGGCAGCCCGAAAAGAAAACAGCATGTTGTGACACAATCTAAATTGTTTTCACTCAAAACTAGTATGATCCAGCATGACAAACTGAATTTAGGTCCAGCTATAAAAAACAGATATAATAGTAACATTCAGATGCAGGTTGCTAACAATTTAAATCAGGAGAATTCCAGACCTCTGCAAGAAAAAAATACAGAGTCTTCTGAAAATATGAGAAAATTTTCCTCTTCTAATGGAAAATCAACTGTGAGTTTAAACAAAAATAAGCAACTATCTAACAGGGCAGTATTGCTGAGGTCAAATAACAATTTAGGGGTAGTAAAAAGTGCTGTTGACGTCCAAATGAAAGGAAAAGAAAATTTAACAGGCAAATGTATAACACAAATTTTAGGGAAAAGCCATGGGTCACTAAAACTGAAAAGACAGCCACACATTTTTGAATCAGATGGAGAAACAGAAGATCCCCGACTGCTACAGCAGCAATCAGAAAATCAAGCTAAAGAAGTTGGTACAAGTGACCACAGGTTGATAGTAAGCAAAATAGCCCACAAGTCTAAAAGAAAATTATGTCCAGAGGCTTCCAAAACTTCAAAGAAGCATCATTCCAATACTGCGCACTATGGCCAATCCAGTTCTTCTAGGAAGCAGGTAAAATAATAATAATAATAATAATAACCTGGCACTACTTGTCATATGCTAGACCTTTAAAATCCCTAAATAAGTATTTAAATGATTTCCTCGAGATCATTTAGAACCATACTAATTAATAAACAGAATATCTACCTTAGAGCAACTGTAAGTATATGCAGTTAATTTGTAACAAAATGTGATTCTTCAATCTAATACAGATACTTGATTCAGATAAATCAAAACCTAAGAAATCTCTCATCATTCCTAATGCTTAGAACATGGACCTGAAAGAAGGAAATGTCTACCAGGTAACTGAGGTGATAGCTTTTGATTTGCTTTTACATTATCTTAATTGGGATTGCCAAGTTTAGGGGTCCCCAACCTCTTGGTAAAAAGCAGCTACTTTTAAATTAATTCTTTGAAATCCTAAAATCAGCAAAGAAATAGGACACGGTGGGAACAGTACACTCTTTGGATAAGGGCCGTGCACAGCAGCTGTTTTGTAATGACTCCAAAGAGGGATGAGTGCAAATGGTCTTCTGTGGGCTCCCCCCAACTCTGTTCTGAGGATCCTTGCAGACTAGGAAGAGCTCGCACAGCAGCAGCAGATTATCTAAAAACAGAAGATTTGAACAGCTACTACAATATCCACTTTTTGGGATACCTACCCCAGATAATAAACCTTAAATGATATTTCAAAGGTTAATCATTTAGTTAAAATTTACTCGAAAAGTGCTACAGTGCTGGCTATGTTTAAACGTGATATTCAGTTGATAATGCTGAGTTCATGGCACTGAATTTACAACATGATATATCTGGAAATTACGTTTTATTTTGTTCTGCCATCTGTTCTATTCTAAGAACACACATATTACTAAAATACCCACAAGTTATTTTTTACATAGAACTATTGGAATACTTTCAGTTCAGATTCTTTAAGAACCAACTAGAAAACATTATCTTTTCCAACTGCTATTTCTTCCTATAACTAACAGAATTTTCATCCTGATTTTAATTAACCAAAAGGTATTTAAGTCTATTCCTATATATGCTATGTGTTGTATTTTATGTACTTTTTGACATCTTAACATTTTAATGTACTCAGTAGGTGATTGAGGGAAAAATGCATGTGCCTTTAAGATGTTACTTGCATTTTTAGAAATAAATGAAATCTCTTCCAGGTTTCATATTGTTTTAGAAATATAGCACTTTTCCACTTTGAACTACTAAAGTCCTGATACAATTTTTAAAATTAAAAAGTCATCCAGGAGTGGGGGCTTACGCCTGTAATTCCAACACTTTGGGAGGCTGAGGCAGGTGGATTGCTTGAGCTCAGGAGTTCCAGACCAGCCTGGGCAACAAGGGTGAGACCCCATCTCCACAAAAAAAAAAATGAAAAACTAGGGCTGGGCACGGACGGTGGCTCACACCTGTAATTCCAGCATTTGGGAGGCCAAGGCAGGTGGATCACCTGAGATCAGGAGTTCGATACTGGGCAACATGGCAAAGCCCCTTCTCTACTGAAAAAAAAAAAAAAATTAGCCAGACGTGGTGGTAGGTGCCTGTAATCCCAGCTACTCGGGAGGCTAAGGCAGAAGAATCACTCGAACCCGAGAAGCAGAGGTTGCAGTGAGCCAAGATCATGCCATTGCTCTCCAGCCTGGGTGACACAGTGAGACTCCGTCCCCTGCCAAAAATATTAGCTGGGCGTGGTTGTGCATGCCTGTAGTCCCAGCTACTTCAGGGGCTGAGGTGGGAGGATTGCTTGAGCCTGGGAGGTGGAGGTTGTGGCGAACTGTGTTTGCCACTGCACTCCAGCCTGAATGACAAAGTGAGCCTGTCTCAAAGTCAATAAATAGTAAATTTTAAAAATCATTTCATCAGGGAGAAAGAACATAATGAGAATTTTAAAAATATTTTATTTGTATAAATTTGTGGGGTACAAGTGCAACTTTGCTACATGGATGTATTGTAGTGGTAAAGTGAGGGCTTTTAGTGTATTCATCATTGGAATAATGTACATTGTACCCAATTAAGTAATTTCTTATCATTCACCCACCTCCCACCCCCTAATCTTCTGAGTCTCCATTGTCTATCATTCTGCACTCTGTGTCCATGTGTATATATTATTTAGCCCCCAATTAAAGGAATCATTATAGAAAATAATTTCCCCTAAATATAAAATTAATACATACTCCTGTGAAAAGCTTGAGTAGTACAGAGCAGTTTCAAGAAAAAAGTAAAAAACCATCTGTAATTTCTCTTTGCAGAGATGACCATTCTGAATATAGAATGAACACTCTTCCGGATGTCTCTCACACTCCTGTGACCATGAAATCAGCTCTACAGACTGCTGTGGAACCTCCTTTTTCACTCGACAGTTTCTTTTTAATGTTTGCATAGCATTTTGTTGTATGTGGGTTTCTGTATTTAACTAGTCCCCTATTGACAGATGCTTCAGTTCTTCCCAACTTTTTACTGTTACAACGTCATGTAAATAGTCTCCTGCAGATCTTTGCAAAATATCCAATGACTTATACAGTAGTTTTGATGGTTGAAAATATCTTTATTTTGCCCTTACAATTTTATTATTGAAATTTGAATTTATCATTTTTGCTATTGAAATTTTCAAACCACATAAAGCACAGATAAGAGTATGAAGAACCTCTAAGTACCTATCGTCCAGATTTATCAGTTATTAATATTTTGTCACTGTTTCATCTGTTCCTCACAGACATGCTTTTTTTTTGCTATAATCTTTTAAAGCAAATTCAAGACATCATATAATTTTACCCATAAACACTAAAGTGTATGTATTTCTAATATAAGATACAGTATACTTTTTAAGAAAAAAAGAATGTGCATATATATTACATTTTGGGGGTCTCTACTATATCTCTGCAGGCTCACTAAATTTCACTTTTGCTTTTATATGCAAACTAACAGGAAGCCCTGAATAAATGTAAAACCTATTTCTCAACAAAACTGGAGCCTTTATTGGGGTGGAGATTTCTGTGTTCATCAATACTCATTAGCATCTTCTGTGTTCCAGGCAGTGGGGAAAACACTGTGTCCACTGCAGAAATGGATGAGACAGCCATGGCCTGAGCCCCTGAGGGCTGGTGGTCTAGTCTCAAGCACATTCATTCTGCGTTCCCGGCACAGACTTAGGGATATATATGTATTGAAGCACATGTCTAGAATGACCTTCTTGTCCATATTACAAATAAATTATCTAACATTTGAAAAAAAGAGAAACAGAAATGGAGCTTCTCAGACAATGAATATTATTCTGGCTTTCAAACATTTTATATGTTTGATGTACAAAATATTATTTAATTGTTATAATATATTTAAAAGAAACTAAAATCTTCATTGGCTATTCCACTGAAACAATAATTATATAAAAATAGCCAGTAGAGATCCAAGTATAAGTTGAACTCTGATTTTGTAAATGTGATTTATTGTCTCCGCCACTTCACTAAACCATTGCAATTAAAAGCAAAAGTAAACACAAACTCTCCTTCAAACATTAAATGTAACTTCTGCTCCTGAAATTGTGTTAATTTGCTATATACCTTTACGCATTTCTGTTTTCCAGAATTATCTCTCTTTCCCAATGATGTTACCATTTTCTTAAGGATAAGCATTTTGTCTGAAGCCCATTTTGAGTGTGCTTTTCTCATTCCAAAGTTTGTATTATAGATATCTAGTAGACTCTTATAAAGAGTGGTATGTCATTTTGTTTGTGAGGCTGTGGTGAAAATAACGTTAGTAAATATGCATATTTCATGAGCACAGTCATCCACAGCATGTAATCATTCCTAAAACCAGCCTTCCCCTCTGTTCCACAGATTCCCAGGCCGCCTTCCTGTTACTGCCCAGTCACTATGCCTCAGGTAGTGGAGACTTACTTTATTGTTACACTGAGCAAAATAATGAAAACCATACATCCACTACTGAAGTGGTATTAACATCTTCCAGTTCTTTATATAAATAATCTTGATAGCCCCTCCTATACTCCATTCGTGTCTAAAATTTAGAATATATAGTATAGTACTTGAGTTAGATCAGTGTTAACCTACATGGCAAAACCTGCCATGTTAATATTAGTGTATTTTTTTGTATAAAGTAGGTTTTATCTTTATCTTAAAATATTTATCCTAATGAAAGTTATAAAAATATATGCATATATGTATATATGTAAGATTTAATATAAATAGGTATATAGACAGCTGATTTCATAGTTCATGTTCCAAAAAGAGGTTCTAGATCAAATTTCTGTGTTCAGCATCACCACAGAAATCAATAAGATTTTAGTTTATTTTAAACATTGCAAGTTTTGAAAGCCAAGATAATTCCAAATCTAATTAGGGGAAGCTACATTTTACTTCTTTGTGTAAGTTATTGGTGATTTATATGCAATATGGACCACCCTCCCCCCAGAAATTGTTCTTATATTCCAATTGTACATTAGTTTTAGAACCATTTTAATTTTAAAACCATAAGCAAATAATTTTATGTTTGCCTATTTCCAGGAGCTGAAGAAATCAGCGATTACTTTAAAAAATCTATGGCAATGTCAAAATTAATGCCAAGAATCATATTTCTAGGAATGCAAAAGTGCTTCTCACATACTCATATATTATGTTTTACAGTATTGGTTGCTTATATTTGTTTTTATTTTTATTATATATCATAATTACATATTTTTATTTACATTTGTTGCTTACTGTAGTAAAAAGGTAAAAAAATTTATGGATTTGTTAATGATCAGCTTTTATTTGACTAACCAGTTGACCAATTTTTGCTCTGTTTTCAAATTGTATATGATGGGGTATTATGCTGAAACTGCTAATATATTGAGTATTTATTGATACTTAAGAATAGTCAGTATTTATAAATATTTAAGAATGTCATGGTCTTTATATTTTGATGTTTAAAATGTTCACATTGTTGTATACTACAGTGTCTTATTCAAAATTGAAAATAATAAAGGTATTTCTAATAGATGTAGTTTTCATGTCAGAGTGACTCTGTATAGGAATGGAAAGGCTTAGATAAATTACAAGTTTCTTTCCCTCTGTGGTTCCATTTCTTCACATGCATTTGCTGCTGGACCCATGTAAACTACCTGACGTTCTTAGCGCTTCATAGAACTTTTTTTCTCCAAAGGCCTTCATGCTTTCATTCGACAGATATTTTAGTATTTGCTATGTGCAACCATTATTGTAGATACTTAAAATATATCTGTGAACACTGAAATTACATTCTAGCAGGCAGACACAGATGATAAGCATAAGTAATTAAATTATATAATACATTAGAAAATGGCAAGTACAGTGGAAAAATAAAAAAACAGAGCAAGGTAAGAGAAATAGTAAGGGTAGGCCTCCTTGAGCAGAGACTTGAAGGAGGAGAGCAGGTTGGCCACATGGAGTTGTCCTCTGAAGGACGTGCTTCCCAGGCATAAGGAACGACCTGTGTGCTTGCAGAATGTTTCAGGGGGAGCCCAGGCTAGAGTAAAAGGAGCAGAGAGGAGGATTCGCTTTACCCTGACTGAAATGGGATTGAGGCCAAAGAAGTAAAGTGGTCTGACTTAGGTTTCAACAGGACCCTTCTGGCTACTGTGTTATGAATAGACTTGGGGTGGCGGGGGTGTGAGAAGAAACAGGCACACCAGTTAAGAATCCAAGAAGTGGCTGGGCGTGGTGGGTCACGCCTGTAATCCCAGCACTTTGGGTGGCCCAGGCGGGCGGATCCCAAGGTCAGGAGATTGAGACCATCCTGGGCAACATGATGAAACCCTGTCTCTACTAAAAATATAAAAATTACCTGGGTGTGGTGGCACATGCCTGTAATCCCAGCTACTCAAGAGGCTGGGGCAGGAGAATCGCTTGAACCCGGGAACTGGAGGTTGCAGTGAGCCAAGATCACCACTGCACTCCAGCCTGGTGACAGAGCGAGACTCCATCTCAAAAAAAAAAAAAAAAAAAAAAAAAAAAAATCCAAGAAACAGATGGCAATGATGGCTTGCACTACTGTAGTAGCAGCAGACGGTATGAGAAGTGGGGATTCTGAAGGGTAGAGCCCACTGCCTTGGGGATTTGAGAGAAAAGTATATAAGATGGCAGCAAGATTATTGGCTCACTTGGAAGCATGGGGTTATCGTCAACCGCGATGAGAAGGAGTGGGCTTTGGAGTAAGAAGAGGACTGGGAATTGACCATGGGGTTTTACACATGGGGACCATTGTTACCCTGAGAAGCAGTTTCCATGGAGTGATGTAGAAGCCCCACTGGAGTGGATCTAAGAGAGAAGGGAGACCAGGATTGGAAATCGCAAGAACAGACAGCTCCTTAGGGAAGAGTCATCAGGGGACTCTTCTAAATCCTTATTTTCATTTTCCCCTAAATATCATTGCTTTTGATTAGTTCCTTCTTTAAATGCTGTTCTCCCATGGCCGTTACGGTCTTACATCTCTGGATGCATTTTTTCAGTCTCCTTTACTGACTGGCATTAAGTACCCCAGGGACCTTGAAGGAAGAACACATTGGGTCACAGGAGAAATGGGAAGAGAAAGACTACAATGAGCAGAGGTATGAAGACGCATGTGTGTTTAGGGAGCAGTGGATGCCGATTCTAGTGTGTTCAGCATGAGCTTCATGTTGGGACTAGAATGACTGCAGATGAAACTAGAAGGTTGTCCCAGGCCAGGGACATTCATCCCGAGACTTTCAGAAAAGGAATCCAGAGGGCGGAGATAGAAAATCAGACCCCAGGAATAGACCCAGAAATGGCAGCTCCTGGAAAGCTGAGATCACCGTGTGTTATAGGGGTGGAGGCAGAGATGAAGCTGCATTTTCAAGCTTGAGTCACTGCAAGGAGAGTGTCGCTTCTTAAAAACAGAAAATGAAGGCGTGGTAGGAAACAATGTTAGCAGATAGATGCCTGGTTTATGTGTTACAAACTGGGTTGGTGGCATCAGCGGAAGACCCCGGTAAAGGTAACCCATCGATGAGATTGAATCTCAGAAAGTGACAGCATTTGGGGAGTCATCCATGTAGACATGGCAGCTGGAGGTGTGTGTGCAAGTGCAGGGAGTGAAGCGCTGCTGATGCTGGCAGAGCGGGGAGGGAGGAGTCAGAAAGCAGAGGTT
>NW_012101587.1:5975265-5995743 GCF_000951045.1 Mandrillus leucophaeus | reverse complement strand
ATTACATAATTTATAATTATAATTTGTATAATTTAGCCAGGAAATTCAAAAATACCTAGTGAGAATATAAAAATAGGTAGGTTTTTTTCATTTTAACCTTTTCCCCTCTGATTTTTTAAATCTGGAGAATCTGCTACCACTTAATATTAACAGAAGAAAACTCATAAATGGTCATCTTAGTTTATTGAAGAGTAATATGACTGAATTTTTAAATATTACATGTATTTTTACTCCTGTTTTCTGCAGTAAAAATTTTCCTAATTTCCATAAAAAGTAAAATGCATTCATGTTTTATTATATTCCACAAAGATCATCCTATTTACTAATATATATTCATTGTACTATGAAATCCCTGAATTTAAAAATATGCAAGAAATGTTTCGCTATTTGCATTCAAAGATTATATATTATACACTTTGATACTATGAAATTATATAGAGTATACACACAATATTTTAAATATTGTTCCACTAGCTTCTTTCCAAAGCATCGAAAGGAATTATTTCTCCTTGACAGCCTGTATTCCTGTATAAGAAGTACAAATCTGCAATTGTCCTCAAGGAGAAAATTGGCAAAACATTATTGTTGTATGGTTTATTCTATATCTACTTCACCACTAAAATAATTTTGAAATAAAATCTTCACATCTGTGAAGAACATGAGTTAGGCTGCCTTAAAATAAATTCCTGGGTCAGTGCTTAGAGGGAACATACATCAGTATAATCATTTAGCTAAAATGAATAACATAATGGAATTTTATAAACAAACTGTTTAAACCATTACGAAGTCTTATT
Source organism: Mandrillus leucophaeus (assembly GCF_000951045.1). Lineage (NCBI taxonomy): Eukaryota > Metazoa > Chordata > Mammalia > Primates > Cercopithecidae > Mandrillus > Mandrillus leucophaeus. The sequence continues at coordinate 5,994,949 of NW_012101587.1, read as the reverse complement.
ATTTTATTCTGCTAACTCACAGAACAATAAAGTTTTTATTTCTGAGAATAAAAATTTTATATAAATTTTCAAATTCGTTTCTAGTTCTGCTGTTTACCAATATTGCCATACTGAAACAAAGCAGCATATTAAGCAATATATAAATATATTAAGCAAAGAGAGCCGCACTACCTTCTTTTCCTCTTTAGTTCTAAACTCTTGTTTTGGTCTGAATCAGAATTTGAAAACTAATCGCTTTCTGCTGGGGCCAATGGCAGCCTAGGTTATTCAAATTTGCCTCTCATGGACAACAGCTCATCATGCTGGATTAATTTTGTAAAGTTTATAGAAACATCAAAGAACCAAAATAATATAAGGAATTACCTGTCTAAAACCAGAAAGGTAAGCAGAAGCCAAAGTGAACTTTGCTCCGAAAAGATTTGATAACCCAGATTTGAAGGTAAGCTGCAGTTTCGACGACGCAGAGGAGGGAGGGCAACAGAAACAAAGAAGTCCAGGTCCTACCAAAGCTGGGAGTCTCCCCAGAGCTGCCCACCAATCCCAGCCGCACACACATTTTGCTGGGTCCCTGCAGGGATACACCCTCGGAGTAAACCTACATTAGTTACCAGCTCCACTCCCTCCACCCACAGGGCACCGTGGGGGTCTATTGCCTTGGTACTGAATAAAGTAGGGGAAAAGCATCCCTGAAAAGACCCCCTCACCATCCCTGGTGGACTTCAGCCTGTATTCATATCAGCAACGTGATCCAGGAAACTTCAAACCAAGAATTTAGTTTAAAATAACATCAGAAATCTCAAAAACGTTAGGGAGAAAAATGAAACTTTACTGAGTGGCATTAAAGGAAATCAAAGTAAATGGAGAACTCTGGTACGTTCATAGATTGGTCTTGGAGATGTGGATGTAACTCATTCCAGAGATGAGAGCGAGCAAGGAGATCTTTATGAGCAAACAGGTGGCACTTTTTCCTGCTGAACCTAAGCCGTCAGCTGCTATCTTGGCAGTGTGAGACTGGGATCCACACAAAAACGATGGTAACTGGTCCCAGTGATGTCTGAGTCCCAGTGAAACAGTGCTTGAAGCCAGCTCTGCAGTCTTGGGAACAAAAAATTTCCCTTTGCTTTTGAGCTGGTTTATGTTGGGTATTATTGACTCTTGTGACTCAAGGAGTCATCACCAGTGCACACCCTAATTATAAAGAGTTTATACAGAAAAACGTGAAGAAGGAAATTAAAAATCACCCCAAACCCCACTGCCCCAAAATAGTCATTGTCAACACATTGGCATTCTTCCCTCTAGATTTTCATGTGTATGTGTAGAAACCTATTATTTATTCTTACAAAATTCCTGGCATACTGCCTGTTTTGTACCCTGATTTGTTTCAGTTAACATTGTTTTATATAACCCTCATTTGTTGAATAGGCTTCAAAAATTATTTTAAGAAATGTATAAATTTTCATTATGTGAATATGCCAAAACATAATAATTGTTTTATTATTATCCTACTTTTTTTTTTTTTTTTTTTTTGTAGAGACAGAGTCTCACTCTGTCGCCCAGACTGGAGTACAGTGGCATGATCTTGGCTCACTGCAACCTCTACCTCACAAGTTCAAGCAATTCTCCTCCCACAGCCTCCCGAGTAGCTGGGACTGCAGGCGCACACCGCCATGCCTGGCTAATTTCTTTGTATTTTAATAGAGACGGTGTTTCACTATGTTGCCCAGGCTGGTCTCAAACTCCTGAGCTCAGGCAGTCCGCCCACGTTGGCCTCCCAAAGTGCTGGGATTACAGGCATGACATCCTACTCTTTTTAAGTATTGAGTTTGAAAACTACTCCATTAGCAGAAATTTAGTAAACCATTTTTGACTCCTGGGACTCTCTCCTATAATGAGCATCGAGGATACAGAAATAAAAATCCCGATAGTCAAAGTGCACCTCGTGGGTTAGGGACCAGCCATTCTGACTCGAATGAAACCCACACCATCCGTGTAGGGAGAAGCACAGGGTCTGCGTCGACTGTCTACGTGACCCTTCTTTTATTTCTGCTATTGCTAGGAAAAAAACTAGGAATAATTATACAACCTTACTAGGTGAATCCTTTATTTAAAACAAAACAAAACAAAAACAGTGATACTACTTTAGCCAATAGCGTTTCATCATAGCGGCAAATTAGTGAGTTTACAGCAACTAGGATCTACTGGAATTCTTTCTACTTTGAAAAGCTAACAAAAAAAGAAATACAAACTAAGTAAAATGTGCCACCTTTAGAAATTTTTTTAATGATGATTTGTAGTTAGGAAACAGAGTTTATATAATTTGCAGGTATTCACCTTGACCCTGAATGTTTTTATTTCTATTTTTATTCTATGAAAAATTTTAAAATTTGTACAGTTGCTTTTCAAGGTCACAAAAGAATAGCTTTTTGATCAGTATTATTATTTATACCAAATTCTGAAAAAATATATATAATATGTTAAATTGTACTATATTTTATAATTAAAGGCACTTCCACTATAATTTTCCATTGTTATTCCTCATAATATCTTGAGATTATTATTTTCATTGAGATGAAAAAATTGATGTGGAGAGAATTTATAAAATATGCTTAAAGTCATACAACTAACTACGTGGCAATGCTAAGGCTGGAACCCAGGTGTTCAGACTCTTAGATTTTTACTTCTAGGTGGCTATGGCTCCTGACCTTCTAAAAGAACGACATTCACAAAAAAGTAAGTTAGCCTTTCCTGAGCCAAGTAAAGAATAAGAATCCATCCTTGAATGTGGGGAGCTGAGAGCAGTTCTGAAGATGAAGCTTTCAGCCACCCCGTGGACCCTGTAACTTCCTTCCTGCTCTTTCTCCTCCTCTGGTAAGAATGGGTGAGATAGAAGAGTTCTCCTAATCCAGAGTGTCATTAACCTCCACTGCGTTCCTCTTGAGAAGCACAAGTTCTGGCCAGCCAACAAGTGGTCTATTTAAAGTAAGAAAGATAAAGGGTGAAAATGGAAAGGCGGCCTGGCAGGTGGGGGACCTCCAGTGTCCAATCTGCTGTCCAACCAGCTGAGCTCTTTTCGCCCTGGAGTGGGGGGATCCTGGTTTTGTTATTGATAAGTTCTGGTTGTCTTTTGGACAGCCGCTTGCAGGGGAGAGATCCAGCACGATTGCAAGGAAATATATTTCGTTTTTTGGAAGTTTAGAAAGTGGAACAAAAAATGATTTGTCTTCCAGATCCATTATTTATGTAGGAAAATGTGTCTATTAAGAAGAAGGAAATTCTTTAGAAGAAGGAAATCACTTCATTTAACTGGTAAGACTATAAAATGCTTTCCGGAGATAGTATTGCAATTTTTAACTTCTGAGTGAATTGAAAAGTCCTAGAAATAAGCAGAATTTTCAGAAAATGTGGTTGCCAACCAATACGCCCACAGCTTCGTAGAACTAGATCGGAAGCCTCACATATGACCTGCTATGGCATGAAATGTAAATCATATGAGGCTGCTGGAGAAGTTTATACTATAAATGGTTAGTGATAAGAACGTGAATTGAACCGTGGTCTTAGGTCTGCAGTTGGCTTGCATGGCTTTTACTTTCGGGGCCTCTTTATTAAAAAAATCAGCTCATGTGAGTTCCAGAAAATAACAAGATCTCATACTCTCTGTTTCCAATTTAGTTTAATTTAATAGATATCCACATAATGAAGATGCTGAGAGACAGACCTGAGGACAAAGAGGGGGAAGGAAGCTCCAAGATGGAGCTACTTGTGACCCACGCGAATCTAAGGTATTACTATTTGATGTGTCCTCTTCAGGATCAACTAGAGAACAAGAGTACACCAGAAAACGGTTCTTCTCCTCACTTGAAAAGCAAATGCAAGTTGTTATACTGTGCAATAGGAAGCACTATGAAGAAATAGCCAGGACCTAGCATATCTTAAATTTTAAGGGGAGGAGGGGGAAACGCCCCCTCCAAAAACTAAGTGACTCAGAAAAGCAGGAGATAGTCACCAAAAAGTTTGCTTGTTTAAGAATGGATAGGGGAACAGGATTCACAGCTATAGTCAGTATTGCAAACGGGAAGTGTGGACAGATGGGAGGCAGAGTCCACCCAGCATCTTATCAATCCCAGCAGGATTACCGCGGGCCTCCAGGATGGCTCCCATGGAGTCCCACCTTCCTCTGCATGTGCCCTGTGTCATCTCTTCCCATAGCCAAGCCTCAATCAAATCCCTGACCCACAGAAACTGCAAGGGGTAAATATTCACGGCTGTTTTCAGCCACTGGATGCTGGGGTTAATTTGTTACACGGCAATAGATAACTAACACAGTGGTGCAGTGCGGGAACAAGGTCAAGAATGAGGGATTGCAAGCCAAATGGCTAGGTAAGCCCTTGAGAACAGTCATATGAAAAATCTGAGAAAACGTCTGTGCAAATTAGACGGGGGTCACTCTCACCTCGCTTTGCGTAGGAGGAGAACAAAGCTCTGAAGCCTTACTACCCAAAACAGATTCCTCAGAAAGTCTGGGGAAACCTGTGTTCTCACCAAGTCTACCCACTCCATGGAAAACATGATCTAACTGTTATCTCAAGATTGGGACATGGTGCAATGTCAGGGTTTCTTTCCCTGGTTAACGCCCCCCCAGAGTTGCTAACATACAGTTCTGTCAGAGAGCCTGGGCAACCCGAGTCAGGGTTAGGTACCCCCTTCCCAGCACCCTGTCTTTTCCCTTGCATGGGACTTTCTTGGTTTTGTAATTGCTCTTTTACTTCTCTCTGGCCTGTGCTGGGCTCCTGAGCCAGTCCTGGGAGGAAGGGGCCATGTGGCATTGACATGCCTGGCAGCCTGGAAAGAAAGCCAAGGCTGTGAGAGGCAAGGTGACCTCTGTGTGAGGTCAGTTCAGCAGGCCGGTGACACACAGAGCAAGAACTGGATCTTTCAATGCTTAGCACAGCATTCTTCCTGCTAAGCCACACAGTTTGTCGCTACTTTCAAGCAGTGTTTAAAAACATGAGATCTAGGCCGGGCACAGTGGCTCACCCCTGTAATCCCAGCACTTTGGGAGGCCAAGGTGGGCAGATAACCTGAGGTCAGGAGTTTGAGACCAGCCTGGCCACCATGGTGAAACCCCATCTCTACTAAAAATACAAAAATTAGCCAGGCATGCTGGCAGGCGCCTGTAATCCCAGCTACCTGGGAGGCTGAGGCAGGAGAATTGGTTGAACACAAGAGGCAGATGTTGCGGTGAGCAGAGATCGCACCACTGCACTCCAGCCTGGGTGACAGAGTGGGACTCCATCTCAAAAACTAAAAACATTAAAAAAAAAAATTTTTTTTTAATGCAAAAATTAGCTGGGCACTGTGGTGTGTGCCTGTAATCCCTGCTACATGGGAGGCTGATGCAAGAAAATTGCTTGAAGCCGGGAGGTGGCGGTTTCAGTGAGCCGAGATTGTGCTGCTGTACTCCAGCCCGGGCAACAAGGCTGAAACTCCATCTCAAAAAACAAAACAAAACAAATAAACGTGTGATCTAAAGGAGGGATCTAGAAGGCATGTTCACGTGGTCATTTTCATGGGTGTCAGCAGTCTCCGCTGCATGTACATACAACTCCTTTGAAAACCTTTCTTCAGATTGGTAACTCAGCGTCTTTTCTGTCCTTCCCTGTTCCCATGTAACCTCACTGCTCAGTTCACTCAGGGGTGGCCGAGGCTTTGAGGGCAGTGTCCGGAGCTAATCTATTTGAAAAACCCCTCCTGAAGTCAGGGAGCGCCTTCCCTGCTTCTCCTCTGTTGTCCTTGACAATCACTCTTAATTAGTTTGCACCAGTGCTCTGAAATCTTCCTAGTTGACAGTACTGAGAACTTTTTGAGAAACAAGCATAAATGCTCCTTAGTTATCAGCAGGGAGGCTTGGCCCTCAGAGATTGTGATCAAGCATCCAAAGTCCATCGAATGGTAACACATTTCCCTGCCAATCCCCAGTCCCCAGCCAGAGTTGTTTTGCAGGCAGGGGAGCCGGGGGACTGACAGAGCCCCCAACGCACGTGGCCATGTGATCCACTGCCTCAGAAGGCCCCAGGAAATTTGGTAAACTTGCTACGGCTCCCGGTGTAAATGACAGCTAATGGTTACAACTGAGATTTTCATGGCATATCTATAAAATAAAGAACTTTTACATCTTGTAAAATTGAGCAAGTGTGGTATTTCCCAGAGCAATAAATTCAGCCGTTTTCCTCCCAAGAACTTTGGAACTTTGTTAACCAAAGTAAACCACACTATGCACAGGGCTGCCGAGATGAAACAAAGGAAAGTATTTTTAGTTATGTTTCTCTTTAAGGAGATTTACCACATTTCATTACTCTGCTGCCTACTATTGCTCAGTGGTCCCTAAGGAAATAAGTAGATGAAATTGAGAATAAAAACAACATAAAGGAGGATATTCAATACCCCAGGTTGCATATACCGAATCGGGTCACACAATGATTAAATTTAGCTCTAGTTAACCTGATTTCAAGTGCGGTTCAATTCTGGGGCTATGAAAAACAGAATACTTGCTCTAAATTATCAGAAAATATTTATATTGAAATACGTAGTTTTGAGTTTCCCTGCTGTATAGGAATACTAACACACAGAAGGCAGGTTCTACTCTCAGAGATCACTGAACATGGCATTTGCCATCAACTTCACAACTTTATTTGGCCAAGGAGAACATTAACCTGGACTCCTCACTGATCACCTCTTCACACACGTGTGTACACACACACACCCCCATCTGCAACATCTCGGCCCTGTCGTGTCTAGGAAAGAATATAGATTTCCATCGTCTGATGGGAACTGTGACATTTTGACAGGCAGCTCCATTTAGATTTAGTCCTCCAAAATTTTGCGAACCTGGAATGTGTTGTCACGTTGTTTGGAGACAGGCTCCAAATTGTGGAAAATCTGCGTAGGTCAAGAGAAAGAATTTTCAGATCCTTAAAGCTGATGATATAACCAGGCTGTGGAATTTCTTCCTGGGGAAAGGGAGGACTGGGGTTTCCAAATCAGATTGGCGCTGTCTTGCCTGAACTGGTTTTAACTAGTAATTCTGCAAGGAAAGTATGGAGATGCCCCAGGTGTCCCCTCAAGATTCCTCAATCCTGCCTGCGGTTGACTGAGTCACAGGACACAGAACAGAAAGGGATCTTCCTCCTTGTGAGCCCAGAGCCTCCACTTGGCAGGGAGGGAGGTGGACTATGAGGACGCCATGCAGTTCCCACTCACACGATGAGTATGAGCAAATACCACGATGTCACTTTGTGTATTTCCATCTTCCTCTTGTTTCTTTTAAAAAGTTTTTATTGTGAAGAATATCATGGATTCAAGAGAGTTCATGCAGTCATATGTACAATTGAAAGGATAATAGTGAATAATAATGAAACAGAGACCTTGCACTCTCTCCCAGGCTGAGACAGACCCCCGCAGGCACTGCAGAAGCTTCCTAAGGGCTCTTCCAGGGGTCGCCCTTGCTTTTCTTTAGGGTTTCACCACTGATGTATCCATCTCTATACAGTACATCTGAATGTCATCTAAATGGACTCAATACTGTATGTGTTTTTCTGTGACTTTTTTCTTTTTTTCAACATTATGTTTTGAAGTTCAACCATGACAATGCCTTAGTTGTAGTTTATCCATTTTCCTTTAGATATACAATCTCATCATATGAATCTACCGTAATTTATCTACTCCACTGTTGAAGCAATTTGGATCATCCCCAGTTGTCATTGTCATTTGTTTGTTTTTGTTTGTGTGTGATTTGCACATGCGTAAGTTTCTCTGGACACTAGAGGTGAAAGTGAAGGGAGGGCTACCTTTAAATTGAAGTGGCATTTGAGCCGAGTCCCCAGCAGTAAGAAAGAGGCAGCCACATGAACAGAGCAGAGTGCTCCAAACAGGAGCGAAGCGTGCCAAGGCTGCGGTGAGAAGCTTGGGGTGCTAGAGGAAGAACAAGAAGGCCCTAGCGGCCAGTGCACTGGGAGCCCAGGGGAAAGCCGTAGAGATGAGATCTAAAAGACAGACCAACGCAAGATCACACAGACCAGTCAAGGCCGGATGCAGTGAGTGGAGTACAGGGGCTATTCTGGGTAACATGTAGGGAATGGATTATACTTGTACAAAACAGAAGGCAGGAGGGCCATTAGGAGGCTGTTGAAATAATCCAGGCAACATGCAATGGTGGCTTAGATAAGAGGAGCCGGAGGTGGAGAGATGAGAACGAACTGAAAACTTTTGGAAAGAGAGAGATGCCTTTGTTGCTGGGTTGGACATGAAGGGTGAAAAAAAAAAGAGAGCAATTGAGCTTGAGTCCTGAATTCCTGCCTTGAGAAACCAGGTGACTGTAATGGTGGATACTGGAGATGCGGAAGGCTAGGGGAAAGGGCAGATGTATTTTAGAGTTATGAGGAAAATAAAACTTTTGTGTTAGCGATATTAGGTTTGAGATGCATAATAGACACCCAGAGAGTAGCTGGCGGGCAGTTACAGCGCTGCCTCTGAGAAAGGTCTGGGTTGGAGAAGTCAGCGTGGTATCATCAGCAGATCCCTGGTAGTCAAAGCCATGGGAGAAAATAAGATTACCCCAGGAATGTCTAGAAAAGAAGAGGTCCAAAAGGAAACCCTTAAGTACTCTCAACAGTTTTTAGACCAGATGAGGGAGAAAAGCCAGCAGAGGATGCAGGGGTGAGAGGAGAGGCAAAAGGGTTGGGGTGGCAGAAGCCAGGAGCTGAGAGTGTGTTTGGGAAGCCAGGAGCTGAGAGTGTGTCTGGGAAGCCAGGAGCTGAGAGTGTGTCTGGGAAGCCAGGAGCTGAGAGTGTCTGGAAGGAGGGTTTGCGCTACTGAATGCTGCCAACGGGCTAGAGAAGATGAGGACAGAGGCGTGGATCTGATCAGCAATGGGTGGTCACCTTGGAGAAAGCAGTTTTAATTCAGGGGTAGGGGACGTACCTGGTCAGCATGCATGGGAGTGAACACTGGGTAAGGAAACGGGGACTGTAACCAAGATCAGATCTTCCCATAATAAGTGTAGCTTTCAAGGGAGCCAGGGATATCAGGGTAAAGCTGGAGGGGAATGCAGAGTGAGAAGAGGGCTTTTGTTCGTTTGTGATGGAGACTATTAGAGAATGTGTGTGCAGATGGGAAGAATTCATGGGAGAGGGAGACATTGCTGGAGCAGGAGAGAACGTGGCTAACTGCAGGGATGAGGTCCTGAGAAAGCAAAAGATGGCCCAGAACACAAGAGGAGAAGGGGACCTGTGATTCAAGCCGAGATGCTCACACAGAGTAATTTATATTAGTAAAAAAAGTAGGAGCAACCTAAATGTGCAACAATAGAAAAATAGTTGTTTAAAAAGTTATAGCATATCCACAAAATAGAAAGTTATAAAAATTGCTTTTTTTTTTGAGACAGAGTCTTGCTCTATTGCCCAGGCTGGATTGCAATGGCATGATCTTGGCTCACTGCAACCACTGCCTCCAGGGTTCAAACCATTCTCTGGCCTCAGCCTCCCAAGTAGCTGGGATTATAGGTGCCCGCCACCACGCCCAGATAATTTTTGTATTTTTAGTAGAGACAGGGTTTCACCATGGTAGCCAGGCTGGTCTCGAACTCCTGACCTCATGATCCGCCTGCCTTGGCCTCCCAAAGTGCTGGGATTACAGGCATGAGCCACTACGCCTGACCAAAAATCACTTTTTTGGGTTATGATGTATGTGAAAAAAGTAAGCTACAAAAAAATTCTAATTTTGAGAAGAAAAATACACATCTGTCTGTACATGTACAAAAAGTATGAAAAGAAATGCATCAAGACATTACCAATGGGCTGGGAGCGGTGGTTCACGCCTGTAATCCCAGCACTTTGGGAGGCCAAGGCGGGCAGATCATTTGAGGTCAGGAGTTGAGGCCAGCTTGACCAACATGGTGAAACCCCACCTCTCCTAAAAGTACAAAAATTAGCCAGGTGTGGTGGTGAGCACCTATAATCCCAGCTACTTGGGAGACTGAGGCAGGAGAATTGCTTGAACCTGGAAGGCGGAGGTTGCAGTGAGTCGAGATCATGTCATTCCACTGAAGCCTGGGCAACAAAGCAAGACTCTGTCTCAAAAAAAAAAAGACAGTACCAGTGATTATTTTGTGTATTATTTTGGGTGACCCATTTTTAAATACTTTTAAAAAGTGTCCAAACCATCCATAATGAATGTGAATTATTTGTATTATCAAGGAAAAGATCATTCATATTATTGTTTTTTTAAAAAAGGTGGTACGAGGCACTGCATTTTGTCTTCAGGCCGGATAGCTATTTCGTTTTGTTTGATATATGCAAAAATACCACTGGAGTGATAGTGTTAAATTTAGGTTAATTCCACTTCGATTTTCTTGTCTTATTCTTACCTTATCTGTTTTATCTCCTTTGTGGCTTTAGGCCTGTTTCACTCAGAGACGTCACATTATGGCTTGTGCCGTTTCTAGTGCACTAGGAAACCTCCCAGATCCTTTTGAACATGTGAAGCTAAAAAGTAAAGAGTCCAGTGAGAAAAGCCTGACAGGAACCTGCCAGATAACTTCACCCCAGTGGCGCTCATTAAAGGGGGTGACTACATTGGCGGACCCTGTACACTTCCAGGGAATCCCAGTAACATGTTTTACTGCGAAATGTCAGTTTTAAGGAACTGAAGCCCCCAAAGCAGATCCTTTTTCTCAGTGATGAATACTTCAGTAGCTACTGGAGCCAGGACAAGTGGCTTCTCAGGAACCTCATGAGCCACCAACAGAATTCAGGGCTGCTATTTAAAAAGAAAGACAAATGGATGCTGGGAGATGCCCAGTGTTGACTGCGAACTGTGATCCAGGAAAGCTGATCTTTTCAACCTGTAACCACAAACTCACTGGTCATATTTCTACTAAAATAGGCTTTCACTCATTTGTCAAATAGATATTAAGCACTCAATAAGTGCCAGAAACTGTGCAAGGGGACAGATAAACAATCTGATACACAAGACGAGACCCATCTGCTAGGGAAGACAGACAATTAAAGAAATCACCAGCATAGGTTAAATGCCACCACAAAGGAAGTACAATGAGCTAGAACGGAAGCATATAGCAGGACCCAGGCTTCCAGAAAGAAGAGAAATTCCATGGGTGGGAATTAGCAGGGTGAATTGGAAATAAGAGTGGTCAGGCAAGGCAATGTCTGTGAGATGGCCCAGAGAAGACCATGAGAGCTTTAAGGAACTAGAGACATCAGTAAGGCTGAAGTGCAAGGAGAAAGTAGTGGTGAGAGGCGCAGCTGACCAGAAAGAACTGGGGATTTGGGATTGGATATGACTTAAGATAGGAGGATCTGGAGGCTGTGACAGCAGAACAGAGGAAAGGAAACTGATTAAGAGTTGTTTAGGAAGTACCATTGACAGGACTTACTATTAACTGAATATGGTAAAAGCTTAGATGACTGACGTTAGACTTTTCTTTGCCAATAAAAGCATGAAATGCTATAAATATTTCTCAAATCACTGCTTTAGCTATATCTCATGGTTTTGACACATTATATTTTCATTTTTATTCAGTTTAAAATGCTTTCCAATTTCTGTTTAGAAGCTTATTAATTTCCAAATATTTGTGGCTTTTCCATATATTATATCTTTCTCTTATTGCTGTTTAGTTTTATTCCACTGTGGTTATCTATTTTAAATTTATGTAAGCTTATTTTATAGCCCAATGTATGATCTGGTGTAGCAAATGTTTTACGAGCACTTATGAAAATATGTATTCTGCTGTTGTTGAGTAAAGTCATCTATAAATGTCAGTGAGGTCAATTTGATTAATACTGTGTTTGAGTCTTTATATTCTTACTGATTTTTTATTTACTTGTTCTATAAATTATTCAGAAATTAGTTTGATTCCCTTGAGGTTTACTTATAAGCTTTTTTGGGCCTAGAGTAGCCTTTATTCCAGGACTGATTTGACTCCTCTTCCAAGTCATGGTCTTTCTGGGGCTTGTTCTAAATGCCCCATATATTCAGTGAGGTCTCTCTCTCTGGCTAGAGGGAACTTGAGTGATTTTTGGCTTTGCAATTTTAGGGAATTGTTCATTTTAGAACCCCTTGCTGGGTGCAGTAGCTCATGCCTGTTAATCCCAGTGCTTTGGGAGACCGAGGCTGGCAGATCACTTGAGGCCAGGAGTTTGAGACCAGCCTGGCCAGCATGGTGAGCCTTCATCTCTACTGAAAATACAAAAATTAGCGGGGTGTGGTGGTGGGTGCCCGTAATTCCAGCTACTCAAAAGGATAAGGCACAAGAATCCCTTGAACATGGGAGGTGGAGGTTGCCATGAGCCGAGATCTTGCCACTGCACTGCACTCCAGCCTGGGCGACAGAGTGAGTGAGACTCCGTCTCAAAAAAAAACAAAAAAAAGAACTCCTCATAATTACTCTTCCACCAGAAGCTTTTCTTATCTGGCCTTATATTTCTATAGACTTGTGTTTTTAAAAGATTCCATGAACTCCTGTGCAGATTTCTGGAGCGCTTTTATCTGTGTAGCCCCTTCCCTCGAGAACTCTGCCTCACAGGTTCTTCACGGAGCCGCTTGACCTTCCCGGCCTCTGACCTCTGTCTCTTCAGCTCTGTGAAGCTGCCTCACTTTTTTGGAGTTCTCCCTCCCCGGACTGTAGCCCAGGAGTTACCTCTCGGCAGAAAGGCCAGCTGATGGTAGGGCTCACCTTGTTTTCTCCCTTTTTCTCAGGAATCACAGTCTTGTTTTGCCCTATAACCAAACAGTTGCTTTCTATATTTTATCCTTTTTTTTATAGTTGCTTACAGAGGGAGGGAGATCACAGGTCATCTTACTCCCTCATGGCCAGAAGCATGTGTACCTTCATTAATGAGATCCAGAGACTATGGAGAAAGCAATGAGTCAGGGACAGTTTAGAGGCTCCTGCCATGAGCAAGCAGGTGGATGATGGTCCCATTCATGGAGATGACAAAATCCAGGGTGATAAACATGGGTAGGGGAGGGCACGAAAGAACCCCTTGGGTTTACTGTTGCACGTGTTGGATCTGAGTTAATTCCAAGTCATTAAAGAAGCGAGAAAGCAGCGGAGCTTACAGGACAACTCCCTCAGGCGCTTTCACCTGTCTCTTCATTCCACCCTGGGCTGCAGTTGCCATGCGCTAGTGACCCCTTCCCAGGGTAATCAGCAGTGATTATACCCACTTATTTTGGAAGAAAAGTGTATTTGTGAAATTTAGTTGGGATAATCCTGCCCCCTAGTCTTCCAAAATACTAGGGTGCATGGCCCAGCATTGGTACACTTCCCAAAGGCTGGATTGTCCTTCCTAAACAACACAACAGATGAAACACCCGTAACCTAGAGCAAGTTGCACAGCTGCAAGCTCAGTTCATTCCTTCCTTTTTGCATAGCAAGACCCCAAGCCCAGTTCACTCCTTCCTTTTTGCAAGTTGCACAGCCCCAAGCCCAGTTCATTCCTTCCCTTTGTTTCCCCCCTGATCTGACCTTAACTTACTTTGCCTCCTCTCTTTCTCTCTTTTTCCTTTACAATGATCTCTCCTCCAGCGCAGAGAAGTGAAGAGAAGGCCAAGCTATCAGGGTTTCCTACAGCCTGCATCAACTCCACAAAAATAAGCAATAAAATATTTGCACATTGTGGTCTATATCCGTATTTGGGAAAGAAAATTATTCTTAAAAATTATTCTAAAGAATCACAATCTGCAGCAATGTAACTCGGCCCACGATAATTACAACCTTTACATTATTATCAAAATGGGTTAGCTCCTTGGAGGGAGGGCCGCATTATAGCTTCTTCCTGGAGGAGGTTCATACCCCACTGGGGTGATTTCCAAGAATAAAGAAGGCCTCAAAAACAAATTCAAGTTTCTATCCCTTAGGAGGCAGAAAATCGCGGAACTTTAAATTTACAGCTTTTAAATATTCTCTCTTCATTAAGGACGTGTGTGTGTGTGTGTGTGTGTGTGTGTGTGTGTGTGTGTATGTATGTATGTACCATTTACATATAAATAAAGTCGGCCAGGAGTGGTGGCACTTTGGGAGGCTGAGGGGGAGCGGATCACCTGAGGTCAGGAGTTCGAGACCAGCCTGGCCACCATGATGAAACCCTGTCTCTACTAAAAATAAAAAATAAAATAAAATAAATAAAAATACATAAAAAAAATAAAAAAATTAGCTGGGTGTGGTGGTGTGTGCCTGTAGTCCCAGCTACTTGGTAGGATGAGTCACAAGAATCGCTTGAACCTGGGAGGCAGAGCTTGCAGTGAGCCGAGATCGTGCCACTGCACTCCAGCCTGGGTGACAGAGTGAGGCTCTGTCTCAAAAAAAATAAATCAATAAAATAAAACCTTGGGATCTGGCCTCGACCTGTGTTTTATTACTATTGTTTCATAAGGAAGAGAATCCTGTATTAGGCTGGGTGCACTGGCTAGAAAATGCGGATTTTGCTTTGTTTTCTATAAGTGGCTACAGCATAAAAATAACCTCTGAATCCCAATGGGCATCTACTGATATCTAATGCCAGCTCCTTTTTCTAATTATAATGGTCCCTGGAAAGTGTTGTTCAACTTCATTGTTACAACACTGGAATTCTAATAACTTTGGAGACACTGTGGTCATTTCTCCTGTTGCAGAAGAGTTAGAATACGATTTAATTGGGTGACAGCTGTCCTCAGGAAATGCGGGTAAAGTTCTTGCCTTGTATGCTAACAATCAAAGGAGTAGTTGACAAAAATACAGTGAAGAAATTCTGGAGCTGGTAGTCTGAATTCCTGTAAGTCCTTAAAATTACAAATTTTAGGGAACCTGGTGGTATTTAGAGAAGAAAACAGAGCTTTTTTTTTCTGCCAGTCAGAATTGTGTACTCTGAAAGAGCAAGTGGGATGAAGAAAGGGCTATAAAGTGAGCTATGGTGTCCAGTGGTAGCCTGCTACAGCTTCAACTCAAAACAGCTTGAGGACATGTTTTATTCTCCGGGTCCTTAAAACCATGATCTCTACCCACACTCCCTAACTAGAGAGTTTTAGCCACATCTGTCCCTCATCTGAGAACACCACATTTGTGCCTCTGTCAACATCTTGAGTAGCTCTGTGCCAGCAGCCACCCTTGCAATTTAGTTCATTCCTCCATCAGGCTCCAGTTTGGAATCAAGTCCTGATTTGACCACAGCCTCATGGGAGATGCTGTACACTGTCTAGTCATGCTCATGACCACTGGAAACCTCCACGCGCCATGCAGCTGCCCAGCCTGGGCACCCACAGCCCAGCTTCTCTCCACATGCAGACCTGTCCTCCCTGACTGCTGGCCCAGCTCCTGCAGTCACCCAGCAGCTACCAGAGGGCCCGGCCAAAAATCACACAAGACTTCTACCCAAGTTTTCTAAAATAAGATTGCTTATAAATGCCACTGTCAACCGTGTTCAAGGTTTCAACTTCTTAATTTCTGCCAGCATTTCTACCTTAGAAGCTTCCACCAGCTTCCTGCCAGGCAGTCTTCATCTGTCCCCCGGTGGACTCCTGAGGACCTTTCTATCTGCACAAGGTAAGAGGCAGGAGCTGGAGGGTTTCCTCTAAGACGATTCTGTGGAAGAAAATCCAGAAGACAATATGTGGAAATTATTAGAGAGGAGATTAGGATCCAACAGGACGTGCTATTGTGTCTGTTGCCTCAGCCCGCCCCCCAACAACAAAGACTTCTCTACCCAAAATGGGAAGAGCACTGAGGTTCAGAGACCCTGAGCTAGAGAACATGAAGGTACACCTGCTGACCCGCCTCTCCTCAGAACTACAGAGCTATAAAAACTACATTTTCTGTAACCCAAAGTTCCAGAAAAATAGGACCTAGTCTACACCAGCGGTCCCCAACCTTTTTGGGACCAGGGACTGGTTTCACAGAAGACAATTTTTCCACAGACCAAGGTTGGGGGATGGTTTGAGGATGCTTCAAGCCCATTACATTTATTGTGCACTTTATTTCTATTACTATTGCACTGTAATATATAGTGAAATAATTACATAACTCACCATCCTGTAGAATTAGTGGGAGCCCTGAGCTTGTGTTCCTACAATTAGATGGTCTCATCTGGGGGTGATGGGAGACAGTGACCGATCATCAGGCATTAGATTCTCATAAGGAGCACGCAACCGAGATCCCTCCCATATGCTGTTCACAGTAGGGTTTGCACTCCTATGAGATTCTAATGCTGCCCCTGATCTGACAGGAGGCAGAGCTCAGGCAGTGATGTGAGCGATGGCGAGCGACTGTAAACACAGGTGAAGCTTGGCTCACTTGCCTGCCACTTCACCTCCTGCTGTGTGGCCCAGTTCCTAACAGGCCACGGACAGCTACTGATCCATGGCCAAGGGGTTGGGGACTCCTGATCTACAGGATATGTTTATGTTGGAGAAAAATAACTTGAACACACAGCATACCTAATAAAGACTAACAAATGGCCCAGACAATAAGTGCCCCGAGTTCAGTGGACAAAGAGGGTCCTCCTGGGACCTGCTTCCATCTGGCACAGGTAGAGAAGATGCCTCTGTGAATTGCAGACTTGAGAAGAACCCTGAGAAATGGATAGGAGAGGCAAAAGAAGGACATTTGCAAATGTCTGATGCTGGAAATTTACACATGTGTTGGAAGGCAGGGAGTAGACCAGCTTGTCTAGAATGCGGGATTGTGAAGAGAAGCGGTAGGAATTTAGGTTGTAATGGTGTGTTGGGGGCCTTCAGGTGGCTTGGGATTTTACTCAAAATGATTTTTTTTGAGACGGAGTCTCACTCTGTCACCCAGACTGCAGTGCCGTGGCGCAATCTTGGCTCACTGTAACCTCCACCTCCCGGGTTCAAGTGATTCTCCTGCCTCAGCCTCCCGAGTAGCTGGGATTACAGGTGCCCGCCACCACATCTGGCTAATTTGTATATTTGTAGTAGAGCTGGGGTTTCACCATGTTGGCCAGGCTGGTCTTGAACTCCTGACCTCAAGTGATCCACCCACCTTGGTCTCCCAAAGTGCTGGAATTACAGGCGTGAGTCACTGCCCCCAGCCGACAGTGATTTTATTATAATCACTAGAAAGCATCCAGTGAGTTTCTAAAATAAATGATAAAGGTGAGAAGGGAGACGTGCATTTTGAGTTTTCCTCCCGCAGTCGTGTAGCTGCTAACAATTCTATTTCATGCCTCTGCTGCCTTCCCCCTAGACCCGAGACAAGCAGACATCCTCATGCTGCCAGTAAGAGATGGCAGCAGAGGGGGAAGAAAGGAATGTAGATTTTTTCAACCATGGGAGCCAACAGCAGGGAGCCTTATATCCCCACTATCCTGCTTTCATCCAAGCAACACACATTTATTACCAACTGTGTACAGATGCTTTGAACATTGATTCATTACGGAATCGTAAATCTCGGGTAAGAAGGAGCCTAAGATGTAATCCGGGGCCTTAACCAAGGGCCTTCAATGAACTTAAGTACAAATAAACCCCTGATGTGAGTGAGCTTCCAAGGCCACAAGAAGAGAAGAGAGTCTGTTTCCCACCTGTACCGGGCAGGCCTGTAGCCAGAAGCCCTGGGCCAGTGCGGGGAGGGGCGTGGCTTTCAAACTGTGGCCGGCAGTGGCGGTGGGATTGTCTTGCTGCACATTTTCAAACTGTAGAAACAGCACCGTGTGGCACCGTTGGTGTTTGTTAAGACACTGGATACCAGGAATTCCAAAAACTAACCCTGCCGCAGCAGCCCTGCATCCCCATTGCCCATCAACACGTGAAAAATAAAACGGACCCCATGGTCACCTCCCCATGGTCACCTCTGCCGGAGAATCAAGCTCACCTGGCTGTAAATGGCAAGAGTGACTCTTCTCCCTCAAAACTGCTTTTAGACAGAGACCGCTGCTTGCCTGAGGTCACAAAGGCCGTCCTTGTCAGACAAAGCTTCTGAGAGGCTCAACATCGGCTGAGCGGTGCCCTGGTCCTACTGTGGGAGCCGCACCAGGGAAAAATAGAGAGAAATGCTGCTCCCCTGTGTCCTTCTAGTCAATCGCTTTGGCTCTGGGGGACAAAGTAACAGGAAACCATTTCTAGACCCTCCTTGTTTACCAGGTGCCAGCTGTTAGTGGCTGGTGAACCAGGGCCCCCATCAGTATGGGGAAGGGCAGCTTGCCAACAGTTTTTTGCGTCAAAACTGCCAACAATGCCCCGTCCAGCTCCCTCTTCCCCACGGGTGAGCAGTCCTCCTTATGAACATCTGAGCCCCGCGCCATAACTTCAAGTTTTTAACAGGCTGTATTTGAGTTCTGTACGACTCAGCCATATTCATGTTGAGATGTAAATCTCACATCGCACCCATGGCCGTTCTCTCCCCGCAGAGCAGACCCAGACCAGCCCCGGGAGATTGTGAATTGTGTGCGTTATGGGGAGCGGCGGGAGGAAAGCAGGGGGCAGAGGCTACTCTTTCCCCTTCTCTCTCCTGGCTCAATCTGTCATAGGGGCCAGGGAGGACCAAGAGAGACAGAGACAGCTCATCTCCAACACAACAGCCCTGGCAAAGCCTCTCCCTCTGGGCTGATCCTGGCTTCTCTTCCAGCCGTGGGTCTGAGGGCGACTGTGCAGGCTACGGGCCAGCAGCCCGGTCCACCCAGCAGAGCCCTGCGCCCTGGTCCCAGGGAGGCTCGGAGCTTTCTCTGGCTCCACGGGCCCTGCCTTTGGGATTGCAAACTTGGGTGACGGCCCCTGCCCCCTCCTCCTGGCTGTCCCAGCACACCGTGCCTGCTCCAGGCGCTGTGGGCCGGTCAGCTTCCCCATGACTGAGCAGACGCCTTGCTGGAAAGGACATGAGGTGCCCTTTCCTGGAAGACGCCTGGGATGTAATGAGGGGTTCCCTTGGGCCTCGCTGCTCCTCTTTTCCCATCCCCTGGGGAGGTGCAGGGTGGGGCAGCCTCTCCAAGAACACACGTACTCCAGAAGGGCGGCTGTCCTCCCCGTTGCCTGAAACGGCCTTGGCAAAAATCATAACAATGAGAAAATTATGTGTCGACCAAGAGTTGAACTCTGTAAAATATTTGAAGAGATTTACTCTGAACCAAAAATGAATGACCATGGCCCGTGACACAGCCCTCAGGAAGTCCCGAGAATATGTGCCCAAGGTGGTCGGGGCGCAGCTTGATTTTATACATTTTAGAGAAGCAGGAGCCATCAATTAAATACATTTAAGAAACACATTGGTTTGGCCGGGCGCGGTGGCTCACGCCTGTAACCCCAGCACTTTGGGAGACCGAGGCGGGCGGATCACGAGGTCAAGAGATCAAGACCATCCTGGCCAACATGGTGAAATCCCATCTCTACTAAAAACACAAAAAATTAGCTGGGCGTGGTGGTGGCGGGCGCCTGTAGTCCCAGCTACTCAGGAGGCTGAGGCAGGAGAATCACTTGAACCCGGCAGACAGAGGTTACAGTGAGCCGAGATTGTGCCACTGCACTCTAGCCTGGGGACAGAGCCAGACTCCGTCAAGAAGGAAGGAAGGAAGGAAGGAAGGAAGGAAGGAAGGAAGGAAGGAAGGAGAGAGAGAGAGAGAGAGAGAGAGAGACAGAGAGAGAGAGAAGGAAAGAAAGAAAGAGAAAAAGAAAGAAAGAAAGAAAAAGA
>NW_012101587.1:5957055-5975175 GCF_000951045.1 Mandrillus leucophaeus | reverse complement strand
AGAAAGAAAGAAAGAAAGAAAAAGAAAAGAAAGACAGACATTGGTTTGGTCCAGAAAGGCGGAACAACTCAAAGACTCAAAGCGGGGGTGGGGGACTTCCAGGCTATAGGTGAATTTTAATATTTTCTGGTTGGCGATTGGTTGACTTTGTCTAAAGACCTGGGATAGATAGAAAGGGAATGTTCAGGTTAAGATAAAGTTGTGGAGACCAAAGTTCTTTTGAAGTCTTATAGTGGCAGCCCTTAGAGATGTTTCCTATTCAGATCTTAATCTCTTTAGGATTGGGAGGGTCTGGAAGAAAAAGATCTAGCTGTGTAGAGATTCTTTACAGATGCAAATTTTCCCCCACAAAGAACAGCTTTGCAGGGCCTTTTCAAAATATGGCAAAGAAACATGTTTTGGGATAAAATACTTTTATTTTCTTCTTTGTCTCATAATGTTATGCCAGAGTCATTTTGGAAAGTAAATCACAATATATAGGGTTAAATAAAACTCGTCTGATGAGAATTTATGATTTGTAGAGCATGACTCCTCAGACCCCTTAGATAGGAATTTGGGCAAGATAAAAACATCAGAGTTTAGTCCTCATACGGCAGTGAGGGAGATCTGATCTAGCCAACCCCCATCTTGCCTTTGGCCTTCAAATCACCCTTGATTATTCCTGGACTTGGGTCAAACTAACTTTGGGAGACACGGAGTTTATAGTTTAGATGATAATAGCCTTTCCCTAAACTCAGTCACCTTTGTAAAGCTAATGCAAAGCTACCAGGCTAGGAGGATGAGAGCAGCCTGAATTCCGTGAAGGTGTGGATATAAACATTACAAACCACTATTCCAGAGGCCACAGGATATGCAACTTCCCCAGTTACTGCTGCGGATACCATCACTATTGTAGAACCCAGGAGCGGCCTTGTGAGATACCTTTTCAGGCTTTTTTTTTTTGCATGTTTGATGACTGAAGGCTCCACCTAGACCCACCAACTGCTCCTGTGGCCCCACCCAGAAGTGACTCATGGTGCATGAAGACCATTTCCCACAGCCCTGTGACTGCACCCCCAACCAGTCAGCAGCAAGCACCCATTGCCTAGCCACCCCCACCATTATTCCCCCAAACGGTCCTTGAAAAACACTAGCCTCCGAATTTTTGGAGAGGCTGATTCGAGTAATAAAACTCCAGTCTTCCATTTAGCTGGCTCTACGTGTGTAAAGCGCTTTCTCTCGTGCAGTTCCCCTGCCTTGATAGATGGGCTCTGTCTGGGCACCAAGCAAGGAGAACCCATTGGGTGGTTACAAGTCCTCCCCTGATGCTAGGTGAGGCTCCATCCATTGCTGCAATGGTGTCTTTCAGCAAGCCCCATGGGATGACAATCTCAGTGGCTGCGGTTTTCTAAACAGAGTGGGGAATTCTTGGTGCCCCCAATCTTACCCCTAAAGGCAGCCCGGTGTTAAGTTCCTTATGATTCCTTAAACCCCTTCCACACTGTGCTTCTCTAAGCACATTAATCTATCCATTTATTTTTTAATGGCCCAAGAGGGACCCTGCATGCCCAGAGCTCTGCATCTCACCTTTCCTATAACTACATGTTGGAGAGCTTGTCATAAAAGCCTACAGATAACAGCTACATCCTAGTCCTTCAGGTGCATAAAATGCCATTCACCCACCACAAGCTCTGTACTAGTGAAGACATGGTTGGTTCAAACTGTGTGTGCTGTTACAGGCACCCTTTCCTCGTCCACAGCACATGCTGCCTGCAGAGTTCGCTTCCGGTCTTTTTAATGCATGTGATTCCGCTAGGAGAGTATCAGCTCGACAGGAATTCCCTGACTTTGATGAAGGATCATTGTTACTAACACTCTGGCTAATGGTAACCCTTAGATGTGTGCGGCATCTTACACCAGACCAAGCACACACACACCTACCTTCTATTCAAACCTCACAACACCCTGCCAGCCAGAGGATTTGCCTCCCTCCTGGCCACATATTGGAACCCATGGGTGGGGGACTTTAAACATCCCCATATTTGTTACCAGTGGCAGGTATCTGAGTTACCACGAGTTACTGGTGGCATATTCGGACAGGTCTGCAGCAACTTCAGCCCTTGCCGCCTCAGAAGAAAGAATTCGACTGAGGGGCATAAAACAGAAAAAGAGACCGAGAAAAGTTTCAGAGCAGGAGTGGAAGATTATTATTGTTTTTGTTATTATTATGATTTTGAGATGGAGTCTCCCGCTGTGGCCCAGGCTGGAGTGCAGTGGCGTGATCTCAGCTCACTGCAACCTCCTTCAGAACAGGAAAGAAATAAGATTCACTTGGAAGGGACCCGAGTGGGCACCTGAGGGTCAAAGAGCAAGTGCCCTGTTCAACTGTGATCCTAGGACTGCATAGGCCCGCCTCTTTCCCATGATTCTCCCCTCAGGGTGGGCTTCTCACATGTGCAGTGCCCTCTTTACCCTGAGGAAGTGAGCACACCCAGTGCATTTAGGAAGTCATATGCATGCCTATCTGAGGCTTTCTTCCCTTTCCTGTGGAGTGCCTCTGGAAGGTCAGACTTCGCCATTTTGTCTGTTAACGTGCACGCCCAGGAAGTCTTTTCTCCCTGGCTCTGCATTCAATGAACACTTTAATGTCAACAGCGGTGGGTCATCAGGAGACCGTCTCTCCTTGGTGCGCTGGCACCAGCTGCTAAATTGTTGTTTTTAGAGAGGCAGTGTGATAGTTGTCGTCGAACCATCACCTGGCATTCCTAGTGGATGGGAGGAGAGCCCTCTTCCGCCCCGCTCATGCCTGTCTAACTACCTGTACCATATTCAGGCCGTACCCTACAGCAGTTACACCAGAGCTCTGAGGATGGGACCCAGGTCTTAATGCTGCCTTTAAAACCCTGGGTGATTGCAGAGGGCAGCCAAGGTTGAGAACCTCAAAGCCATTCTGGAAATGTGAGCAGGGAGGCCCGACAGGAGGCGGCGGTCTGACTCCACCTCAGTGCGTATGGAGAGGAAAGGTAAGACACGCCTGGAAGTGTCTGTCCATGTATGAAACCGAGACAGACTCAGCATCTGCACCCACTGCAAGTTCTCAGCACCCTTTTCCTCTTAGCTACGGCATTCTGACTCTCCCACCTGTGGAGTCCTAATAAGGGAAAGGGAGTCAGGCTGGTAGGAACAGGGGAAAGCAGAAAGAAAAAGCAGACAAGCTCTAAGTCTGCCTTTCTTTGTGGTCCAGGACACATAGCCCTCCTGCACAACTAACTCACAATCTTCCTGCAACTGGCTTATCCTCAAAACACCTTGACTGATAGAAAAATGCAAGTTAGCTCACTGCAACCTACGTAGCCCTCTCCAGCACAAGCACCATCCTATAAAACGCCCTGCAAGCCTGCATCTCCTAGCAGCCAGCTCCTCTCTTGCTAATCTTCATGTTGCTTTCTTGCAACGTATTTTCCTACTTTTTCTAATAAGCCTGCCTTTCTTTACCTACAACTGTCTTGGTAAATTCTTTTTACCACCCACACCACTGGCCCCAGATAGTTGCTACCCACACCACCACCCCCATCTCTCCACCGAAAATATCCCAAAAGAGGCCACCAAGGCCAGATCACATGCCCACCTCCCAGCCACAGCCATGTGGACTGACCCTCCTGTAACATCAAGTGGGTGGCCCCCACCCTTCCTCCTAAGGTGTGTCCCCAGCCTATGGGACACCAGCTGCCTTGGCTTTCTTCTGTCTTTAGTTGTTCCTCCACATATTCCCATTCATCCCCCTCTCCTTACATCTTGTGTTCCCAGGATTCTGTCCTCACTCCTACACTCTCCAGGGACCTGGTTCACTCCGTGGCTCTGATTATCACTTACATGCAAACAGTTTCAAAGTCTATATTTCCAATGCAAACCTCTTTGCCTGAGCTCGCTCAAGCTGGTCGTCTCTACATCAGTGCCTAGTTAGCACCAACATTCATCAGTCATGAGTTCTGACTCTTACCATATTCTCCCTCAATTACTGCAATAAACTTCCTAGCTAGTTTACACATCTCTGGACAGGCTCCCGCAAACCTGATCCGTTCTTAGAATGCAGCCTGAGTGCTCTTTCAAGATGTAATATTTCCATCTCCCAGATTTATAACCACGACGACTCCTCCAAAACTTTCAGAGGGTGATTCACTTGTTTTGGCTTAACCTGCAAGCCTCACTCCTCTCTAACTTCATGATTGCCAGGACTCTTTCGTTCCCCCTACAGCGAATGGCTTACCCTTCTCCCAGGCCTTGTGATCTTTCCTCTTGGCCAGAAATGCATTTCAAGGTGGCATAGCTCTAAAGCCCACCTCCACTGCTCCTCCTTTTCTCATGTCCATGGAGCTTACACGCAGCTGTCATCTCACATTTACTTGGGTGTACCACCTCCCTCCCAGACCATCAACTCCTTCAGGGCCATTCTGGTCTTATTTCATTTTTTTTTTTTCAGCCCCAGCACCTGAGAAAATACTAGAAGAGCTTCTGAGATCCTGAAATGTTTTTATATGTTATTTATTTTTGTGCTAGTTCAGCCAAAAGAAGTGCAGTGTTGCTTCTTACATGAAATTAACTAGATACTTTGTTTTTGTTAGTTTTGTGGCCAGAACAATAGTTGTTTACAGAAGGAACAAATATGAAAAGGATCTGCAGGTCCAAAGTCACCTGTTTCCTGCACACACTTCTCTGTATTGTCTGGGTCTTGTATTAGTATCTTTCTCATTAATTGAGATTATAAATAAGATGTTAGAAATAAATATGTAGGCACACACAAGGCATTGCCAGTAAAATGTTAATCAATGGCCAGATACAAAGAGGTTGGGGAAGGCTTTAAAATTCCTGGCTTGGAGTGCAACAAAATTTCATCGGCCCCTTGGGCCTGCTGGGACCAGTGCAAAGCTGATGGGGTGTGCTGCCTGAGGCTGCCAGGAAAGTGTTAGCAACGGGTGAGGCTGCAGTTGTGCCTCAGAGAATGGGAAGGGTTTTGGAACCTGGAAATGTGGATGCAACAGCAGATTCAGAAACTGGAAAATTCAACAGCAGGTAGGCAAATGGTTGGATGTACACGCAACTTCCCAGAGACATGTCTATGGCATGAAGGTACCCGACACTGCACAACTCTATCTCATGTGTTGACTCCCTGAGGGCAGAGAGGGCTGAGTAGCACCTGCAATGGGTCCCCAAAGTCAATCTATGCAGGACCTACTGGGGGTCCACAGGCAGAATAGGCCTGAAAATGCCTTTGAAGTGCTCCTGGTAGATGGTGCCAGCCCGGATGATGGTCCCCAAACCACGGTGCATCTTCAATGACAGTGGTTCCTAAATCCATGGAGTCTTGGCCCTTCCTTTGTCAGATTTAGTTTGGGCACCCCCAGCAGAATATAGTTCCTGAATCTGGTTTCAGTTTGAGGAAGCCAAGGTTGGGGTTGGAGCTCTCTGCATGGAGTTTGGGGAACACAGCCCATTTCTCTGCCAGGAAAGAAGTGGAAGTGACACAGCTAGGCTCGGTGAGGAGAGCCTTGGTTTTATTCAAATCACAAAGAGAGAGCTGCCCTCGCCTCCCTGCCAGCAGGGCCCAGGCTCTTTAACCCTGGTCTTGGGGCATTCCGTGACTGTCCAGAGAGATGACACTCACCATTCCATTACTTCTCTTCATTGTGACAGAGTCTGAACCTGGGGAGGAAATGACGAACCTGCGATCTTCACAATTTCTCCAGAGTAATCGGATCAAAGCTGCCTCACGGTGAAACTGGCTCTTCAGGAAGTGTTTGCTCAGCTCCTTGTAGAGGACGCAGTTCCTGCAGGCTCCGTGTATCATCTGACAACCACGAACAAATTCTTTGCTCTTGTTTTTCGCCTTCCTTCCCGGACCGCTAACCCTGGTCATTAATCTTTGTCTTTCAAATGTTTTCCTAGACAGTGGGAGATGGAATGAATCCTCGTGTGGCCTGCCTGCATTCTGAGAAAGTCAGAGATAACACGGCCACGAGACCAGGGGAGGAGCATTGGGGGTCAGGTGCTAGGACCTGCTGCCTAGAATCACCTGGATTCCAAACCCAGGCCATGAACTTCCAGCCAGCCTGGTGTGAGGGGGATGCAGAGTAGGTGAGCCCCAAAGTGGGGCTTAGTCTGTGAGGGTTCTTGGCTTTGCCCAGGAAAGAATTCAAGGACAAGCCAGAGGAAATAGCTTAACGGAAGCAGCAGTGTGACAGCTTCGTGACTGTTCCTGCAGAGGCAGAGAGTAGCCGTTCAAGGCAGTTCTGCTGTCGTGTTTATACCTACTTTTAATTATACGTGGACTAAGAGCCAGTTTATGCAGACATTTCTAGGTAAAAGGCAGTAACTTTGGGGTTGTCAGGTCATTGCCATGGTAAAAGGCAGTAACTCCTGGGTATTGCCATGGCAATGTTAAACTGGCATGGCACACTGGTGGGTATGTCTTATGGAAAGCTGCTTCAACCCCATCCCTGTTTTAGCTAGTCCTCAACTTGGTCCAGTGTCTAAGCCCTGCCCTACATGTTGAGTCCCAACTCCCACCTCAAGAGCACCACAACAGAGAGCAGAGAGCTGCAGCCAAAACCCAGGTTCCATGGGACTGGCTCATTCATGCTGGGGAGACGGCCCCCCGACAGACCTCCCCTAAAGTGATCCATGTCCTTCTCAATCCCTGTATGTCACAACTCTTATTTTAATTAGGCATAAAAATTACATAATGCAGAAATTACATAATGTGATTACATAATTACATTAGCCTTTGGGGTTGGAGTATTCTGATTTGCTAAATGAAACCACCAGAGAATTATCTACAGAAAAAATTCCTGCTTTAGAACAAGTGAGGCATCCAGCACAGTTCTCTTAAATATTGGTTGAATGAATATGTTTTGGGTAAAATACTAAATAAATCATATAACACATTATATATCACATACCATAGAAAGCTCAGAAAATAAAGGGAGAAAACTCCTCATAACCTCACCATTATGACTCAACTGTTATGGTTTTATGGTTTCTCTTTTACTTTTTACATACAAAAGTAAATAGTTCTCCTCGCTGTGTTCTGGTGATCTTGCAGTTTGATTTTCTTCAACTTAAATTTACGCCATGACCAGATTCCCATGTTGCCCATATAATCTACATAATTATTGTGTTAATGACTGAATATGTTTCAGATTTCATGGTGACAATGTTTCATCATGAACTTATATTTCCTTAACATTGGGCATTTGTGTTGCTTATAATTTTTGCCATTTTTACATGATGCTGTGATGAACATCTTACTCCATATAGCTTGGTTAATAATATTAACAATTTGATGCAGCTAAAGAAAATCTGAGTTTCATGATTCTTATCTTCATGATACTAAGCACTTAGGCTTAGCACTGAGGAGAGAAAAAGACATTTCAAATGATAGTCAATCCAATAAAAGCCTTCATGTGTTTAATCCTATAATACAGTAAAACTTCATTAAATCAGATTAACTGGGGGAAGGTAAGGCTCAGTTAGTGGATCTAATTAAGCAAATTTTATTTTATTACTTCTAATTACACAGAAATGCAAATTTGTTTTTTAGTTTTTCCAAGTGAAACTCCTTCAAGATTTGCAAATACTATTTAATTTGTGAGAAACACTGACAATGTTAAGTTGACCACAATGGGCACTGATAATGCACTTACAACGTAGTTAATATAATCCAGTGGCAAGGTGATTTTAAAATCTGGACAACATCTTGGCCAGCTGACAGGTGACTTTGCATGGCTAGGAAGGAGTGAGACGAAGCAAGGCATTGCCGGAGGTTTGTCTAAGGAGCAAGCTCATATTTTCCTGCTTCTGCTATGTAGGTGACTTTGTTGCCACAGACAGGCTGGGGTTTCTTCTCCACAGACATGATCCAGGCTCTTGGGCTGGGAGAACTGCACGGCTGAGAGCTGGAGCACGCTCGGAGGAGAGGGGAGAAAGGCCGACAGCAGTGCCCAGCACAGAGCAGGTGCTCCATAAACATGTATTGAATTAATTATTGATGAATTAGTAAGTATTTAATTGGATAGGGAGGCTGTGATAGTTTGCCTCTTTGCCTACTTGGCCAGGCTGTGGTACGCAGTTACTGAACTAAATGCTGACCTAAGTGTTGCCATGGGGTCTTTTGTAGATGTGGTGAACACCTACAATCAATAAGACAGATTACCCTTGATAATATGGGTTGAATCAACTGAAAGTCTTAATAGCAAAAACTGAAATTTCCCAGAAAAGAGGAAATTCTGCTTCAAGACTGCAACATTTCCTCCGGCCTGAGTCTCCAGGTGCTGGCCTGCCCTGCTGAATTCATATCTAACAGCTCCTGTGGTGGTCTGAGCCAGTCTCCTGCTGGCTCTGCTCCTCTGGAGAACCCTGGCTCATTCAGAGGGCCTCAGCTTTCCTCCACGTTGCTCCTGGAACTCTAGCACCAAGCCCAAGTCCTCCAGGCAACAGACTGAAAAATGCTTTTTTGGGGAACCTGACCAGCTCAAGAGGAAATTTCCTAAATATAGGTAGCGGTGCTAGTGGTTCCCCCATTACACAGCTCAGCAGATCACCCCACGAGAACCCTACACCCACCAAACCCATATAAATCCTCACATCTTTAATCAGCTTCTTTGTCCCAGTTACCAACTATGAAGAAGGAAATCCAGGAACACTCAGGGAATAACAGTAAAAGGGCTCCTGGCTATGAAAAGATAATGGCAAAATGGAAAACTCAATAGAAGAATTAGAAGATAAAGATTTGGAAATCTCCAGAACATAGAGCAAAAAGAGAACAGAAAAGAGGAGAGAAAAGATAAGACAAAAGTAGATATTTCCAGAAAGCCTAATATCCGTTTTAAAACCATAAAAATAATATCTAAAACAGAAGAAATAATCAAAAAAGTAATTCAAGAAAACTTCTCAAGAAGTAAAAGGCATGAGTTTCCTGATAGAAAGACTCACTAAGGACCCAATATAATGAATGGAATTTTATAGCATGGTGAAGGTTCAGAACATTGTACCCAAAAAAACACTACAAATGTCCAGAAAGAAAAGCATAAGTAACATCTAACAAGCAGAAATCAAAATCGCTTCACTAGGTGATAGCAGGAACTCAGAGGCAATGGTGCCTAATTTCTTCATTATTATAAAGGAAAAATAAATTTTCAGCTTAGACATCTACGTCCAGCCAAATAGATTGCATTAGAGCAGATTCAAGGCATTTCAGAGAGTCAAGGTCTAAAATAAATGAACCCCCAGGCTCCCTTTCTCAGACAGCCACTGAAATGTGCTCCACCAAACCAAGAAGGCGAAGCTATGGAATACAGAAAGGAAGTGAGAGGAGGAGAATGTGTGTCGCAGTAGTGAAGGGCCATCTCAGAATCTAGCTGCTCACTTGGCCTAGAGGGTGACCCTCAGATGGAGCAGGGTAGGAGGACCTGAAAGACGTCTTCAGGATAGCAGGTCTGGTGGCTGAATGTCTTGACAGGAGATTCAGACAAACGGAAAGTAGTTTGAGGTTGAATTCATAACAAAAACATGAAAACCAAGCAAACAAAAAAAGACACTTAGGAAGTGCAGGGAAAACAAAACTTTGCAGAGCAAATGCATGGCTCAGCTGTGAATAATCTTTAGTCATAATGATATAAACTTTGAACACTGACATAAGCAAAATGATGGTGGAACAACATTGGGGAGGTGTGTGAAGGTGGTGGGGATGGAAGTGGAGGAGGGGCAGGAGGAGAGTTCAGCAAACCCTCGTCTCCATCACAAGTGAGTAAATAATGCCTGATGTTGCAAGGTGAAGGGTGGCAGTGGTAATTGAGCATGGGTTTTAAAGACAGAGGTAAATACTCAGATCTCAGCTCCCAGTGAAGTGGCTACTTCCTTGTGGGGGAAATGAGGTACAGGAGGGCTGGGAGCCAGTTTTTTTTGTAACAATCTTTGCAGAGCTTTTTGAATGTTTAAACTATGTGCATACGTAACTTTGGTGACAATAAAAACTAGAACACAAAACAAAAAATGAAAACCTTAAGATTTAGCCCAGCCTATGTCCAAATGATCTCAAAAAAGTCTAAATAAATATTCATGACTTCTTGCTGTCATAAAACCACCGCACCATTGAGTAGTTCCAGCATGTCACCGTTTCATTAAAATCTTACCACTTTGGAGGCACAGATGAAATTGTAGAACTTGAGGAGCGTCCCAGTTGGGGGTGTGTCCTGCTCTAGGATAAGGCAATGTTTCTATTTCCTGTACAGTGAGACTACCCATGATATTACCTAAGTGGATACTCTTCTGTCCCCTATTCTAGAATGCTCTTCACCTTTCCTCTAGTTGCTTGGTAAGAGCTATGCTCCGCTGAGCCTGATGACTTATCAGTGCTGACCATGGGTGGGGCTCAAGCACCAAGGTCTGTAGTCACAGGTTTATCAACACCTGTGGGCAGGTGTTAACCCCGATGAGATGACAGACCTTACAAGCTGAAGGTGGCAGAGAACTCTGAGGGAAAAAGGCAAATTTTGATTAGGAAAATAAATTTATCCTGGTGTTCTCAATACTCTTCCTCCACACCCGGTGTATCAGTCTGTTGTCATGCTGCTAATAAAGACATGCGTAAGCCCCGGTAAATTTATGAAGAAAAGAGATTTAATGAACTTACAGCTCCACATGGCTGGAGAAGCCTCAAATCATGGCAAAAGGTGAAGGAAGAGCAAAGGGACATCTTACATGGCAGCAGGAAAAACAGCATGTTCAGGGGAACTCCCGTTTATGAACCATCAGATCTCATAACACTTATTCACTACCATGACAACAGTGTGGGGGAAACTGCGTGATTCAATTATCTCCACCTGGCCCCACCCTTGACGTGTGGGAATTATTACAATTCCAAGTAAGACTTGGGTGGGGACACAGCCAAACCATATCACCCGGTCATGTGACGTGGGTGGTCATATGTTGGAAGGCGGATGGAACTATGAGACAATCGTATTGAGTAGACTGTTTTTGTGTGTATGTGTGTGCACCTTTGGGATCGCTCACGGCCCATGGGCTGGGTCTTTGGGAACAAGGAGCAGCGTCTCTGAAAAGGAGACATTTTTACCACTTCCTTTTCCAGGTGGACAGGCTGAAGAGAATTGCTGGCCAGTAGCAGAGCCGGTACTTGGTACTCAAAGTCAGATCTGTCTGACTCTCATGCTCATGGTCTTTCAACTATTCTTGAAAAATTTTAGAGGCCTGGTGATAATTTTATGTGCCAACTTGACTGACCCATAGGGTGCCCACATATCTGGCTATACATTGATTGTTTTTCCTTGCTATGCTTTTTTTTTTTTTTTTTTTTTGGAACTAATTAAACTCTAGACTTTATTTGAATTTGATTAGTTTTCCACTTAGGTTTTTTTTTTTTTTTTCTTTTTCTGGGATCCAATCCATGATGCCACACGGCACTTAGCATATATAGATTTTTGAGGAAGGTGATTAAGCACTGGGTTTTTCATGGTTTTGCTTTAAAGAAATCGAATTTGCTTAAACAGAAGGAAGGAAATTGCACAAAAATCAACACAGTTTGTGGAAACTTGGTTTTTGTATGACAAATAAAACTTAACCAAATAAACTTACAGGTCTGATAATTACAACACACACACTCCTCTTTACAGAATATAAAGTGCAAGATTAGAACAAAGGGAAACCAGGTGAGCGATTAGTGCTGATGCCTGCTGTCCACTCAGACCGCGGCCAGCCACCAAAAGCTTCCCTCCCCTGGAGATGGATTTGCCCCAGGGCCTTCTCAACATCAAGTCTGCTACTCACATGCAGAGTGGCAGGCCCGGGCCTGGAGGTCAACCTCACAAACTGGGACTTGCCCGAGACTCATAAGGGACACACTGGTAGAGCAGGGGCCAGAAAGCGGGTCTCCCCATGTGCCTGGGGTCTCACTCCGTGAACTGACTTCAGGCACACAGCATACACCCAGGCACTGGCTTCCAGGACGAACCTGGAGCATGTCAGACTCATGCTGTGAGAGAAAAAGGGACAAATCCCAACACCATGAGAAAATGTAGGAAAGAAAAATGCTTCCAGACTATCGCTAACCTAATATTTTCTTATTTCTCAAACTTGGAACACCTTTGCCCATTTTCAGATCTCTGGGCATGTTCTCAAGAAATCCTGCTACTTCCAGTGATTAAAAGCCCCCTGGGAGAGCACTCTTGGGCACTTAGGATTCCAATTTCTTTATTACGGTCTCATGTTTCCCAACTGGAAATACCACAGTTAATGTATCTATGTTTAAAATACAGCACTCGAAGTATTTGCTAATGTTTCACTTAATCTTGCATTTCTCTGGCACCTGTAGAAATTAGGAGCCTGGGGAAAATAGTGATTAGCAAGCATTTATAGCTGATAGCACCCTGTAATTGCAAAAGGAACTTTTAAATGCTTTTAAGCCATTCATTTCCCAATCCCTTTCCTGTGAGAAGGTGGCTCTATTCCAGAAAGTTTGTTAGGCCGTTCCAAAAAGTTATAGCACATATGTGCGGGAGACAGAATCCTCGCAGTTCTCAAGCCCAAGTTTGTCTGCTCCTGTAAAGCTTATGGGGGCGCTTCCTCAGCACAGAGCTGGGTTATAATCCTGGAATCAAGTGGTTGCCCTCTGCAAACTTCCACCCCATTAGCGCCCAAAAAAGGGGGAACCGTTCACCCTAGCGAACTTCAGTACATAGAATGCACAAATCACTTGGATGATTTTTCTCTGACATGGTAAATCCCAGCTTCCTCAAGCTTTTTCATGTCATTCCATTGCATCAGCATAATACTCTTTAGGAGACCATCTTTTTTAAGCAATAAAATGTAAAGTGCAGGAACTATGAGTTTTGGTCTTTACTTGTGCAATCTAAAAAGCTAATGGTCTGAGGGGTGCAGGGCCAGGCCCCAGAAAGGGCACAACTTCAGTGAAATAGCTCCTCAGTTTCCCCTGTTTTTTAAAGAGGAGGTGGCACCTAACATAAAATAATGCATTACTTGGCCAGGGTTGCAGTGGCTCACACCTGTAATCTCAGCACTTTGGGAGGCCAAGGCAGGTGGATCACCTGAGGTCAGAAGTTCAAGACCAGCCTGGACAATGTGGTGAAACCCCATCTCTACTAAGAATACAAAAATTAGTTGGGCATGGTAGCACACACACACCTGTAGCCCCAGCTACTCAGGGGGCTGAGGGAGGAGGATTGCTTGAACCCCGGAAGCAGAGGTTTCTGCGAGCTGAGACTACAGTACTGCACTCCAGCCTGGGCAACAGAGTGAGACTCTGACTCCAAAGAGAGAGAGAGAGAGAGAGAGAGAGAGAGAGAGAAAGAAAGAAAGAAAAAGAAAGAAAGAAAGAAAGAAAGAAAGAAAGAAAGAAAGAGAGAGAGAAAGAGAGAGAGAGAGAGAGAGAAAGAAAGAAAGAAAGAAAGAAAGAAAGAAAAGAAAGAAAAGAAAGAAAGAAAAAGAAAAAGCAAGCAAGCAAGCAAGCAAGCATTACTTTACTCATTGTGGAATCTCAGGTATCTACAGGAGTAAGGAGGGGCAGGAAGAGAAATCCTGCTCCTCAATCTCTCAGCTCAGACAGTGGAAGCTGCCTGGGAGATCGCAAGACACCTATGGCCTCCTCGGTGTACTCTGGGACCACGGTTCTCAAAGCCTAGTGTGCACCAGAATCACCTGTAAGTTGGGGTGGGGCCCGCGTTTCTTACAAGTTCCTGGGGGTGGCTCCTGAGGCTGGTCTAGGGACCAGGGCACTCTGAGAGCCACTGGGCTGTACCTAACAAGGAGCATCCAGGCCACGCTTCTCTGACTCACTGTGCTGCCAGACACTGGGTTTGAACTAAGATGTGTGCTGCGATTCCCCCCAGCACCACCCACATTTCCTGTTTACTGTCTGCTGTAACAGAGTACCATAGACTGACATCCAGGCGCAGTGGATCACACCAGCACTTTGGGAGACCGAGGCAGGCAGATCCTGAGGTCAGGAGTTTGAGACCAGCCTGGCCAACATGGCGAAACCCCGTCTCTACTAAAAATACAAAAATTAACTGGGTGTGGTGGAGGTGCCTGTAATCCCAGCTATGCAGGAGCCTGAGGCAGGAGAATCGCCTGAACCTGGGAGGCAGAGGATGCAGTGAGCCGAGATCATGGCACTGCACTCCAGGCTTGGTGACAGAGGAAGACTTCGTTTATTAAAAAAAAAAAAAGAATACCATAGACTGGGGGGCTTAGACAACAGGCATTTATTTTTCACAGTCTAGAGGCTGGAGGTCTGGGATCGGGGTGTCCACGTGGCCAGGCTCTAGGGAGGATGCCTCTCCAGGGTACAGACTGCTGCCTTCTAGCCACATCCTCACATGGCTGGAGGAGGCTTAGAGGGCTCTCTGGCGGCCTCTTTTGAGTGTTTGTTTTGAGACAGAGTCTCACTCTGTCATCCATGCTGGAGTGCGGTGGTATGGCCACGGCTCACTGTAGCTCAGCCTCCTAGACTCAAGCACTCTTCCTGCCCCAGGCTCCTGGGTAGTTGGGACTACAGGCACACACTACCACATTTGCCAATTTTTTTTATTTTTTATTTTTTGTAGAGAGGGGATTTTGTAATGTTGCTCAGGCTGGTTTCAAAGTCCTGGGCTCAAGCAATTGCCCATCTCAGCATCTCAAAGTGCTGGGATTACACAGCACCTGGCCTGGGGGCCTCCTGTATGAGGCCGCTAATCCCATTCGTGAGAGCTCCATCCTCTCCACCACCTCCCGTAGGCCCCACCTCCTAACACTACCACACTGGGGATGAGATTTTGACGTGAATTTTGGGGTGGGCACAAACATTCAGTCCATAATAACCATGTTTAAAGTGACTGAGCTAAATCACTTATGGCAAAAACAACAATTTTTAATGTGGAAAAAAAAATCAACCGTTTTGGTGTTGTTTTTAAAGGGAAATGCCTAGGCTTTGAAAGTCTCACCTTTGAAACAGAATAGCACTGATGCGTTCCTGTTGAGAATATTGAGCTACCCAGAATGTGTACTTCATTCTGCTTCCTAATCTTAAGACTCAGATTTTCTACAACCTCTGAGCTT
The DNA here is from genome assembly GCF_000951045.1 of Mandrillus leucophaeus. Lineage (NCBI taxonomy): Eukaryota > Metazoa > Chordata > Mammalia > Primates > Cercopithecidae > Mandrillus > Mandrillus leucophaeus. Next base: position 5,960,070 of record NW_012101587.1, on the reverse strand, counting down.
ATCTTGTTTTACCAGCCACAGAGTATACATAAGTGTTGCTATGTTTTAAGGCAAGAGCAGAGGAATATTAAGGAACCAGTCCAAAAGCAGAAAAAGCCAACAGACGTAGAGATAAAGTTCTAGCACATTTCCGTGCTTAAGATGAACGGGTTCCAAACTGCGCCATTTGCCACTTAACGACCTCCTTTCCCTCCACCCACAGCTGCATTTGGGGAATGGAGCCAGAAGAAACATTTTCCCATGCTTAGTGGTTCTCCTCTTCCTTTTCCTCTGGTAAGTTCTGGAAGGATTCTTATGCAATCAAAGAGCATGAAAAATGACTTGCAAGAGGAAAATAGACAAGTCAAAATAAAAACAAACAAAAAAAATGTGAAGGGCGTGCATGGGTTCTCCAAAACAGCGTGACTGTCATTCTGTGTGGGGAAATCAATGGTCAGGTCAAAGATCATCAATTGATCTGTTAGCTACAAAGTTGAAAGCAAATGTGTATCCAGCCTTCCCGTGTTTCCGTGGGCTTTGCTCCGTGCTTTCACTGGCTTTATCTCAAGCCTATTGGACAATTATTTTTGGCTCATTCAGTGAATGGCTTTCGGTCACTTTCTTCTGTTTTGAATGCTTAATGTAGGGCTCATCCTCGTGTACTACAGTATGCAGAATATTGTTGGAATTACTATTCTGATCAGAATTATTATTCTGATCAGACTCAGTCGATTAAAAATTGACCAGCCATTAGATGGAGTGTGATGTGGGATGGGGGCTGGGGCATTCTAGAGGGGTCAGCACAGGCCTTGCTTTGGGGGTCTCGCAGCACCAGGAGGTGTAATAGACAGAGTCATGATCCCCGCAGGGAGGCTGCACATCCTGATTCCCGGAAACCATGACTATGTTGCCTTACACAGCATCAGGTACAGGTAAGTAAAGAGTCCTGATGTGGGGACAGTATTTTGAAATATTTGGGTGGGTCCAATGTCCTCCAAAGGGTCCTTTTAAGAAAAGAGGGAGATGGGAAAGCCAGAGAAGGAGGCGAGACAACAGAAGCAGAGGTCCGAGGCAGGGAGGTGTGGAGGCGGTGTGCTTCCGGCACTGACGGTGGGGGAGGGGGCCGTGGGTGATGGAGGGCAGGCAACCCCCGGGAGCTGGAGAATGCGAGGCCACAAATGCCCCCTTGCAGCCTGTGGAAGGAACGCAATTCTGCCATCACCTTGGTTTCAGACCCACTTTAGACTCCTCCAGGACCATAAGGGCATAACCTGCATTGTTTTAAGTCATTGCGTTTGTGGTAGTTTGCAACAGCAGCCATAAGAAACCATATAGAGGAAGAGGGATGTAGAGAGGATGTGGAAGGAGCCTGAGTTCACTCGCCCCAGGCCCAGGTGCAGCAACCTATCCGCGGCCACCTGTCCCCAGCTACCAGCAGGAGCCTGTGACGTCGGTTTCCAAGTGCAGCGCAGGCAGCCTCGGCCAGGGTTCTCCTCACCCCCGCTGCTTACCACCAATCTTTAAAGACTCTGGACACATTCAATATTGTGTAAATTCTAGGACATATTTTTCAGATGTGGGATCTGAGAAGCAGCTCCTCAGTAGGGAACCCACTTAGACTTCTTCACCGAGGTGAGCAGATAGGCCACGCACAGCACCCATGAACAGGAAACTGGGCTAGGGACAAAAAGATTCATTAACAAGAGACACTTTCCAATAATATTCTGAATACTGTAGTACATGAGGATGAGCCCTACTTTAAGCATTCAAAACAGAAGAAAGTGACCGAAAGCCATTCCCTGAATGAGCCAAAAATAATTGTCCAATAGGCTTGGGATAAAGCCAGTGAAAGCACAGAGCAAAGCCCACGGAAACACGGTAAGACCAGATGCACGTTCGCTTTCAACTTTGTAGCTAACAGACCAATTGAAGTTGGCCCTCCCTGTCCTGCACCCGACACTTGGAAATAAACCAAAAAGGAGGTAAAATCTAGTCCCCCAAGGTCAGAGGAGTAGAGACTCCCAGTGGCTCAGAGCATAACCGTCGTTCAGCCAGATTCTTTACTCGGCAAAGAGATACAAGACTTGATTTACTTTGGGGTTTGTGATGGGGATTGTGGCCACAGGAAAGAGGACCAGGGATTGCTGAGTTGAACTCTACACATCATTTATCCAACAAGCTCTGAGCACCAGTGCACCAGGTGCTAATGAGATACAAAGGTCCAAGAAGCAGTTCTGGGCCCTCCAGGACCCCACCATATGGAGTAGAGGGGAAGGAAGTGAAGCGCCCAGAAAGGTGTAAGTAATTACTTATAACAGAAAGTGTGGCAGAATAACTCGAGACCCTGTGGGACATACTTGGTGAGCAACTGGTGGTCTTGTCTTGCTCGGCAGACTGCTTGGCTCAAGTGTGCAAGTTAACAAAGCTTTGAGGATATCCTGGGGAGAAAGTGGTTGCTTCTGCTTAAGAGGAGATTTGGAGGGTCAGAGAGGGAAATCATAGGAATTAAACAGCTGCCCTAGGGAAAAGTATCTTGGAGAAAGAATGGAAACATTTTAAAGGGATTTTAGAAATCCATGTGGTTTGCAATATAATATCCTTCTCCATGTTTTCAGACATATTCATAAAATTGACATTAGTTTTCCATGCTTCTGGAGTTTGTGGAGGGAGTTTTGAGTTGCAAGGACATGCTAGGTCTATCAGTTAAGATTCTGCTTAGGCTATGTAGAACAGAACTATCCAAAATAATAGTAGCTTAAATGACTTGTGTATTCCTCTCTCACGTAAAGGCAGTCCAGAGCTGATATGGCAGGTCCATGACAAGATCCAGGCTCCTTCAAGTTTTCTGATTCACCATCTAAGCAGTGGCTTCCATACTTAAGGAAACCTCTTCATCTATCATAGCTACTGGAGCTCCAGTCATCACATCTGCTTTCCAGGCAGCTAGAAAGAAGGGGGAATGGTGGCTGGGTGTGGTGGGTCATACCTGTAATCCCAGCACTTTGGGAGGCCGAGGTGGGCAGATCACCTGAGGTC
>NW_012101587.1:5949485-5956551 GCF_000951045.1 Mandrillus leucophaeus | reverse complement strand
AAGAAAGAAAGAAAGAAAGAAAGAAAGAAAGAAAGAAAGAAAGAAAGAAAGAAAGAGGGGGAAGGGCAAAACGGATATACCGACTCTCTCAATAAACTTGGGCTTCTGATATTAAGGAAGAAGAGAATGGCCGCTGAAGGCAACTGAACAGTCTCTGCTTCACTTAGCCCAGCCTAAAAATGGGAGTGGAGTAAAAGCAAGAGGGGCAGCCCAAAAATCCCCATGTGAGTTACAAATGTGACAAAGCTGCTGTGACGAGATACAAAATGTCTATGAGACCATAAAGGCAGTTGGAGCCGACTCGGATTGCATGGGCTCTGAGAGGCTTCCTAGAGGAAAGTACGCGGTATTCAAACTAAGCCTTGAGGCATGTATGAGAGTCCACTGGGTGAAAGGGGAATGGCATTCCAGTGGAGAAACAACCAAAGAACGAAACTAAATGGCACTTTCCAAACTCTCACACCCTGGGCTCTTCTTATTCCATTTCTGTCCTGACTGGGTTTCCTGCAGCGGAAGCCTGCAGCCCAAGTGGCTCTGCACGTGGCTCTCGGAAGTGGCTAGCAGCCTGCTTGTCCCCAAAGCCCAAGACCAAGCCCCAGGCCTCGCCCGCACTGCAGAGCCTCTGCAGGACTGAGCCTGCACGCCACCCTCTGGCTCTCCTCCCATCTCCGTTGCTGCTGCCTCTCCTTCCGAAGAGGGAATAACTCACAGTGTTGACAACAGCCCCCCCAGCCACATCTGGAAACCTGTCCCCAAATGGCCAGAACGGAGGATTTGAATCAGCCTGTTCTGTGAACCCGCAGACCTGGACTGCCAAAGTCTTCTCACTTCCAAAGATGAGTCTCTATGTGTGCATGAACTTCATAGGACCAAGTTCTTTTCAAGAAATACTCTAGTTCAAGAAAATCTAAGTGTGTGTGTAAATGAGGCCATGGATATGCTGGTTAGCTTGATTTAATCATGCCACATTGTAGACATATTTCAAAACATCATATTGTACACGTGTATCAAAACCATGTATCAAAACATTACATTGTATACATGTATCAAAACATGAATATAACGTAATGTATACAATTATGATTTGTCAATCAGAAATTTAAAATATATATATATTTAAATATACATATTTAAATTTAAATATATATATTTTGAGATAGGGTCTGTGTCACCCAGGCTATAGTGGTGCAGTGGCACGATCATGGCTTACTGCAGCCTCAACCCTCCAGGCCCAAGTGATCCTCCCACCTCAACCTCCGGAGTAGCCGGGACTACAGGCCTGCATCACCATGCCTGGCTAATGTTTTGTATTTTCTTTTTGTAGAAACAGGGTTTTAATATGTTACTCAGGCTGGTGTCAAATTCCTGGGCTCAAGCAATCTGCCTACCTCAGTCTCCCAAAGTGCTGGCATTACAGGTGTGGGCCACTGAACCCGGCCAGAAATTTTAAAAATTAATTAAAAATAATAAATTCAGAGAGATGATGAGGAACTGCATTCCTGAGACTAGAAGAAAGAACACAGGCCTATCAGTAAAAACCTCCTCCTATTTCTTAGCTCTTTGCACATATTACTTAAGGCGTCTGGCCAAGACTTTGCACCATTTTTCCTTCCATGCTCTTTCTCCTGTTGACTGATTTCAATTTTTTATGTATTCTGCATAGAATCTATTATCATAGCCAGGTGTGGTGGCTCATGCCTGTAATCCCAGCACTTTGGGAGGCTGAGGCAGGTGGATCACGAAGTCAAGAGATCGAGACTATCCTGGCCAACATGGTGAAACCCCGTCTCTACTAAAAATATAAAAATTAGCTAGGCATGGTGGCATGCACCTGTAGTCCCAGCTACTCGGTAGGCTGTGGCAGGAGAATCGCTTGAATTCAGGAGGTGGAGATTGCAGTGAGCCGAGGTCGTGCCATTGCACTCCAGCCTGGCAACAGAGAGAGACTCTGTCTCAAAAAAAAACAAAAACAAAACAAAACAAATCTATTATCATATTCATGTATTGCAAACACTTTCTTCTACTCTGTGGCTTTCCAAATCACTCTTACTGGTCATTTTTGAACATATAAGTGGTTGATTTTAATATAGCTCAATTTATCAAACGTTTCCTTTATGATTAGTATACTTAATGTCCTATTTAATATATTTTTTAGTACTCAATACAGGTATCTGCCTACAAAAACAAAACCCAGTCATCTTCAGAAGAAACCTGTGCAATAACATTTGTCTGTCCTTAGCTGAGTGATGGAGAAGTACTGGCATCTCTCTTCCCTGATCAGCACATTTTTTTATTGTAGTAAAATACATGTAACATAAAATTTACCTTTAAATCATTTTAAAGTGTACAATTCCATGGTATTAAGTACTTCCGCAGTGTTGTACAATCATTACCACTACCTAGTTCCAGAACTTTCTCATCACCCCAAAAGGAACCTACGAACCAGTCCCTCTCCACTTCCATCTCCTTCCACCCACTGGCAACCATGGATCCACTTTCCCTTGCTCTAGATTTGCCAACTCTGGCTATTACATATAAATGGGATCATAGGACACATGTCCATTTATGCCTGAGCTTCTTCCACTGTGCATTATGTGGTCGAGGTTCATCCGCATTGTGGCCTGTGTCAGTGCCGCACTCATTTTTATGGCTCGATGACACGCCATTGTGTGGAGAGATGACATTGTTTATTCAGCTGCTGATGGGCCTTTGTGTTATTTCCACCTCATGGCTATTGTGAATGATGATACTATGAACATTGGCTTACAAATGTTTGTTTGAACATCTATTTTCAATTCTTTTCAGTATATACCTGAAAGTAGAATTGCTGGGCAGTATGGTAATTCTGCTTTTAACTTTGAGGAAATGCCAAACCATTTTCCACAGCAGCGGCACCATTTTACATTTCTACTAGCAGCATATGAGGATTCTAATTTCTCTACATCCTCACCAATACTTGTTATTTTCTGGTTATTTATTATTATTACGGTTATCCTAGTGGGTGTGATGTGATATCTCATTATGGTTGATTGATTGATTGATTTTAGACAGTCTTGCTCTGTTACCCAGGCTGGAGTGCAGTAGTGCGATCTCAGCTCACTGCAACCTCCACCACCCAGGTTCAAGCAATTCTCGTGCCTCAGTCTCCCAAGTAGCTCGGATTACAGGTGTTTGCCACCACACCCAGCTTTTTTTTTTCTTTTTTTTTTTTTTTTTTTTTGTATTTTTAGTAGTTATGGAATCTCACCATGTTGCCCAGGTTGGTCTCGAACTCCTGAACTCAGATGATCCACCCACCTCAGCCTCCTAATGTGCTGGGATGACAGGCAGGAGCCACCGCACCCGGCTCTCATGGTTTTGATGTGCATTTCCCTGATGACTAATGATGTCGAGCATCTTTTGGTGTGCTGTTAGGCATTCATATGCCCAACACTGGCTGCGCCAATGAGGATTGGGTGTAGGTCCTCGGTGGCTTATGTAATCAGCAATTTTAAAAAGTTGTTATTTCATTTTCAGAGGTCAACTAGAGGAATATGAATTTAATCTATACCACTTGCATTCTTTTTCTGCTTTTTTCTAAAAAATATGAAGTTTTCCTCTCATTCTGAGAACTTCTTCTCATATCAAATCAAATCCATATCTGTCATCACCATGGAGGAAAGGTAAGAAAATGACTTCCATTGAGAAACAAGTGTGCAACAACCCTGGACTTTTTTTACTTGACTAAACATTTTGTCTCTTTTTCCAGGTAAGGAATGGCAAGGTTTTCTTCCCCCTGCATGTCTGGCAACCTGTTTCTGTGTAGTACCTTCGTCCCCAAGAATAAGCCATCAGAAGACCTGCATAGCTAAAATCAGCATTCATGGTGTGGGTCACTTCTCATTCTGAAAACGCCAGTGTTGTTTTCTGTCCTGCTGCCTCACACCAGGCACATTCTCCATTTCTCAAGGCAGGTAATAAATACACAATTATGGCTTAAATGTAATTGAACAAATCAAGAAAATGAATATACTGCCTAGGTTTACAACTCAAAGACATCTATTCATGCTGGAAGAGGAGGGAAAAAAATGAAAAACAACAACACGAAGATTACAGGCATGTGCCTAAATCGAATTTAACAATCCCTCCCTCATCACCACCTACTTGGGAGTGGTATAAATAGGGCATTCTCTTTTGCTGTCTAGGACTGCTTTTTCTTTGAATCACAGAGATGAAATATCAATAATGAGACAGTTCTTGCACCATGCAGACCAAGAACTTTCTCATTTGGAATCAAATATCATCTGGCAAGTCTCTCTTAGAACCCAGTGCCTTCCACGTGAAGCCCAAACCAGATGATGAGACCACAGGCAGGTGCTCAGGTGACACTCCCAGGTGAACTAAACTTTAAGTCATCTCAGGCCAGGGAGCGGCCCTGGGAGGGAAGAAGCCATCTTGAAAGTGGGTCCTCCTGCCTCATCTGTTCTAGACTCAGACATAGAAGGAGGGAGGGCTTCCCCACTGCAGGCTTTCCAAACTCTGACTCCAGAATCTGTGAGCATAATAAAAAACAGTTGTTTTTATGTCACTAAGTTTGAGTGATTTTTTTTACAAACCTGTAGTAACTATGACAAACTGACACATTTATAATAGTGTGCCTTCAAATACACAGATGTTGCAGGTCTTTGCACTAACCTAAGTCTCCTTTCTATCCTTTTTTAATTTTAATTTTTAATTTTTCTTTTGAGACAGAGTTTCACTCTTGTTGCCCAGGCTGGGGTGCAATGGCACAATCTCAGCTCACTGCAATCTCCGCCTCCTGCGTTCAAGCGATTCTCCTGCCTTAGCCTCCTGAGTAGCTGGATTACAAGTGCTTGCCACCATGCTTGGCTAATTTTTTGTATGTTTATTACAGACAGGGTTTCACCATGTTGGCCAGGCTGGTCTCCACCCGCCTCGGCCTCCCAAAATGCTGGGATTACAGGTGTGAGCTACCCGGTTCCTTTCTATCCTTTTTAAAAATTATGTAATTTTCTGCATAAAGGATATCCACATTTTATGTCAAATTTATTGCTACTTTATTTTGTTCTTGTTGTTACTGTTATAAATGGCAACTCTTTCAATTACATTTTCTAACCACTTGTTGCTTCCAGCAAAACTGCTACATTTAATACAATTAATTGGTTCTTTTTAATTTGGGGTTTTGTTTTAAATGTATCCATCCTAATTGAAACTTTACTCTTTGACCAATATCTCCCCATGCCCCACTCCTCCTAACCACCACTTCATTCTCTGCTTCCCAGAGTGTGGCTTCTTTAGATTCCACATGTAAACGAGGTCATGCAGGGCTTGTCTTTCTGTCTCTGGCTTATTTCACTTAGTGTAACGTCCTCCGGGTTCATCCAGTGAGTTTTCTGAAAAACAAATTCTTTTTGTTTTCTACTTGGACAATCGTATGACCCAAAAAATAATGACAGTTTTCTTTCTTTCTTCTGGTACTTAAACCTTGATTTCTTTTTCTTACGTTGCTGCACGGGCTAAGACTTTCACGTAGGGTGGTGAGGATTTCTTCCCACTGTGACATCTTGTTTTCTATTTGCTTTGCTTTGTATTTGGCTCCTTTCGCCATCATTTCCTGTTTTAAAAATTGAATTTATCAAGGTTTCTTTAGTTTTCCCCTTTCTTTCCTTGTTAGAAAGTTACAGTTTTGATTTCTATTTTAACACACGTTCCTACTTTTAAAACCTCTAAATGTGAACCCCCTACTTCCTTGCCCCTATGGGTAGGCTCAACATTCCAGAATATTCTGTCCAGATCGCTCTGGATCAAACTGCTCTGAATGAAAAGATATCAGGAATAGCAGCCTTTTCCACTTTAGGGGTTCTGGTTTCTGGGGTTTCTTCCCAAGCTGTCGTGCTAAAAAAAAAAAGGCTTAAGACAATTTGGCATATATTAATTCTTGTGTGTGATTTGTTATTCAACACTGATTCCACTCAGGATTATTGATAAGGTGTATGTCACAGCTGTTTCTCTCTTTCCTACTCAATGGTCACAACACCTGCCTACAGCTGGGTGGCAGGTATTGGCCCCTGGTGAGTCGCCGCCAGATTCCCAGCTTCAAATGGCATCTGGCAAGCAGCCCGCAACCCGTCTCCCAATTTTCCACTACAATACTGGGGAGTATGAGCACTCTTATTGCCAATCTCCTTAGCTAAACTAAATAAACACAACTCACATTTCCCTAAAATGGCATCCAAGTGGTCAGAACCATTTGGATATTTCTTGGTGAAACAGAAGACATACAAGCCATGAAAAGAATGGAATTTTAAATTTGATCATGAGTGACAGTTTGGCTTCTCTCCCAACGTGGTCTAGTTTACTTGGATTTCCTAACTTAGCTCCTTTAGATTTTCCTAGCTAAGCTAAAAGTTTGTCCCTCCCTTTGGAGAATAGGTCTCCCTTGAATACTCTGGAATTCATTTCCTCTCACTCAAAATTAAAGCTAGTGAAAATTTCTATTATTTTCTGGAAAAAAAAAAAAAACTACCCCCTCAGAATGTCTTCACGCAGAATTCCCTCCTACTTTCCACACCATTTTTTGATTATCTTAGTTCCATTCTTGTTTCCCTAAATTAGTCATCTTTAAGAGCTAAAACTTCTCTAGGTTTCCTACCATATGCTACACACTTCTTTTTTTCTTGTGTGCCTGTCTCACTCACTGTGCGCCCAGAAACCAATCCTCTTCTTGGATACACCTGTTGGTCATTGTTTCACAGAGGGCGTGACCTGGCAAACATCTTAGACTGCAACTGTCTTGATTTCACCCTCATTCTTGAAGGATAAGCTAGCTGAGTACACAATTCGAGGATGAGAGCTACTCTCTCTTATTTAAAAAAAAAAAAAAGTTATTTGCTGGTGTTTAATATAGGTTGAGCATCTTTAAGCCAATGATCTGAAATGCTCCAAAACCTGAAACATATGAGTGCTGACATGACACTCAAAGACACCCTCACTGGAGGATTTCGGATTTTCTTTTTTTTTCTTTTCTTTTTTTTTTTTTTTTTTTTTTTTTTTTAGACGGAGTCTC
>NW_012101587.1:5926734-5948896 GCF_000951045.1 Mandrillus leucophaeus | reverse complement strand
CCTGAAATTCCAACTACTTGTGAGGCTGAGGCAGGAGAATTGCTTGAACTAGGGAGGCGGAGGTTGCAGTGAGCTGAGATTGCACCACACTGCACTCCAGCCTGGGCGACGGAGCAAGACTCTGTCTCAAAAAATGAAAGAAAACAATCTAAAAAATATTAGCTTTTATTTTTTCAAATACTTTGTCTTCTCCATTCTCTGCATGCCTTCCCTCTGAAGGAAGCTCTGTGGGTTCAATTATGTCTAAGCCAGTTTACATTTCCTCTGGGCATGTGTTGGAAGTTCTCCTTTCGTGTCCCACGCTGTTCTGTGTCCCTCCTGCGGTTCCCTCTGCCGCGTCCCGTCCCATGTTCCTGGTGGCTTCTGCAGACCTGCCTTCCCCCTTGCACATGCTCTCAGTCATGGCTGGTTTACTGCGTGGTACATTGGTTGAGTTTTCATTATCACAACCACATTTCTTCTTAATAGAATTCCTACTTGTTCCTTTTTAATTTTGCCTGTGCTTTTTTCATCCCCTCTCCTAAGACTTCAAGCACAGTTTTGTTGACATCTCTTCCAGATTCTTCCGGGGTGTGCTTTATTCTCATCGCTACATCCAGCCACTGGCACGGGGCAGTTTGTTCCCCCACGTGATGTGTAATACTTGGCTTCAGTGTGAGCTAGTTCCATATGTAGACGTGTACCTGCCCTGGGGCGTGGGACATCGGCAGGGCTCCCAGGTTTCCTCATCTCTGGGCCAGTTTCCCATGTTCTTTTTCCCAGCTCATAGGCAGTGTGAATTCAGAGCCCACACCTTCAACTGGCCCAGAATTCTGCCAATGCTTTTTCCACGCCTGGCCTAGAGTAGAGGGGATGCCTCTGAGCTGTGTCCGCGGTCAGATGGACAGATTTTTCGAACTCCCAGATCACAGTTGGGGCAATCCTCCTGGCTCCCTCATGAATGACAAATCCCAGCTCTGTGTGGAGTGTGGGGCATGAGGCAGGGGACAGGGGACAGCTGTGGGCTCAACCTCTTCCTCCAGGCAGGTGGAGGCAGAGCTCTGAGCACTTTATAGTCCACTGAATTCCCATCTTGGTTCTCAGCTGTGGCTTGGAGTTGCCCTCATTCTGGCGCTAGGGAATTTCAAGCGAAGATCTGAATTTCCAAATGTTTTGTTATTTTATGGAGCATATTTAATGTGTTTGCAGCAGGGCCACTCTGTGATGGGTTGATCTCCCTATCAGCTCCACCACCACGGGGGTTATGGGAGCAGAACTGGAATTCTCAGTTCATAATATAACCAAGTTGAGCTCGAAAGAAAAACCCAAGGACGTTACGTCCTGGTGCTAACAGTGGGCGCTTCGAGTCTGAGAACTGTTGCGTTTCCCTGGACTGTGGAAGGGGTCATCTCTGCCTCTCCTTCCATTTTTAGGATCGAACCTTGTGCCTGGCCCCACCTGGGTGCCCGCGCAGCAGACAGCTGCCCCTCACTCATGCTTTGCAGATGTTGTCTCTAATTCTCATAACTTTTTGAAGTAGATATGTTTTTTGTTCCTTTTAAAAATTTACTATTTTGTGCTAAAATACCTTTGAAATAAAATGTACCATTGTAACCATTTTTAAGTGTACATTTCAGGACGGAAAACATTTGTGCCGTTGTGCAACCTTCACCACCGCCCATCTCCAGAGCTCTCTCCATCCTGCAAAACTGAAACTCGGCTCCGGGTGCCCATTCCCCTCCCTGCCCCTGGCATCCACACTCTACTTTCTGTCTATGATCTTCACTGGAAGTAGGTGTGTACTTTGTCCACATTTTAAAGTGCAGAGCCTGGGACGCAGTGAGATGAAGTCACTTGCTTGTGGTCACTCGATAGAAGGTGGCAAAGCCAGGCATCCCACCTGAGGTCTGTGTCCACAGTCCCCACTTTGGTGGCTACTACACTGTGAGTTCTTTCAATTGAGTGCAGAGGAGGAAAGGGGATTACGCTGCACAACCTCAGTGGTGAGATGAGATGAATGGGTGGAAACTAAACATAAGGAATGTAAGGAATGGGTGAGCCTCCGGGAAGGGTGGCAAGTTCCCAGACATTTGAAGAATCGAGGTCCTGAAAGGATGAGCCAGCAGGGACAAGGCAGAGGGGACCCTGTCACAGCTGAGCGATGGCCTAGATGCTCTCTCTGGGTGCTGTCCATTCTGGGACTCTAGTGAAACTGTTTTTCTGTCTATTCAGAGTCTGCCATTCATTGGACTATAATGCCCCATTTCATCTAATTGATGACCCAAATAGCTTCAAGTAGCTCTCTGCGGGTGGCCAGCCGCTGTGGAGGGTGTCCAGTTACAGGAGCTAAGCACACTGGATGCCTTTTCTCTTCCACAGTGGGCACTGTACGGTGGGTCCCCCCTCGTCAGGATTAATGAGAGCTTCGGTTGCAGGGCCCCCGCCTGTTGCCACGTGACAGTCTCACAAGGTCACCCGGGGGAGAGGGGAGAAGCCTGTCAGGCCACTGAAGTGGGCAGTAGAACCCAGGAGAGGAAGAAAGAAAGGAGAGAGGGGGAGGGGGAGCAGAGACAGAGCCATTGAAAATGTTTTCCAACAATGGACTTGGATTGGCTTCCCCTGCCCCCGTGGCAGGGAGCTCGCTGTGCCTGTGTGGCTGCAGTACTGATGAAGAATTCATCTCTGTCCAAGGAGAGTGAAGTGGGTTCCATGAGGTGAGACCTGCTGGCACTCAGGGTGCATGGGGCCAGGCCCTGTGTCCAAGTGTCACCTGCTTACTGAGGAGTTGTGTTGCCAGGTGCAGTGGCAGTTTCTCTCAGTCGCGTTCAGACCTGAGTTACCGGGTTCTGTGTGAGGAGGGAGCCCATCCCTGAGCCTGTGGGACAGGTCTCAGTGGGTCAGTTGGAGCGGGTGGTCTGTGCCCCTCCTTGCCCCATGTGTCCTGGCTTGCTCTCACCTTGGCTTCCCGGCCTTTCCAGGGCCCAGGTCTCGTCCTCACCCTAAGGCAGGCCTCTCCACCTGAGGGGCCTTCACACTGAGATGCCTGCTGGCCTTCCCAGGACACTCATCTCAGTGGCTCTAAGCTGTTCACCTTCACCCTGGATGCCTAGGAGGGCAGTGGATGAACAAAGAGCAACAACTCCCTGCTACCAGCACCAGGAAGGCCTCTTTTGCAGATATCTACAAAAAGCCTTGAAAGAAAAAAGAACTGGAATTATGAACAAATCTCTGCTGTGGTGGCTGCTTTCACTCTAGTCCCATCGCCCCTGAGGACAGTTGGAAAGGACCTGTTTTTCTTCTGTAGCCCTGGGGGATGCCTGCCCTGACAGCCCTGGTCCGCAGCTCCCAGCTGGGATAGCTGGAAGCAGTGTGGCTCCAGGCCATCCTCTCTCTGCACAGGCATGGGTTTTCAAACACAACCCTGGTGCCATGCATGCAAAGGGAAGGCAATCTGCCATCCTGTGGCTTTTGTCTTAGGAAGGTCCCCCCCACTGAAGTGAGCACAAGGATTCGAGGATTAACAGTGGGAAGAGGATATGAAGCCCCAATAGGGCGGCTTCATCCCAGAGAGCATCTTCAGCTTTGGAGAATGCTCTTGAGGCTGTCTACAGCTATTTACATCCTGAACCCTCTCCTTCTGCCCAATTATTATTATTATTATTATTATTATTATATATTTTTTGAGACAGTGTCTTGCCATATTGCCCAGGCTGGAGTGCAGTGGCTCAGTCTCTGCTTACTGCCACCTCCACCTCCCAATTTCAAGAGAGTCTCCTGCCTCAGCCTTCTGAGTAGCTGGGATTGCTGGTGCACGCCACCATGCCTGGGTAATTTTTGAATTTTTTTGTAGAGATGGGGTTTCACCATATTGGCCAGACTGGTCTCAAACTCCTGACCTCAGGCGATTCACCCGCCTTTGCCTCCCAAAGTGCTAGGATTACAGGTGTGAGCCCCGGCGCCAACCTCCTTCAGCTCATTTAGCCTAAACTCTCAGCATTCCAATCAGCTCTCCTGTGTCACACGGATCAAAGTGCTGGCACAGACTAGAAGGAACGAGAACAAAGTGAACATGCATGGTTCGAAAGACAGGAGCAGCACAGCATAACTGATGTCAGCACTGTTTGGCTTGGGGGGAAGCAAAAAAAAAGCCAAAGCATCTTCATCTTCTGTTTTATAACCAAGGGGGTGCACCTGATCTGGGGCAGGTCATAGTCTTGAAAGAAATTATTTCTGGGTCACGGATTTTCCTAAAGAACGGCCCAGGTCACCCCAGTTATAGCAGGAGCTCAGGAACAGTGTCTCCTTGCCTTTGTCACTCAGAGCTAGGAGGCACCTGGACTCAGTGGGTGTTCACAGAGGCGGTGGCCTCAGCACAGTGCGGTGGGGGCCTCGGTGCACCGCAGACACTGAGAGGCAGAGAGGCCGCAGCACAAGCCTTTTGGACTCTGTGTGTTGTTTGATGCAAGTCCGCCTTAGAAACGCCAGAAAGAGAAGACAGGAGAGACGGGGAGGGCGGGGAGGGAGGGTGCAGAGATGGAGCCTTTGAAAGTGTTTCAAAGACAGAGCCTCATGGATGCCAGCGCAGGATGGAGATGGAAATTCATGGAAGTTAAATTTATGGAAGCTCCTGGCAGGCTGTTGAGGGGTGTCTGGGGGAAGCAGCCTCTGTAAATGCTGGTTTTAAGTATTGCTTGTGCCATCCAGAGCATGGTGGGCAGTGGAGGCCCATCATTCTGGGACCTGGTCGGGCAGAGCATCAGTGCATCACAGACTTTTCCCCTCCAAGGTACAATTTTCTTTCTTTTAAGTATAGACAACACTCAGAAACCCCCATAAAGCACTCGTAGGCAAAGTCCTGTGTCTTCGTGGGACACACTCATTTGTAATACACGGGGCCACACTGAAGCTCTGCAGGCTGGGCTGCACCCCGGCTATGGGTGAAAATTCCTTTCCAATGATGCAAATTGTTACACTTAAGTCCTCAAATATCATTCTTCTCTGTAGGGTCCTAGAGACCCTTGCTGTGTTTTTCTTCTGTCACCCTCGCAGCCTCGCCTGCTCTCTTCCCCTGATTCTAGTCATTTGTCTTGGCGGGAGTCACGCCTCACACCAGGGCCCTCTCTGCTGTTGTCTTTGGTGTCTGGCCACAGGGCTGCTTTCTAGATGCTGCAGCCCCTGTGCTGAGCCAGAGGGCGACAGTTTCCCACCAAGTCCTGTTCACACTGCAAGAATCTCCCAGAATATCTCAGCCTTGGAGCCATTGCAACCCTTCTCATGTGAGGGCTCCCTTCAAGTGATTCCCCAGGGCAGACCTGAGCCAGAGCGATAGGCAGAGGGGGCAGCCACGGGCGGGTCCCCGGCGTCCAGCACCCCCGTGTCAGAGCCAGATCTCGGCTGGGTGCATTTCCTCCCTGCCTCGCTCTCCCACAATGGCTGCAGTACTTAGTTTGGGTTGAATTAATAATTCTAATGTAATCGTGTCATGTAAAGAGAATAACTGTCCACGTAGCCATGGAAATAAGTTTATAGCGGTCATCCCTAAATAGGAAAGTCGAGCCCTGCGAATGTTCACAGCATTTTTCTGAGCTGCAATCATCAAAGCATCAACCTCTATCAATCACAGGGTGCTCTAGTTAGACAAACACCATCACACAATCACTCCATAAACACCTGTTTAAGCACCAACTATATGCCAGGCACTGTGTGTGGTGCTAAGGATTCAGGAACAAATAAGGCCCAGTCTTAGGCACTGAGTGCACTGTGCCCAGTGCTTCTGAGAGTTGACCACATCTGACCCACAAACAGGGAAACCAAGGCACGCATGCACTAGGTGGTGACGATGTGGCGTGAACCACCTGTGCCCTTCAGCACTATGCATTGTTGCCTCCAACCCTTCTGAAGTTTGAGGGCATTTGATCCTACTTAATAAAGTAAAACCCAACAAAATACAGAGCTCAGAAGGAGCTCTGAAATGCAGGAGTCTGTGTTTCTGCAAACTACAGAGCTCAGAAACACAGGAGTCTGCCTTTCTGCCAAGGCGAACCACTGACCACCAGCAGTCCATGTGTCTTGTATGCTGTCAGCCTCTGAGGCTGGCTTTTCCCCAGGTCTCTCCATTTGAAGTGCCACGACACAGGCCCCACGCCAGCAGTGAGTCTCCTACATTCAAGGGCAGAGGCCGGCAGGGCCAAGCATGTGCTGAGGGAGGAGAGCCTGGCTCCCAGGACATGGGCTGCACGTGTCATTGTCCTGGTGTTTTCCTCTCCGACCCCAATGGAAGAGGGTGGCTTGAGATCCTGCTATGGTCTCCAAGGCCTGCACGGGGACACCCTCCCTAGGGCTCTCCTCTTGGCCACCTGCCACAGGTCACAGGGCTCATTCTCCCATTGGAAGGCTCGCAAAGAAAGAACGTGTTCCCACACACCCAGAGGAGGGGACACCCACTCCTTCCCAAGCCCTTTCCCAGTATGAGCAGCTCAAAAGGGTGTTTCATTTCAAATGACTTCATTTGGTGGCAAATACAAAAGCTTCGTAATTTACTCATGCTTTAAGGAAAATAATGTCTCTTTTTAAAAAATACCGTTATTTAAGTTCAGGAACTTTCTATTTGGAATCTTGAGGTACGTTTAAAAAAATCCCCCCTTCCTTTTGACCTTCCTTAAAGACCTTGTCGAAAGCTCTGGGTGATTTGTAATCTGCTAGTCTCCATGTTAGTATTTGCAGCTGTGAAGCTTAGAAACGCTCTCAGGTTCGCGTTAGTGAAATCTTGCTTTGCAGGAGAAGAAAGTTTCTCAGAACAGTGTGGCTTTAGGTTAAAAGGATAAAATAAACAAAGTGGAAATTAAGGGTTTCCTTTTGGGAACTTGATGCCTTGGTATGGGCACAATCTTTGTGTACAGGTTACAGCAACGGTGTTAATCACTAACATGTGTCTAAAAGTCTCTTTCCCAAAGCATTCACCTTCGGACACAGAGGTGGCAGGGCAGGTGTGGAATCCTTACCCTTTCCCCTAAAAGCCTCCCGCAGGAGCAGGTGGTGCTTGCCTGGCCCTTCCTGCCCTTTCCCCGCAACACACAGGCAGCCTCGCTCTGTTTCTCGGACCCCAGGGTTCACTCACCTCTGGCAGACACAGGGACCGCATCCTTCGCTCTCCTCGCTCTGCAGTTCTCTCTCTTCAAACAAAAATGACCCTTCACTCCCCCAAAGCTGATTTTTGTTACATTTAGGAGGTCAAGTAACTTGTCAAATGTCTGCATGGTTCATTCATCCAGACAAAGGTGAGTGGTCGGCTGATCATGAACCCCCAAAGATGCCCACATCTTCATCCTGGAACCTGTGAACAGCGCCTTCTATAGCAAAAGGAACTTCGCAGATGCGAGTAAGGATTCTGAGATGATCCAGGTGGGCCCTAAAAGTCATCACAAGTGTCTTTGCAGGAGGGAGGAGGTGTGACCACGAAGGCAGAGCTTAGAGTGAGGTGCCCACAAGCCCAGGAACAGGGGCAGCCACCAGGCACTGGAAGAGGCAAGAAAGAAATTCCCCCTGGAGCCTGCAGAACGAACCAGCCTTCTGACACCTCGACCTCGTGAACCTGAGTTTGGGCTCTGGCCTGCAGAACTGCAAGGGAATAAATTGTTGTTGCTTTAAGCTGGTAAATTTGTGGTCATTTGTTACAGCCATAGAGAATGAATCCAGGTGTATTATATAACAATTGACTCCCTGAAATGCAACGTTTGCTTTTGTAGAGGGGAGTCCTTGGTATTGGAAATTAATATGCACTTTGTGGAGTATTCGGCAGAGTGAAGGGCAGATTTGCGAAAGGGGCATTTTTCACCCACTTCCAGCGGGTCCTGCCACAGTTTACTAGTGTAACATTGGCCCCCTGGCCATGAAGAACTATACCAAAAGTACATTAGTATTAGCTGGTTGGATTAGCACTAGCTAGTTTGCAGAATGTCCTAGTTGATTATTTTTCCCTGCCAAAATTTGGCAAACCAAACTGGCTGATCCTCAGAATGGCAGGGGAAGATTTAAAAAAAAAAAAAAAAAAGAATGCTGACTCTGGAGTCATCCCTAGAGATACTGATTAAGGAGGTTTGAGGTGGAGCCTGCATATTTGCATTTTAAAACGTTTCTATGGGAGTTCTCATGGTTTGCCAGCTTGGGGAAGCAGAGTTTCCCCAGTAGTTTAAGAAACTATTTACTTTCTAGCCCTCAGGAAATGTTTATTAAGCAGAGCCTGGCTCCAGGGACTTGACTTCCTCCGGAGACAGAATTTCTTGATCAATTCCAAGAGCCCAGTATAATTGTGGCAAGGAAATCCTTCATCACACTCAACTCAAACTCCTCATTCTGCAGGGTAAGTTGGACACATCCATGCAAAACATTCTTTGGGCACCTGTAAAGTGCCAGGCACTGGGCATACACAAGTGAACTAAACAGGTAAAAATACCTGCCCTTCCAATCTAAACTTGATCACCCCCTTCTGTCACCCGTGCTTGGCTTCCTGAGTCATCCTCCAGTCCATTCCTGACCCAATCCACTTACTAGCCTCACGGCTCTTCTTTGCATTCACCTCCAAGTTCTCTTTATTCCTAGATGGTCAGGGATCTGTGAGAATCTCATGCTGATCACAGGTCACTCATTGACACCCACTGGGCACTAAGCTGGGTGGTGGGGACATGGAGGTCCCCTCATGGCCTCAGGGAAGGACATGCACTGATTGTATCCACAATGACAGAGCTATGTGCCAAGGCTAAGGGGTGTGCAGAGAAGGGGACCAGAGGTCGTCTCAGAAGAGAAGGGGAAAAGGAGAAATGGGAGACACCCTGAAGGACGGAGGGGCACCTGTCTGGTGGAGGAGGTGGGGAGAATATTCCAACATGTGGAGAGGCACGGAGGCAACAGAGGAGCGTGAATGTCCTTGTGATCTCAGTCCTCATTATTCAAATGGCCACAGGAATGACCTAAGCGCCTGTAAAATCCTCACTCAAAGACCCCCTGGTTTCAGGAGGCCTATTCCTGCCTCTGACAGTCCCCTCCTGCCTCACTGCTCCCAAATCATTCCTGGACTAGCAGAATTCCCTTCCAGACCTCAGGAAAACCCCAGCCTACCTTCTCTGATCAGTCAACTTTGCCGTGCTGACTCTAGGTATCCCCCTTTGGCGAGCAGAGGATGCAGCCCACCTGTGCTGTGTTATTAACATGGACAAGCCCCACCTGTTAGCTGGTAAAACTCCTTCAGGAAGACTTCAGGTTAGAGCTGAAGTCTATGATAACAGCACCCGTTTGTGGCTATGAAATACTCCGCTGTCCCCTTGTGAATGAGTGGTAAACGCCAATCCTGTGGCATCAGGCGTCCACAAAGGCTCTGTGGTTGCTCCTCATCCTCCGCCATGGCATACTCTTGCCCATATAAATGTCTGTCTCCAACACTTTTCATTTACAGTTTTAGTTTTTCTTTCCCAACCAATTTCTTTTTTTAGTCCCAATCAACCTTCTTTTATAGATTTCCATTTGCTTCTTCCAAGGAATTAGAAGGCTTAATGTCAATTTCAATCTCCAAAGCTGGTAGCAATTGAGAAAAGTGCTTTCTTCAGATCAATACCTCCTCCTAACTTGACATTGAGCTATTAATAATTGCTTGGTATATGTTTTCACCAGGAAAAACAGAACCAATGGAACCACAATACGTGGATATAAAATGAGCTGGTTTTCCCTGAGACAGATTTTTATGGAAAGGCTTAAGTGCTTAAAAGAGACAGAAAGGTATCCTAGTTCACTCCACTCCTGTTATCCACTAAGCTCATTACCACATCGCCAGAAGTGAGGTCCATTTGTTAAGATGCGCTTCAGTGACTTGTTCTGCCAACCATCTATCAGCACGTCTCCCTCTCCAAGATTCCAGATTGATGACTCCTCTGCCCATTTCAGCAGCTTGCTCAGCATTGTAAGTTATTTACAGCCACTAATTGACTTGTTGGGGTCCCTTATGAGTCGACTGGAGACATCTTAGGTGGGTTCCACTCCAAATGTGAAATCCAGTCACCCTCCAGGGGCTGCCCCCACACCCCTGTGGCTGCCCCTTCCTCCTCCTCCTCCTCTTCTCCAGAATCCACATCCTCTCTTGGGTACCCCAGCAGAGCAGAGGGTGACAGTGGCCTGAGCGCCCTGCCTTCTCAGCCCTAGCCCTTCGTTCTCTATACCACGTGAAGTTGAATAAGATTTTCTCGAAGGGTTTAGAACAACTAAAGGGAAACAAGTGGTTGAATAGGAAGATTTTCAACTGTGTAGTGGAGGACGGCCTCCATAGTCCAAGGGGAATGTGACGGTTAATATTAAATGTCAACTTGATTGGATTGAAGGATGCAAAGTATTGTTCCTGGTTGTGTCTGTGAGGGTGTTGCCAAAGGAGATGAACATTTGAGTCAGTGGACTGGGAGAGGCAGACCCACCATCAGTCTGGGTGGATGCCATTTAATCCGCTGCCAGCATGGCTAGAATAAAGCAGGCTGAAGAAGGTGGAATAGGCAGACCTGCTGAGTCCTCCGGCCTTCTTCTTTCTCCCGTGCTGGATGCTTCCTGTCCTTGCAGATCAATCTCCAAGTTCTTCTGCTTTTGGACTCCTAGACTTACACCAGTGATTTGCCAGGGGCTCTAGAGCCTTCAGCCACAGACTGAAGACTGCACTGTCAGCTTCCCTACTTTTGAGGTTTTAGGACTTGGACTTGCTTCCCTGCTACTCAGCTTGCAGATGGCCTATTGTGGAATTTCACCTTGTAATCATGTGAATCAATTCTCTTGAATAAACTCTCTTTTATATATACATCTATCCTATTAGTTCTGTCCCTCTAGAGGACCCTGACTAATACAGAGAACAACACTAAAACAGGCCAAGACCTGAGCAGGCTTAACCCCTTCTCTTGCCCAAAAGGTTGCCCCAGAGACAATGCGGTTCCCAGAGACAATGCGGTACCTTCTCCTGCTGGGATTTCCCATTTACGATGTGCCCCTTGGTACCCGAAGAACAGTCTGGGCTGGTGTGGGCTCTCACCAGCAGGCACCCACATCTCCTCACCCATGTGTCTCTTTCTTCCACACATCACTCTGGTGCCAACTGGTGAAACACACACACTCCCAAATTCAATGTCATGAGAAGCAACAGGAAGAATATAAACATCCTTCTAAGAATACAATTTGCAAGATCTTGAATGCTGACATAGGAGCTGGCACATTACTCATCTTGGGCAGACTTTATTTTTTGTCACCACAACTCTCTCTGCTATGATTTGAGTGGGTCCCCCAAAGTTCAAGTGTCAGAGACTTAAACCCAATGCAACAGTGTGAAGAGGCAGGGCCTTTAAGCAGTGCTTACGTCATGAAGGAAAAGCCCATTACTGCTGTTATCATGGGAGTGGGTTCCTGGTAAAGGGACATGTTCAGCCCCCCTTCCCCTCTCTCTCAAACACACTCTTTGCATTTCTGTCATGGAATGTCTCAGCAAGAAGGCCCTCGCCAGATACCAGCATCTAGATAGTGGACTTCTCAGCTTCTAGAACTATGAGAAATACATTTCTTTTCAGCATAAATGACCCAGCTGGTGGTATTCTGTTACAGCAGCATGAAAGTGACTAAGATAGCCCCCAAACCCTTTCAGATTATGTTTCCTTAGGTTTGTTAGAGGTAAAAAAAAAAAAAAATGGGATTGTTTCTGAGATATCTGCCTGCTTTTCTAGCCTCGCAAAGACCCAGGTACAACTTTAAAAAGACTGCTTACAAAAACCTGGAAAACACAAGCCATCCTCTTCACCTGGGAGAAAAGGGAAAGGAGGGGAGAAATTGAGGGTGAAACGTGCTTTTCCTTTCACTTATATATGGTGGGGAGTGGGGGTGCATTTTAAAAGGAAACTTTCATGAAGGGGAGAGGGGTCACAGTGGCGTTCCCCAGTCCCTCATCCTGTCGCCTGCCAGGAACACTGAGTGTTCTACAAGCTTTGCAGCAGAGTGGCTCCACCAGTGCACTTACGAAGACTTGGCACCCCGACTGTGAAAGCTGTCCAATTTTTGTACTAATTTATGTCATTTATACTTTCAGCATCATTGTAGATATTACTTCTAAAAAATGGTACCATCTCACTCAATATTTTCTTTTCAAAATAAGAGAGCGTCTATGGAATCTCTTTTTAAGTAAATACTACCATAAGATAGCTGGACGATAGACAGATAGATACGGATGGATGATGGATGGATGGATGGATAGACTGATAGGTGAATAGCTAAGATAATAGCTTCTCTCTCTAAAGTTAACACATTCCAGCTATTTCCTTAGAGCAAGTACCTAAACCTTCTGACTACTCATTAGTTGAAAATGGGCCCCCTGTTTTATTCTTCAGACTCAGCTGTTGAATCAAGCTGGGGAGGAGACGACTGCATTGACAACTTCATCAGGAATCTCAGGCATATATGTTCCAAGGAAAATTCACATTTGAATTTATTATGAGCCCATATGGACCCTTGGAAGCAGCAGCAGGAACAGCTGTCTTCTGAGGTCCTTGCCAATGGGCCCGAAAGTCAATTGCACCATTGACCTCAAGTAGAAATGTCCTCGCCCACCCTGCCATGAACTTTCCAAGTTGCCATATGGTGCTTCCTGCTCTCCCGTGAGCCCCTCCCATATGGTCCCCCCATGGGGAGGTTACAGTCCCAGGAAGATTTGGAGAACAGAGTCACAAGGATGGATCCAAGAACACAAGGTATGGCCAAGCTGCAGATGTGTGTACGCACATTTCCAACCGCCTCCTCCACACGGCTCATGCTGGACCTAAAAGGATGTGTTTAATCATCCCTCTTCTCGGTCCAGAAAGGATTTAAGATAGATCGCTATGTTACAGCCGTTGTTCACGATTTAGGAGTAAATATATTTTCTCAATTGTCCTCAAGAAGAAAAATAAAAAAATCAAACCAAAGCAAAATAAAATATCAAAGACTCAAAAGAGATTTTAGCAAATTAGTGTCACAAATTTTACAAACCTACTTTCTTTGCCTGACGCATCTCAGTTTTTTTCCTATCCGTATCTTTAGAGTCTCAAAAAAAGGCTGCAGGGATCTAATATCCTTCATCAATTACACTGCAACATATGCTGCAACAGCAATCACAGACTTACCCCATTTTTGTAGAGAGAGAGAGAGATTTTAAAGACACATCATTTGTCTCTACTTATATTTGGGTACACAGCCTACTTATCCTTGTTACCTGCTTTTCTTCCTCTCAAAAAAATGAAATAATATAGAAAATTAATTACATCCATAAAAGTGCAAAACGTAAAGAAAAAGCAACATCAGAAGTAAAGTCAAATTCTATCCAGACAACATGTGAGTAAACAGTCCCTTGAATTTTAAAACATTTTGAGAATGAGCAGGAGATTCAAATAATGGAATGTTCTTTTCAACTATGAGCATAGCATAGCATAGAAACTGGGTTTATTCAGGGTTATAGTCACACATACAAGTTCTATGTTCCTGACAACATGAAACCAAGCCTCTTGCATGTACACAAATGTGAACGTGCCTCCGATGTTATTCACAGATAGGTAGAGCATATTTTGGATGTGAGAGCGGAGTTGCTTTACTTCCCAACTCATAGAACAGTTCTGTACGAAGGATATGAGCAAAAAATAAACTTGATTTTTATAGACTTGTGTTTTTTTCCAAGGCCTTGGCCCATAATCTTATTAAATTTAACAGTTCAGAATAAGTTTCCCTGGGAAACTTCAAAAACTGACTCATATCTTTGAAAACACCGACTTTTAAAATGTTTATTATCGATGTCCAATTACCAAAAATGTCAGAAATTTCCAATATGGAAGATTGCAACTTAAGAAGTAAATATTCACCCTTTATTCCCTCTCAGAAACAATCGGAATCAGTAGTTTTGTGTATGTACCCTTTCAGGGTTTAAAATTTATAGGGATAGATATTTGTATAGGTACACACACACACCGACAGATGTGCTGTTTTTTCTTTAACGAAAATGGAACTGGAATTTACCAGCTGTTCTACGTCTTGCTTTTTCCATGTAATGATCTGTCCTGGATGTCTTTCAATTCCCGTGTCCCCTTTCTCTTGGGAGGCCCCAGTTTCCCACCCATGGTGTGGCTGGGACAGTGACCCCTTGCTTACCACTCCCTGTTGACGGACAGTTAACAGGGGGTGGGTAGGCTGCTGATTGCCGTCGATTTTTAGTAATTGTGAGATCCAGCACTGAGTGTGCCGTGCGTGCAGCTTCCCAGCATGGAGTCTGCCGTGCTTGTGGCTTTCCTGACTTGGGCAAATGTGCCTCTGGAATGGTGTTGGGTCCCTCAGTAAGAGACAGGATGAGCGTGGCACGACTGCGGACAAGGAGAGCCTGACTGGCCTCAGGAGACGGCTTCCAGCCTCAGATTCACAGTCACTGGGAGTGGGCCTCGAAGCTCCAGAAAAAAATGGTTTCCAACTTTTTATTTTAAAACAGACAGATCCCTTTTCAAATAAAAGCTGACTTGGGCCACCTCTGTCTAAGAACATCAGGAAAAACGTTCTGTCTGAAATAGGATGAGGGGGCTCAGAGACAGGCCTTAGTTTCCTCTTTTCTCCCCATGCCTGCTCAAACTCCTTGGGCTCCAAGAAACAAAGTTTAAAACATCAGAGTGAGAACCAGCAGGAGACACCGACCTGTGTGATCGGGGGTAGAGCAAGGTCAGGGCAAACCCCAAATCACATCCTCCCGGGCCCCGCGGGCACATGGGGAGCGCCTTCTATGGGACGAACTCGGGCTTCACATGGGAAAGAAGCCTGCAGAGCACAGACGGGACGGGGTGCAAGCAGCAGCGTGCGGAGGAGCAGTGTGAAAACTGCAGCTATTTTGAACTTACAAAAATCGTCACGATACCCCTCATATTGTGTCCCTCTGCCCCGTTCCACCGTGTGCAGGCCTAGAAATCACGCGTCTGCAAGTCAGTCTCCCGTCAGGGAGGGAACTTTTGATGACTGTTTTCAGTCTAGCAAGGGGCCTTCCTGAGTTTCACGGATCTTAGGAGGAGACATTTGCAGCAGGTTCCTCATCTCAGTCAATAGCCACCGTGTTTATTGCACAGCTCCTCCCGGCCAGGCCTTGTGCCTGGTGAGAGGATATAAAGAGAAGCCAGCAGACACGGCTCCAGCCCTGGCGTGGTTTCTTACACGAGTGGTGACCAACTGTGCAGTGCTTGGAGGCAGCGTCAGGAGCTGAGGCCACCCTGGAGAGAGGGGCTGAGCCTGCAGCATGGGATAACTTCCCCGGGGAAGAGCCCAGGGAGGGGATGAAGAAGGTGGGCGGGGTGTAGGGCAGAAAGTGTAACATGGAGAGGGCTTGTCTCGGTCCAGTCCTAGGGCAATGGGAAAGTCACTGCTAGGACTCACACCGTCCTCCGCGGACCACTTTTGATGCCTCCAGCCCTCCTCTCCGGGAATACCCTTCCGTTTACTCAATATCTCTGCTTCAGTGGCGGACAGACACCCACACTAGGCTTGCTGAAGACTCGGTGGGCTCCTGTCTCCCCAGCAACACCAAGTCTCAATGAAGAACAACTGCATCTTCTCGGTCCAGTGGCCACAAAACATGGGGTGCTGCCGGGGTGATCTCTTGGCCCATGCCTGGTCTGTCGGCCGATTCTATGCAGAGACTCCCACTCCCCCACGGGGCCTTGCTGGGCCCAGCCAGGCTCTGAGCCCCCGCCAAAGCCTTCACCCTCATCTTCCTGTTTTGCCTCCCCCAGGCCTGTTCTCGACACAGACTCCAAAACCCCTCCACTTCCCACCCTCAGAATCAGAGTCCAGCCTGTGGGATGATCTCCCGCGACCTCTTCATCATCCTCTGCTCGTCTCTGGCCTCCAGCCTCCAGAGAGCTCCTCTGCCACACTGCTCACACCTCCACAGTCCAGCCTCACAGCCCTTACCAAGCTGTGCCCCTGCCCGGAGGCTCTCCTCCCTGGACAATATCCCTAGACGGCCACCCTGCTCTGCTTCCACCCAGAGTACTCACCACGTTTTAGCTTAAGGTAAACGTAACTTGCTGTTTGCTGTATTTGTTATTTATTATCTGCCTTCAGCACACCCATCCCCCTGCCTCGGAATATTAGCTCTTTGAGGACATGGATTTTTTGGCCCGTTTTGTTCATTGATCTGTTCCCAGAGTGCCGGGCACATTGTAGGTGTTCAATAAAAATGTGTGGAAGGAATGAATGAGGTTTGAAGGAGGGAAGGCTGTGAACAGAGGCTTGGACTTCTCCACCTAAGAGTGGGTTTGTGGAGGCTGCTGACAAGGCTGCCACATTGATCTGGGTACCAGAGGAGAGTGGGGCTGGGCCAGGGCAAGTGGAGATGAATGGATGGAGTGAACTGGACAGCACTGATGGGCTTGTGGGGGAATTGGGGATGGGGGGAAGGGATGGTGTTGATGGCCCCCTATTTCAGCATGGGGCACAGGGGTCTGAAAGCCCTGAGGAGCCCCTGGTCTGGGAAGCCGACACATTCCATTTTGGAGAATTGAGTGTAGGAAGTCTGTTAAGAACCAAACAAGAAGGAAGATTGATTCTCGTGGAACTGGGGGTGGGGATTGGGAAATAAAATTGTGTTTGGCTTCACCTTGAACATGGAATAGGACTTCGGGGGCAGTGATGGTAAGAGAACCCAGGGGGTTCGTAGGTACCACTGGGATGGGCAGTGTCTGCGCACCGTCAGCTTGATGAGTGCACACAGACAAAGGGAAACAGACGAGAACAAGCGTTATGAACTACACAATGATCTTGGATGCTAATGTTATCAGTCTCCCACCCAAATTCTGTAAAGGGCTGATTATTCTGGAACGTGTGACTGTGCTGTTGCTTTGGTGCTGTGGAAAACTCATAGTTTCCTATTTTTGGTGACTCTCCACCAGCTGCAATTTTCAAAAGTAGGTTTCCCTTGTTTTCCCACAGACAGAAAACCTTCAGTGACTTGGGCAGAGTGTCGCTTAAGTGAAATGGGTACCAGTCCTGTTGTGAGGGGTAAACACATCTGCATCGTTCATGACGTGGGAAGGAGAGAGGCAGAATGAGGTGGGGGCCATTGATTCATGGAATCCCTGATGGCGCTAGAGTCATAGAGGCAAGTGGCAGTTCTGGGACTAGATTCCTGGTGTGTGGTGCACGTGTGAGTGCACACATGGAGGGAGGATGCGTGCATGAGTGTAATGGTGTGTGTGTGTGTGAGCACACACATGGAGGGAGGATGCGTGCATGAGTGTGGTGGTGTGTGTGTGTGAGCTCACACATGGAGGGAGGATGCGTGCATGAGTGTGGTGGTGTGTGTGTGTGAGCGCACACATGGAGGGAGGATGCGTGCATGAGTGTGGTGGTGTGTGTGCATGTGTGTGAGAGCAAGAATGCCTGCATGAGTGTGATGGTGCATGTGCGTGTATGAGCACGCATGTGAGAAGGAGGATGCGTGCCTGAGTGTGATGGGGTGTGTGTGTGTGTCAGCATGCATGTGAGAAGGAAAATGCATGCATGAGTATGATGGTGTGTGTACGTGTGTGAGCATGCATGTGAGAAGGAGGATGTGTGCATGAGTATGATGGTGAGTGTGTGTATGAGCATGCATGTGAGGAGGATACATGCATGAGTGTGGTGTGTGTGTGTATGAGCATGCATGTGAGGAGGATACATGCATGAGTGTGGTGTGTGTGTATGAGCATGCATGTGAGGAGGATGTGTACATAGTGTGATGGTGTGTGTGTGTGAGCATGCGTGTGAGAAGGAGGATGTGTGCATAGTGTGATGGTGTGTGTGCGTGTGTGAGCATGCATGTGAGAGCAAGGATGCATGCATGAGTATGACTGTGTGCATGTGTGAGCATGCATGTGAGAAGGAAGATGTGTGCATGAGTGTGATGGTATGTGTGTATGTGTGGCCTTGCACGAGTGTATGTGCGTGCGTGTATGTACAAACGTGCATGTGAGTGTGTGTGTGTTTTAGGGTTGGCGGTGGCTTCTTAACCAGAAGCAGTCAAGCGCAGGCCACAGGTTCTCCGCCTGATTCCCCTGGTGTCAGCAGAGAGGAAGATGATGCCCCACAGGCTGGAGTGAGCACATGGGGCTCTAACCCCAGCGGAAGCAAACAGTGGGGAACCAGAGGCAATCGCTACAGAAGCTGGCAGGCTGGTGCACCTTAACAGAGATGCTCTTGGAAATGATGATGGCCCGGTCCAGCCCGGGCCTTGTGGTCCCACTGCTGATCATGAACGAAAAAAAAACCTTGGTCAGAGACCGGGAGAGTCAGCCTGCTCCTGGATGCCCACGGACCCAGTCAAGCCAGCGTGCACACCCTTTCCCTTAGCCAACTGGATTATAAATACCCCTAGATGATCCAGATTATAGCACTTCTGAAGTTATGCGATTAAAGAAGCCTTTAAGAATCTGGCCATTTTCCTTCCAAGAAACTGCATAAATTGCATTATTATGAAAACCAGAACATTAGGATTTTTTTCCAGGCTATAAATTGTTTTTAGTAGAGATGTTGCTTTTTTTGGTGGGATTTCTGAGCCTCCACAGTGAATTAAAGTTCACAGCTCTTACAACTCAGGTAAACTATTTTAAGTTTTCATAAATAGGTTTGCCTTTTTGCCCTTTTTACACTAGCTGTGTTAGCTGAAACCTTTTGTTCTAAATGTTTGTGACGTTTCTGGCTAATGAGTTCAAGGGTATTGATTTTTCTTGCAAAGACAGCATCTTCCCTAATTATACAGGGCTTCTCCGGCACGCGGCATTGCTCCCATCTGCCTCAGACCTTCCACACAGAACCTGCGAGCCGTGGCCCCCTCAAATCATGGGCAGGGTCTCTATCAGGTACCCCAAGGCCCCTCCCACAACTGTACACTGGTCCACCTCATGTGTTAAGGCCTCAGCCCACAGTCCTCCCTCCCTGAGCCTATCTGGGAACATCTTTCTAAAGCTGCTTGGAGTGATGAAGCTTTGTCATCGCAGTGGGACAAACCGACCTCCTGCCCAACTCCTGTGGAGAAGGATGAGTGGCCAAGGTGGCCGAACAAGGAGGTGAGGGAGAGAGAAATGAACTTAGAGAGTGCAGGCTGGCAGGGCCCCTCCTGCAGGGAAGCCCTCCACCCTGCTGCCCAGGTTGCCTGGGGACTACTGGCTCTCGCCCACAGGGCAAATGACGTCTACAACAAGCAAGCTGCTGCCTCCACTCCAGAGGAACCGCAGCCTTTGCCCATCTGCTAACTTCAGCTGCTCAAAGTCAAGCAGGAGCCAGGCGCTCTTGCACTGACTCAGTTCTCAGCTGCACAGCCAGAAGGTTTTCTGCAGTCCACAGCGCCACAGCAGAGCCCACCACTCTCAGGCAGGGAAGCTCGGTCAGGTCTCAGACAGGTGATATGCATCAGAATCACCTGTGGAATGTGATAGAAAGACAAGGACCAGGCTCCCTGCCCCCGAGGCTCTCTTCCCTGAGACAGGAGGTGAGGCCCAAACTCTGCTGGCTGAGGAGGCTCCTGTGTCAGCTGGAGCCCTTGTTTGGATTCCCCTGTGTGATGTGGCTTCCAGAGGGCTGGGGATGGGGCTGTTGCTGCAGCATTAGATCACTGAACAGAGTCTGTGCCGAGAAAGGAGTTGAAGGGCGCAGTGAGAAGCAGTTAGGAAGAGAAGCAGGAGAGATTACTTCCTACACCAGAGCCAACCTTGTGGCTTAAGATAGCCAGTACTCACCAGTTACTGACCCCCTCAACATGTCCACTGTCCCATTAAACCCTCGCAACAGCCCCATGAGATAAGGCAATTACAATTATTAATGCGCTTACAGATGGGGAAACTAAGGCACGGGGAGGTTAAGTAACTTGCCCAGTGTCAATAAACTGACAGATGATGCTGCTGAGAAAAGAATTTCGGATTTTCATCTCAGAGGTCATGTTTCAGCCACTAGACATGGGAAATACAATGGATGCCAGTGACTTTAATTTTTAATTTAATTTAATTTATTTTTAAAATTTTTTTTGAGACAGAACCTCACTGTGTCACCTAGGCTGGAGTGCAGTGGCACAATTTCAGCTCACTGCAACCTCTGCCTCCCAGGTTCAAGTAATTCTTGTGCCTCAGCCTCCTGAGTAGCTGGGATTACAGGTGTCTGCCACCACACCCAGCTAATTTTTGTATCTTTAGTTGAGACAGGGTTTTGACATGTTGGCCAGGCTGGTCTCAAACTCCTGACCTCAGGCGATCCACCTGCCTCCACCTCCCAAAGTGCTGGGATTACAGCCGTGAGCCACCATGCCCGGTCTGCCAGTGACTTTAGAGGAGGAAAAGGTAAAATCTGAGCCCAGAGCAACCCAAGTAAGAGGCAGGAGAAGCAGAGAAGGGTGAGTGAGTTTCTGTAGCACGGAGACGTCCAAAGACAGGAAGAAAGTGCCCTGCTTGTGAACTCCTGGACTCCTGGCCACCTATGGCAGGTGCACTTGACAGCGATAACTTAAGAACACCCTGAGAATGGCCATGTATGCATGATTCCTTAGCTCCGTTCCAAGCCAAGGAATCTGGGAGTGGCCATCCTGGAGATTCATTCCTTATCTATGAGGAACATCTGAGCCCCCAGCCCACACCACAGAACGCAGCAATACCAGGGATAAAGGCCGTTTGTTTTGGGTTAAATGAAGGTTGCTGGGTGGAGGTAGTTGATGAGAGGCCGCTCAGCGAAGTGCTGTATAAACTGCATGCCTTTTGCAAGCGACTGCAGTTCTCCCGTCCAGCCCAGCACAGCCGGATCGTTCTGTGTAAAAGTTCCCCTCAGTGAACTCTACGTCTTGTGTGCTGACTCTGGGTCTTTTCTTCAGCCTCCCAAACCTGCTGATACAGGACTGAAGAAGAAATTCCTCAGGCAGATAGTGAAGGCATGGGAGTCCTCGGTAAGGCTTTTCTTTTTTATGACAAAGCAACCCCAAATCATTTTCTAACAACGAGCAGCCTGTAAAGTCAAGCTGCAAACAGAGGCAAGCAAGCTGGGAGTCTGCATGAGGGAATGCCGATGGGAGCAAGGGACTAGACATGTTCAGGATAGCGGCTCCACCTTCCCTTCTCTGCCAGCACGTGTGCGGTGAAGAGCAGACAAGATGGCCCCGATCCACTGGAAAGTCCATTTGCATAATAAGATTAGGGTGGGGCGACCAGCCTTCCCCCATGCACTATGTAAACGCCATACCTGATCCAACCAATCTGTGAGGCCTGTGTAAATCAGACACAGCCTTCTTAAACCAGACTATAAAATCCGGCGCATTGGCCACCAGCTGGTCCCTTCCACTTGGAGACCTCTTTCTCTTCTGCCTATCAAACCTCTGCTCCTAAACTCCTCGTGTGTGTCCATGTTCTAAATTTTCCTGGCACACAACAAGGAAACCCAGGAATATAGACCCCAGACAACGTAGCTCCTTCACTGCCATCCCTACTGCAGTTAATATGGGTCCAGCACGACAGGCCTCGTCAACTGCTCAAACAAGACACTCAAAGTGGAGCCCAGCAAATGCCTTTCTCCGCTCTTCAGAGTGTCCTGTAGGATTTCTTGAAAGGCTGAGCCTCAGCAACGTGCAAGAGTGAACTACACCCTACTGGAAAAATACGAGGAGCAGAAGGAAGGCCAACCTTGGGAATCAGAAGCCCTCAGGGCAGGTTTCAGGATACAAGAGGGGGGCCAAATCGTTCTTGGGCATTCTCATTTCACAAAGCAAAAGTGGCTAGTCCAGCAGAGGGCACGGCCCAGGAGCAGACGGCTCCCTCGGGTGCATTTTAAAAAACAAGCATGAAAGCCCTTCGACTTGGTGAAAAACAGACAGGCAGCCTTTTACCCTAAAGTGTACTCAACAGTGAAAGAAAAAGAAGTATGTTTCTTAGCAAAGAGTAGCCAGCTTCAGTCATCTGTTTCCTCACTGACGGTAGCAGTCAATAATTAGACCATGCATTGCAAGAAAATATCTGCAGCATATATACTGGATTAATCATTTCTTAAAAAAAACAGCCTAGTGAAAAATTAGCAAAGTCTGCACAATTCACCAAAAAAGTACACGTGTAGCTAATACATGAGCACAGCCTCATCAGTGATGTGGAAATGCAAATTGATAAGATCTGTGTCT
>NW_012101587.1:5912814-5925349 GCF_000951045.1 Mandrillus leucophaeus | reverse complement strand
TGCAGTGGCACAATTTCAGCTCACTGCAACCTCTGCCTCCCAGGTTCAAGTAATTCTTGTGCCTCAGCCTCCTGAGTAGCTGGGATTACAGGTGTCTGCCACCACACCCAGCTAATTTTTGTATCTTTAGTTGAGACAGGGTTTTGACATGTTGGCCAGGCTGGTCTCGAACTCCTGACCTCAGGCGATCCACCTGCCTCCACCTCCCAAAGTGCTGGGATTACAGCCGTGAGCCACCATGCCCGGTCTGCCAGTGACTTTAGAGGAGGAAAAGGTAAAATCTGAGCCCAGAGCAACCCAAGTAAGAGGCAGGAGAAGCAGAGAAGGGTGAGTGAGTTTCTGTAGCACGGAGACGTCCAAAGACAGGAAGAAAGTGCCCTGCTTGTGAACTCCTGGACTCCTGGCCACCTATGGCAGGTGCACTTGACAGCGATAACTTAAGAACACCCTGAGAATGGCCATGTATGCATGATTCCTTAGCTCCGTTCCAAGCCAAGGAATCTGGGAGTGGCCATCCTGGAGATTCATTCCTTATCTATGAGGAACATCTGAGCCCCCAGCCCACACCACAGAACGCAGCAATACCAGGGATAAAGGCCGTTTGTTTTGGGTTAAATGAAGGTTGCTGGGTGGAGGTAGTTGATGAGAGGCCGCTCAGCGAAGTGCTGTATAAACTGCATGCCTTTTGCAAGCGACTGCAGTTCTCCCGTCCAGCCCAGCACAGCCGGATCGTTCTGTGTAAAAGTTCCCCTCAGTGAACTCTACGTCTTGTGTGCTGACTCTGGGTCTTTTCTTCAGCCTCCCAAACCTGCTGATACAGGACTGAAGAAGAAATTCCTCAGGCAGATAGTGAAGGCATGGGAGTCCTCGGTAAGGCTTTTCTTTTTTATGACAAAGCAACCCCAAATCATTTTCTAACAACGAGCAGCCTGTAAAGTCAAGCTGCAAACAGAGGCAAGCAAGCTGGGAGTCTGCATGAGGGAATGCCGATGGGAGCAAGGGACTAGACATGTTCAGGATAGCGGCTCCACCTTCCCTTCTCTGCCAGCACGTGTGCGGTGAAGAGCAGACAAGATGGCCCCGATCCACTGGAAAGTCCATTTGCATAATAAGATTAGGGTGGGGCGACCAGCCTTCCCCCATGCACTATGTAAACGCCATACCTGATCCAACCAATCTGTGAGGCCTGTGTAAATCAGACACAGCCTTCTTAAACCAGACTATAAAATCCGGCGCATTGGCCACCAGCTGGTCCCTTCCACTTGGAGACCTCTTTCTCTTCTGCCTATCAAACCTCTGCTCCTAAACTCCTCGTGTGTGTCCATGTTCTAAATTTTCCTGGCACACAACAAGGAAACCCAGGAATATAGACCCCAGACAACGTAGCTCCTTCACTGCCATCCCTACTGCAGTTAATATGGGTCCAGCACGACAGGCCTCGTCAACTGCTCAAACAAGACACTCAAAGTGGAGCCCAGCAAATGCCTTTCTCCGCTCTTCAGAGTGTCCTGTAGGATTTCTTGAAAGGCTGAGCCTCAGCAACGTGCAAGAGTGAACTACACCCTACTGGAAAAATACGAGGAGCAGAAGGAAGGCCAACCTTGGGAATCAGAAGCCCTCAGGGCAGGTTTCAGGATACAAGAGGGGGGCCAAATCGTTCTTGGGCATTCTCATTTCACAAAGCAAAAGTGGCTAGTCCAGCAGAGGGCACGGCCCAGGAGCAGACGGCTCCCTCGGGTGCATTTTAAAAAACAAGCATGAAAGCCCTTCGACTTGGTGAAAAACAGACAGGCAGCCTTTTACCCTAAAGTGTACTCAACAGTGAAAGAAAAAGAAGTATGTTTCTTAGCAAAGAGTAGCCAGCTTCAGTCATCTGTTTCCTCACTGACGGTAGCAGTCAATAATTAGACCATGCATTGCAAGAAAATATCTGCAGCATATATACTGGATTAATCATTTCTTAAAAAAAACAGCCTAGTGAAAAATTAGCAAAGTCTGCACAATTCACCAAAAAAGTACACGTGTAGCTAATACATGAGCACAGCCTCATCAGTGATGTGGAAATGCAAATTGATAAGATCTGTGTCTACCCCTCCTATTAGGCAGAAACAGAATCAACCAATAATATCTAGTTTTTGTGAGGATACGAGAAAAGCGTATGGGTAGGGGGATAAATTGGTGTAGTCTTCCTCAAGGAAAATTTGTCAACACCTATCAAAGTGTGCTGGGGCCCGGCAACAGAAGCTGGCTGAGGATGTTAATGTTGCTGATAGCAGCGTCCAGCTGGATGCACTCTCTGGTCGCCTTTCGTTCAGGGGTCCCCAGCACCCGGCCATGGACCGGTACTGGTCTGTGCCCTGTCAGGATCTGGGTTGCACAACAGGAGGTGAGCAGTGGATGAGTGAGCCAAGCTTCATCTGTATTTACCGCCGCTCCCCATGGCTCACGTCACCACCTGAGCTCAGCCTCCTGTCAGATCAGCAGCAGCATTAGATTCTCATAGGAGTGCAAGCCCTATTGTGAACTGCGCATGGGAGGGATCTAGGCTGCAGGCTCCTTATGAGAATCTAATGCCTGGTGATCAGTCACTGTCTCCCATCACCCCCAGATGAGACCATCTAGTTGCAGGAACACAAACTCAGGGCTCCCACTAATTCTACATGAGGGTGAGTTGTGTCATTATTTCATTATATATTAAAATGTAATAATAATAGAAATAAAGTGCACAATAAATGTAATGTGCTTGAATCATCCTGAAACCATCCCCCTTACCCCATCTGTGGAAAAATTGTCTTCCATGAAACCAGTCCCTGATGCCAAAAAGGTTGGGAACCATTGCTTTAAGTCAGTAAGGAAAACCCAGACCAAACTTTTAGCCAAGACCAGCATCCACAGAGAGCGGCTCCAGGTGCAATGTCATACAAAGCTAAAGCCTGACACTGGGTCTTCCTGAGATAGAGTGCAGGTGTAGTGGGATTCAGAAGCTGGTCCCCTACCTGGAGTCCTTCTCATTGGCATTTGTCCACTGCTACCGAGGAACATTCCTGTGCTCGTTTCTGTACCACTGTGCCATGGGCGTGGTGCTCATCATCTCCTTAAATCCTCACAATAGGCTGTGAGTGAGGTGATTATCCCCATTTCAGAAGGTAAGGAACGGACTCTGAGAGGCAAGGTTTTAAATGAAAATCAATGATCAGCTCCATCAGCTTCAGCTGTAACACAGATTGCTTTTCTTTTAAAGGTACAGAAGTAAAAGGGTGGTTTTAAGGAGGAGCAACCCATGAATGTGAGCCGGGTGGGGGCATTTCTTTCCATAGCTATGTTTTCCCCTGAACGAACAGACATTAGAGCCAGTGTGGCATTTGTTTACCAACTACAGGGGCTAGTGCGGTGAATGAAAGAGTATCTTTACGTGGTCATTGTTTTTAGAAATTTCCAACCAAACTCCTCCACTTACTGCTGTTCAAAGAGTAGCTTCCAAATCGAGATTTAAAAACAGTTATTCTTCCAATAATTTAAGGTAATGTCCTGGGTGTTCATCTTGGGTACTCTAGAAGGGCTGAGCAGGCTGGGCCTTAGTATGGGGCAGGATGCACGAGAGGCTAAGCCGGGTGCACTTCTAGGAGGCAGCATGTCTCCGAACTGTTGGCTTTAATTTGTCTCATGTGAGATGCGAATTGAGAGGAGGGTTTAGCAGTATTGGCAGCGTTTGTAAACATTTGTGACGTTATGTGACCTTGCCAGTTGACGTTGGCCAACTGACTTGTTGACCAGTCCAGGTATCTACAAACTTGTGGCCTGAGCCACCTACGACTTCTACACAACCCACAATGTGTCATGGTTTTGTCAGCTGTAAGCCAATAGAGTATACAATTATGGAATTCTTTCTTTTCATCAAATGAAGTTTTAACTACAATTTGTCAAGGTAAACTGTGGCAATGGAATCCTGATGAAGGACTGGAGATGAATAAAGCACCATTTTGCTTTAATTTGGATAAAACTTAAAGAGGAATAGCCTGAGCTTGATGAGTTTACTTCATAATCTTTTTCAGATCCCATCAACGTGTCTCTGAGAGTGTTCTATCATGTGTTATTACAACAAAACATAGAAATCATTTAGGGAGACATTTTCCTCTATGAGTGGGGTTGTTGCTCAGTTAGATCAGCCAGAAAAAAAGTCATTTGTCATATTCAAAATACTAAGTATTGATATACATAGTGTTAATTTATTACATTATATAAAAGCATTATTTTGCAAGGTTTCAAAATTGAAAACAAAACTGAGCTTCACCACAATTTAAGAGCCACTGCCCTAATGGGAATTCCCAGGCAGGGATGGAAAAGGGTGTGAGTGTGTGAGTGTGTGTGTGTGTATGTGTGTAACTGGGTAGCCAGACATAAAGGGAAGAGATAAAACAGCTCCCTTTCATCAATAAAACCACAATCGTCTTGGATAATTATATATTGCATAGTCCCTATCGTAAACAAAAACATATGTTTCCATTTTGGTTGAAATGAAAGCTAACTATTTCTCTTTTTCAGGCTGGCTTTGCTGCCTGGTCAGTGAGCTCAGGCCACTAATGAATGGGTGGCATCCCAGTGTCTACCCACGAAAGACCCATTCTGACCTCCCAGAGCAAAACCCCACTGTTTAAAGGGCACAGAGGGCAAAGCCCTGGTGGCTTCCCTCCTTCCCTCCCTCCCTCTGTCTCACACCCATCTTCCTGTAAACCTTTTTGCTTGTAGAGAACCTGCCTAGAAGGTGAGCATGGCCCAAAATATGCCCCTGACTACCACAGAAAGGCATCATACCCAGCGCAGCTCTGGGGAAAATAGAAGCCTCCACCCAATAGCGCAAACCCTGCCCTTTCCTTTGGAATCCACTAGTCCTAGGCCTGGCTATTGAACTTTGGTTTTAATTTACTTGTGCCGCAGGGTGACTGACATGGGTTTTTTTCTTCTTGCTAGAATACAATTGCAAAGTGAGTCTTCATGTCCATGATGCGGAGGCCCTCTGTGGAACTCAGTGTCATTTGGAAGATCCCCAGTGGTGATGGGTAAGAATGGCAGCTGACAGTGGGCCTTCCCACAGGTCTTTGGGGAACAGAATTTAGAGCTGGGGGCCTCTGATCATCCTAGTCCTTCACACAACATTTCTCAGCATGCCCTGAGGGGCAGAGTCTGTAAATGTGACCCCAAAGTCTGGAAGCAGGCACTCCCGTTTCTCTGGTTTAGAAAGGGGCTGCAGGCCAGGGTAAGAGATCATTTGGAATGTGTCCATTTGTGACTTTCACAAGGTCAGATTAATTTGTCTTCTTTAATGTGTAAACTGCCAACATGACTTCCTGATTCTCTCATCTTTCTCGATTTCCCTTTTCATGTGATTTCTGTAAAGAGGTGACCCGTTGGTTTGTTGAGCACTCATGGGTCACAGGTATGGGTAGAAGCCAGGTCCCTTTAAGTGAAAGCTCACTGGCTCCACGTGGTCCATCCCCCTGTCTGTCTTTTGCCGGAAAAGCCTCCTTGGGATCACCACTGATGAGCATATCATGCCGCAGTATGACTTGATGCCTATCACTTGGTCTTCAGTCCATCAAAAGAAAGGTGCTGGTCTCTGGTCCTGCCTGGAGTCAATGCTGACCTCAGCATTTGCACTACTGTAGATTTTCACTGGAGGTGAAGACAATGCTGCGTCAAGCCAACCTACAAGTCTCTGCCCAGGGGAAGGTGCATTGCAATATGAGGCTCCCTAAAACCCCATCCATAACCTTGGTAGATTCCACAAAATGAAAAATACCATAAGCTGCCATTACATACGCTCTCCAATGCAAATTACATTCCCTAAGGATGCAATTTATTTTCTTTTCATTGTATTTAATTCCAAAAGAAAGGTCACATTTCTTTGCTAGGTAGGCAAGCTGTTCCGAAGGACACACTAGAGAAAGCACCACTCCCCACCCCAAACCACATTCCCAGCACACTCACCTGCCCACACTCACACAATCACATACACATGCCCACACTTACATACACATGCTGACACCTGTGCACTCATGTGCACACACTCATTCACACTGTTCTACACATTCACACTCAGGCATACTCATAGGCCTCATGAGCACACTTACCTGTGCACACTCATACACATGCAGACACTCACGGGCACACTCATACATGCTCACATGCTCATTTGCACCCAGACACAGGCATACACATTCATTTGCATGCACGCACACACTTTTTAATGTAACGATTTACAGGAAAGAACAGCTGGAACTCGCTGGGATAACCAGGTACGAGTGCTCTCTGCAGAGAATAATGGCACACAGGTTTGTGTCTTCTGACTGAGGGCCCTCCTGAAGGGAGGTCTGTACCTCCTCCCTCCTTTTACACAAGGCGACAGGTCAGAGGCCAGGGTGGGACCAGAGTGAGTGAGGCATCGTCTCTGGCAGCAGCACTTACCACTCCACACTGTGGAGGCCAGAACAGCACCCCAGAGAACACTCATTTGCACAGGGGAAATGGCTCATCTTTCAAACAATGGCAGAAGAAATCCAGCAAAGGTCACTTTTCCTGTGTGAGCATGTTGAAGGCCAGAGAGTGGCTACTTCTCTGCCTCCTGCAACTCCCTCAGTGTGGCTTGGAGGAGTCGGCGAAGCTTCCAGAACACGCTGGGGGTATCTCTCCGGGTGTTCCCACTGGGGACCCCAGGGTCTGCACATTCCTGCACCGCCTCCTGTAACTGCAGCTGAAGCTGGAAAGAGACTGCAGAACTCTTGAGAGGTGCGGAAAACCAATGGCGAAATATTTTGTCACAGATGACCTGAGAGAAAGAAGGTGGGCAGTTAATTTAGGGCAGCAAATCCTCCTGAAAGCTTCCCAAGCCCAGGATTGGTTCTGAAACAGATCTCGGCTTCTCTCCCACCCCCACCCCCGTCCTTCAGGGAGCACACTCCAGAGACCATCCGATTTGGAAACATGCATTCACTTCTGCCCCTTAAACCCTTCAGCACCATGAACAAGCGATGCCTCCGAGAGAAGCCAACGTCTGTGTGAGGCAGAAACTTCCCTTTCCAGCCCCCTAGCAGATGGACGAAGCTCTGGGTGACACTGTAAAAGGACTGGACACATTTCTAGGGAGGAAGGGAAGCAAAAGTCACAGTCACTGCTGCAGAAGGATTTGGTCCTTTGCAGGCCTGAGGGAGGTCAGCTTTGCTGTCACCACCTGGAGACGAGATTTCTTATCCACAAGCCGGTCCTAGTGACCACATTGACCATCTGACCGGGTCGTCCAGGGGGCCAAACAGTGCATGAGGGAGAAGTGTGTGAACTTGAGTGACCGCCTGTGTAGCACTTTAAGGCTCATGAAACAAAGGTATATTTGACAGAAAAGGCTGCAGGCATAAGGATCTTTGAAGGCTCTGTGAAATGTGTTATTCTAGGAGCAGAGGTAAAAATTAGACGCTCTCTTTAATTCTTATCAGGTATGAAATTCAGTGATGCTGAGGATCCTGGAAATTTCTCCCTGTAAACATCTTGTTTGTTTTGTAGCTCTGACAGCTTCCCCCACGTTGGGAGAAATGACCTGCCCCTGCATGGTGCATCATGCTTTATTACTCTATATCACACTTTATATCAGACTCAATTAACAAATGCCTCCATTGTAAAGAGCTGCTGCTTCACAGAGGACAAAAACCTTCAACTTCTATTTCACAATCCCTGCAAAGGCAAGGATTCTTTTCAAAACCTAATTATGGCTTTTTTTTTTTTAATAGAGAATACATTTTCATGTGCAAAATTTAAAATGTTCTTAAGGCTAGACTGCGATCTCAGGCTCCACCTCACCCCGACGCTCAGCTCCCACTCTGAGAATGAGACATTCTTTGACATACACATTTCCTTTTTCTTTTATTTCACACATAGGTAATATATTATACACACTGTTCTCAATCTTCCACCCCCGTTTATATGAGGGAGATCCCTCCAAATTGATTTTTCTTTTTGAGACAGGCTCTCACTCTGTCACCCAGGCTGGAGTGCAGTGGTGCCATCTTGGCTCACTACAACTTTGACCTCCTTTGTTCAAGTGATCCTCCTACCTCAGCCTCCTGAGTAGCTGGGACTACAAGGGCATACCACCATGCCTGGCTAGTTTTTGTATTTTTTGTAGAGACAGGGTTTTGCCATGTTGCCCAGGCTGTTCTTGAACTCCAGGGCTCAAGCGATTCACCCACCCTGGCCTCCCAAAGTGCTGGGACTGCAGGCGTGAGCCACAACGCCCAACCATTCCCTCCAAATCAGTTCTTATGAGGATATTCCATGTGATTTAATGGCTACTTCTGAAATGTGTGCATGTGTCATAAGTTATTTGACCAGTTCCCTATAGATGGAATTGAGGTTGCATAATAACTTTTGCTATTATGAACAATGCTGCAATAAATGTCTTGCAGATATATGCTATTGCATTTTGTGCATGTGACTACGTTTCTAGAAATAGGATTTCTGGGTCAAAGGGCATGTGCATTTTTTGTTTTGATGGATATGTTAAATTGACTCCATAAGATTTCTTCTCATTTACACTCCCCAGCAATGTATCCAAGACTGCTCATCCTCCCTTAGCCACTCCAACACAAATGTCACAGATTCATTTTGCCAACAGATGGGTGAAAATGGTTTAATTTGCATCTTTCTTAGTTTGAGAGTTATTTGTGCTTCCTTTTCAATGAATGGTCAAGTTTATATTTTTGGCCTTTGTTGTGTTCATTTGTAGATGCTCTTTATATCTTAAGGACATTGCCCTTGCTTTAGGTTGGTTCCCCAGGAAGTAGACTCTAAGACGGAGGTTTGCACACAGGGATTCTTTGAGGTCTGTCCTTGGGAAGCGCACTCCATGGAACTGAGGAAGAAGCAAATGTGTGGGGCTGGGGGGTCCCTGTGGAGTTGTCCCTTAGTGAGGCACAGGAGCCTTGGTGTCAGGCCCACCCTCTTTAACCAATCACTAGATGCTGACCCTGGAAAGTGGGTCTCCCCTTGGCAAAGCCAGTCCTGGGGGGAATGAGCTCCAGCAGCCGGGGCTAAGCCCCCTTCCACCCTCTACATTCCTGGTCTATAAGAAGAACTCCAAATGTTTTACAAATACTCTCATTTAACTTTTAAATTTGCTCTTTTTTTTTTTTTTTTTTGTAATGTTGTTTATGCCAACATGGGTTTGTTTGTTGTGTTGTTTTTTTTTTTTTTCTGAAAGATAATTAAATTTGTGAACTGTTCCTCTTTGGCTTTGTTTCATACTTACAAAGGCCTTCTCTATACTAGTATTTGAAACTCTCCCAGCTTTTTCTGGTACCTTAAGGATTTCCTCTTTTTATGTGTAAGTATCTGAGCCATCTGGAATCTAGTCTGAGGTCAGGAGGAGGGAGCTACCTTGGTGTTTGTCGTGCCCGGCAGCCAGTTCACCAGCACCGTTCACTGTGCGACCCAGTGACCCTGCCCTGGTCTACAAGGCCCCCTTTATCAGAAGCTAAATATTTGTATTTCATTAGTCTATTTCTGAGATAGTTTTTATTCCATTTCATTGATTTGTAAATTTATATAGAGCAAGAATTTTGGGGGTAATTTGGGTTGAAAATGCAGAATATTAAGGCTGGGTGTGGTAGCTCAAGCCTGTAATCCCAGAATTTTGGTAGCTCAAACCTGTAATTTTGGGAATTAGAATTTTGGGAGTCCAAGATGGGAGGATCACTTGAGGCCAAAAGTTTGAGACCAGCCTGGGCAACATAGTGAAACCATGTCTCTGCAAAAAGTAAATTAAAAAATTAGCTAGGTGTGGTGGCATGCACCTGTAGTCCTGTTTATTTGGGAGGCTGAGGTGAGAGGATCCCTTGAGCCTAGGAGTTCGAGGCTGCAGTGAGCTATGGTTGCGCCACTGCACTCTAGCCTGGGTGACGAAGCGAGACCCTGTCTCTAAAATAAAATAAAATAGAAATAAAAAGTAATAAACTAAGAAAATATAAAATAAAGAAAATTGTAATCCTACCTTCCAGAAATACTTGCTTTTGACATTTTGGTATATAAGGGATTATATACTATTTAACAGAAATGGAATGGTATTGTAAATATTAATTTGTAACCTGCATTTTTTTCACCTAATAATGGTTCATATTTTCTCATATCCTTAAAGAAAATGTAATTTCATTTTCAGGACTTTATTCAAAGTCAATAATCAGATATGTGCACAAATAAAATTGCTCAGCTAAAGAGCATGGCTATGTCTAACAGCCACGACCCCTCAAGAGAGAAGTAATTCACAATCACGTTAACAATATAGACACTTTTCTATTTCCCTGAAGCCTCAACTGTTAATTAATAGCATTTAAATAACTACTCCCAATTGGTAAGTGAAATTTACAATCATTGGATTTTAATCTGAATGTCTTTGAATGGTAAGATAAAATGTTTTTCTGTCGGGTGCGGTGGCTCACGCCTGGAATCCCAGCACTTTTGGGAGGCCGAGGCGGGCAGATTACGAGGTCAGCAGTTCGAGACCATCCTGACCAACATGGTGAAACCCTGTCTCTACTAAAAATACAAAAAAAATTAGCTGGGTGTGGTGGTAGGCGCCTGTAATCCCAGCTACTCGGGAGGCTGAGGCAGGAGAATCTCTTGAAACCAGAAAGCAGAGTTTGCAGTGAACCAAGATTGCACCACTGCACTCTAGCCTGGGCAACGAGAGCAAAACTGTCTTTTTAAAAAAAAAAAAAAAGTTTGTCCAAGTTGTCTGGCCATTTGGATTTCATCGTTTGTGTGTTTGGTGCCTGTTCTGCCAATTTTCTTTGTGTTCCTCTTGCCCCTTGATGAATTGGTAAGAGCCCTTTCTACAGAAAGGGTGTAAACTCAGCCTCTCATTACATCGCAAAGAGCAGGCATTTGTATTCCCATTTTGTGAGCTGGGATCACAAGGCAGTGGACACTCAGGTGAAAATTATCTTCTTCCCACAGTTCAAGAAGAATGATTTCATGACGGACCTCACCAAGGGTGTGAGTCCACATTAAAGAGGCTGGGATGGAGACGCCTCTGAAGGCAGCTACATTCCTAGGCTTCCTGAAAGGGAAATGCTCAGTGATTCTTTGGCCTAAAAGGTCTGTGTAGACTCTGGGGTGGTGGAGTCGGGGTGTTCGTTTGGCTTGGTTGGGACCACTAGGTTAACAGCAGACCTGTCCCCGCCTTCCCAAATCATCCCCCATCACGGCTGATGCAGCACCACACGGGGCTCCTCTCTCCTCTCTCTCCTGCTCCCACCTCAACTGCATTTTGGGTCTGCAGTGGGCTCACATTGGCCTTTCAGGT
Source organism: Mandrillus leucophaeus (assembly GCF_000951045.1). Classification (NCBI taxonomy): domain Eukaryota; kingdom Metazoa; phylum Chordata; class Mammalia; order Primates; family Cercopithecidae; genus Mandrillus; species Mandrillus leucophaeus. The sequence goes on along the minus strand of NW_012101587.1, from coordinate 5,914,005 downwards.
TTAAGGAATGAGGAGGACAAGCTACAGTGGAGGGCCCTCTAGGGGAGTGGGTTGGATAGTGTGGGTCCAGAGCCTCTGTAGGCCATTGCATGCAACCAGGCCATAGGGGAGGTCTGCCTAGACACTGCGGGACCTCCTCCGGGTATAATCAACACCTGTGGGCCCAGATGTCTCCGCCGTCACCTGAAAGCCTCAAGTGATGGCAGAAAGGGACAGCTTCTGCCAAAAGAGGGGAGATGCTCCAACCCCAGCTGGGGGACCTGAGACCCGCCAGCTCTGACTGCCTGAACCCTGTATGTATTCCATTTGTGGCTGATCTCCTGGACTCGGCTCCTTTCTTCCTCTCTAAACCACCTCCTGGTACTGACCTCTGGCCTGTCTGGATGGTAGTTTCTGTTCAACCTCTAGTTAGGCCAGTGTCTCGGGACTGCTTCGCACCCTTCTCAGTATTATCTTTGATGGATTAGTCTCAGGGTTCTCATCGTGTATGTGCCCATGCTTATGAGAGGTGGTAGATACGTGGGGTGGAGCCTGGGCAAGAGGAAGCCCAGCAGCCAGCTCTGCAGGAGCTCCCTCATCAGATGCCCCTGGTCGCCTGGCCAACAACCCTGGGGGTAGGCAACCAAGAGCACATGATTGTCCCATCCCCACCCTCCTGCCTTTATTGACCACATCGAGCCAGATGGATGGCCTGAAAAGGTTGACCTTGAGCTCCACTGAGGGTATCTGAAGTGCCAGCAGGCAGAAACAGCCAGACAGCACCCTCTCTCCCCCGAGCCCCGGCAGCCTCTGCTTACCTGCAGGTTGTTGTTGACGCGCTGCGCTCCGCACTTGTTGACTCGTAAATCACATCTTGAAAAACAGTCAAAGAAATTGCAGTCTTCATCGTCTGTGCAATTTTGCTCGAGGATTTCCCTCATTTTAGGTTCAAAAAAGGCCATGTCCACATCAATAGCCACCACCTGTAATCAAAACAGCATGGGGCTATCAAAGGACTACTGGTGGGCTCCGCGGAGAGAGAGCCTGTTCACAACTTCGGTTCACCTCGTGTGGGTGCCACTGTCCAGGTCACAGGTGATCCCACAACTCCCATGAGCCAAGAGGAAAGCCCCGGCCATGCCCTGGGGAGTGGATTGATCCCCTAAAGTGTCTGCATGCATTTTCTTTTACACAGGCGACTGTCATAGTTAC
>NW_012101587.1:5909039-5911904 GCF_000951045.1 Mandrillus leucophaeus | reverse complement strand
AAAAAAAAAAAAAAGTTTGTCCAAGTTGTCTGGCCATTTGGATTTCATCGTTTGTGTGTTTGGTGCCTGTTCTGCCAATTTTCTTTGTGTTCCTCTTGCCCCTTGATGAATTGGTAAGAGCCCTTTCTACAGAAAGGGTGTAAACTCAGCCTCTCATTACATCGCAAAGAGCAGGCATTTGTATTCCCATTTTGTGAGCTGGGATCACAAGGCAGTGGACACTCAGGTGAAAATTATCTTCTTCCCACAGTTCAAGAAGAATGATTTCATGACGGACCTCACCAAGGGTGTGAGTCCACATTAAAGAGGCTGGGATGGAGACGCCTCTGAAGGCAGCTACATTCCTAGGCTTCCTGAAAGGGAAATGCTCAGTGATTCTTTGGCCTAAAAGGTCTGTGTAGACTCTGGGGTGGTGGAGTCGGGGTGTTCGTTTGGCTTGGTTGGGACCACTAGGTTAACAGCAGACCTGTCCCCGCCTTCCCAAATCATCCCCCATCACGGCTGATGCAGCACCACACGGGGCTCCTCTCTCCTCTCTCTCCTGCTCCCACCTCAACTGCATTTTGGGTCTGCAGTGGGCTCACATTGGCCTTTCAGGTTTAAGGAATGAGGAGGACAAGCTACAGTGGAGGGCCCTCTAGGGGAGTGGGTTGGATAGTGTGGGTCCAGAGCCTCTGTAGGCCATTGCATGCAACCAGGCCATAGGGGAGGTCTGCCTAGACACTGCGGGACCTCCTCCGGGTATAATCAACACCTGTGGGCCCAGATGTCTCCGCCGTCACCTGAAAGCCTCAAGTGATGGCAGAAAGGGACAGCTTCTGCCAAAAGAGGGGAGATGCTCCAACCCCAGCTGGGGGACCTGAGACCCGCCAGCTCTGACTGCCTGAACCCTGTATGTATTCCATTTGTGGCTGATCTCCTGGACTCGGCTCCTTTCTTCCTCTCTAAACCACCTCCTGGTACTGACCTCTGGCCTGTCTGGATGGTAGTTTCTGTTCAACCTCTAGTTAGGCCAGTGTCTCGGGACTGCTTCGCACCCTTCTCAGTATTATCTTTGATGGATTAGTCTCAGGGTTCTCATCGTGTATGTGCCCATGCTTATGAGAGGTGGTAGATACGTGGGGTGGAGCCTGGGCAAGAGGAAGCCCAGCAGCCAGCTCTGCAGGAGCTCCCTCATCAGATGCCCCTGGTCGCCTGGCCAACAACCCTGGGGGTAGGCAACCAAGAGCACATGATTGTCCCATCCCCACCCTCCTGCCTTTATTGACCACATCGAGCCAGATGGATGGCCTGAAAAGGTTGACCTTGAGCTCCACTGAGGGTATCTGAAGTGCCAGCAGGCAGAAACAGCCAGACAGCACCCTCTCTCCCCCGAGCCCCGGCAGCCTCTGCTTACCTGCAGGTTGTTGTTGACGCGCTGCGCTCCGCACTTGTTGACTCGTAAATCACATCTTGAAAAACAGTCAAAGAAATTGCAGTCTTCATCGTCTGTGCAATTTTGCTCGAGGATTTCCCTCATTTTAGGTTCAAAAAAGGCCATGTCCACATCAATAGCCACCACCTGTAATCAAAACAGCATGGGGCTATCAAAGGACTACTGGTGGGCTCCGCGGAGAGAGAGCCTGTTCACAACTTCGGTTCACCTCGTGTGGGTGCCACTGTCCAGGTCACAGGTGATCCCACAACTCCCACGAGCCAAGAGGAAAGCCCCGGCCATGCCCTGGGGAGTGGATTGATCCCCTAAAGTGTCTGCATGCATTTTCTTTTACACAGGCGACTGTCATAGTTACGGTGGAAGGCTTTAACTGCAAAAAAGACCTCTGCAGCCACCAGTGAAAGCCCAGGATTTGGAACTATCACCACAAGTATCACTTCTCGTCTTTAGTCATTTTCTCAGCTTTGCAAGTAGCAACTCTGAGAGACCTTATACATGAATTTCCCCTCCGCTGCCTTACCACGTGGGTCTCTGACCTTCAAGGGTCAGGATTCTAAAAGCTGTAAGATACAGCGAATCTATTCCCGTAAATACAAGCAATCCAGGGAATCCTCGTTTGAGTGGCGGGTCTCCAGGTGTGATGGAGAAACTGAGGTGGGCAGTGCCTACATTCTCTTCATGGCATGTCTGTTACCTGAGTCAGCTGGTTTCAGACTGACCAGTCAGACGACAAAGTTGGGGAAATATCAAAGTTCTCGAATTAGGACTGATACACAGAGGCCCTGAACAGGAGCGACGCCTGAGTTCCACTGTCATCGTGAGAACCTGATGACCGCTGGAACTTCAGATTTATCTTCCTGGCATCGAACCAAACAGACTTCAAAAACAGGGAGAGAATAACTTCTAAATTATGTAGCTCTTCCACCGCCACCTGGATGCAACAACAAAAACAGATGAGCTCAAACCTGAGAAAACCTGGAATCTGCCCAAATCAAGCCGTTTATAGCTTCGAGGTATTAAACAGCCACTAGGAAAGTTGATGAACTTGATGGAGTCAGTGGCATTTCACAAGCCTTCACAGGTCAGCATTGAAATATCAGCCTTTCTTTTTCCCTCTGGGAGTTTCGAACAGGGTTTCATTTGCTGGTCGTTGCCTCTTCAATCCTACGCAGTTTGGGAGGCACCTTTTGGTTTTGGTTTTAGTTTTTCATTCAGGATTGATGCTAGAAGGCAGTGAAGTTTCTTGGGGATTATTTAGTAAAACAGAGCAGGGGAGAATAATTTAGTTCAAAATATGTGGAGAATAATGAAGATAAACAATACAGACAGACCTTTTCTCTATTTAAGGGGTTTTGCCTAATTACTAATTCAGGCGCTGTAAGCAACTTCTCATTTTAATCTTTCCTATCCCATTATTTAGCCAAAACAAA
>NW_012101587.1:5895164-5908989 GCF_000951045.1 Mandrillus leucophaeus | reverse complement strand
TAAATTATGTAGCTCTTCCACCGCCACCTGGATGCAACAACAAAAACAGATGAGCTCAAACCTGAGAAAACCTGGAATCTGCCCAAATCAAGCCGTTTATAGCTTCGAGGTATTAAACAGCCACTAGGAAAGTTGATGAACTTGATGGAGTCAGTGGCATTTCACAAGCCTTCACAGGTCAGCATTGAAATATCAGCCTTTCTTTTTCCCTCTGGGAGTTTCGAAAAGGGTTTCATTTGCTGGTCGTTGCCTCTTCAATCCTCCGCAGTTTGGGAGGCACCTTTTGGTTTTGGTTTTAGTTTTTCATTCAGGATTGATGCTAGAAGGCAGTGAAGTTTCTTGGGGATTATTTAGTAAAACAGAGCAGGGGAGAATAATTTAGTTCAAAATATGTGGAGAATAATGAAGATAAACAATACAGACAGACCTTTTCTCTATTTAAGGGGTTTTGCCTAATTACTAATTCAGGCGCTGTAAGCAACTTCTCATTTTAATCTTTCCTATCCCATTATTTAGCCAAAACAAATAGCCGATTTCATTATTTACCCCGGTTAATACACTAAAAGTGAATAAGGACTATGCTAATGAATCTCGCATCTTTATAATTCATTATTGGGGCTACACGACTTTTCTATTCTTTCTATGGTTTCTCGCGATCTCCCCAGCCTCCCCCGGGCCCCTACTTAGAATTTTAGCTTCTTGCAACTTCTCCTTCCCATTTCTGATAGTTTCCTTCTCATCTCCCAGGGAGAGCCAGATTTATTTTTTAATTTTTAGTGTATGGGGTCTAGAATGGATTACAACTCTTATAAACATAACCCTATGCACCTAAAATAAGAACAGTATTTTTTTTAAAAAAAACAAAAAAACTACATCATGTTTCTTAATATCAAGAGAATCATAAAGTCCTTCCTGCATAAAATTACCTAACTTGCCTCTTCTTCTTCAAACTTCCTCCTGGCATCAGAACAGGAAGATGAATGAGAATTATTTCATTCTTCACCAAAAACTGTGGCCCTGGAGTAGGAAGCCATACCATCTGTTGGAAAAGATCACTGACTGGCAATAGTTTCAGATCATGAAGGTTCCTAGTTTTTCATTTACAGCCACTGGACACATTCTCAAGATCTGCAAGTGTGCACCTGCCCTACAGACGAGAGAACGACTGTGAATGACCAATTCTTACACCTCCACTGGAAGGCGCCCCTTCCTTCTGCCAGGGCAGCCCAGCAACCTGGGCTCAAAGGCAGGACCCACCTGCCGGGACTCTGAGATCACTAGCTCTCAAACTTGAGCACACATGAGAATCAACTAGGAGCCTTGTTTTGAAGACCGGGATTGCTGGCTCCCACCCCTACCATTTCAGGTTCAATAGGTCTGGCGTGGTGTCTGAGATTTGCATTTCTAAATGAGCTCTCTGATCATGCAGATACTGCTGGTTTTCACTTAAAAGTTGTAAAATCTTGGGTAAAATAATTCCTTGAACTTCAGGGTCTGCAAGAACGGTGGAGAACAGGACTGGTGAAGGGGTCTCCTCCTGCCCTCCCCTCCCTATTCTTGCCCAGGCCAAGGCTGCAGTGGAGGTAAGAGTCCTGATCGGTGCAGCACCAGCCGACAAAATACAGTCTGGTGCTAGGTTGAGGACGCACAGTCACGATTTCTTTGAACAAATATTTTCTGCTGATGGTGTGCAAGATACTGGAGGCACAACTTAGGTGGTTCCCACAAACCAATAACTGGATAATCAACAAGTATGTAGGTAAAAGCATCTGATGTCGCCCACTCGGCATCACAGACCCCATCAGCCTCGGCTCCTTCAAGAAGCGGATATCCTTGAAGTTCCCGCAACAATTACAGCACCTGCTGGGTCCCACTCATTGATGCCCACTGATACCCGCTGGAGGAATAAGGGAGTGACTGAGTGGCGAGAACTGGCCCGCAGCTGCCCGGAGCTGGGGGAGGTGGGTTGTGCGTGGATACTCCCTGACTTCCTCCTCAAGGCCTCAGTGTGGCTGTGGGTCATTCCCCGTGACACACATATCGGGACAGTGTCTGGGAGATGCTCAGGGTATTGCAGGTGGGGCTGAGTTCCCCCCGAGCTCCCAGCCCAGCGCACAGACCTCCTGGAACCTCCCAGAACCTCCTAGCTATTTCCCTGACACCGCTGACTGGTCAGCCCCTCCAGGGCAGCAGGAGGCGAGGCATTAGGACAAAGCACTCAGGGCAAGATGTGTGATGCCCTTCACAGGAATGAGGGCATTACACTGGCAGCAAATTTAGTTTTCCAGCTGCTTTCAGAAGACCATGCCACTCCTAGGCTACCTGCCTTGGAGGCCATGACTGGTAGTCACAGTGTCTGCTTTTTGTCCCTTTATGTTGCAACCAGGCTGAAGAGCATGGTCCCACCATGAACCAGGCCCCCACAGTGACCAGCACGCCCAGGTGACTGGAGCTAAGCTGGTCTGGCCGTTCTGCTGCCGGCACTGGCCGCGTCAGAATGAACTTGTTACAGCAGGTGGGGGAGCAGAGCATGCCACCTTCTCCAAACTTATCCTGCAGCCACGACATCCCTGCCAGTCTTATTACTACTTCCTGTTGGATGGTCCCAGAGCCTGGCACAGCATGAGGGCACCGGGATGATCGCAGCTGCATTAATCTGACACATCAGTGTTCGCCTAGCTGGGTGAAGGGAGAGGGGTTTGTGTTACACGGAGACACTGAGGCTCCTGCTGCTGTTCTTCCACACCTCGTTGTTCTCACACAGCCGCCTGGCCCCAGAGTGGAGATGAGCATGCATGTGCCCTGTGGTGCAGTGGCAAGTATTTCTACCTGGGCAGGGCTTTCCCTTGTGGAAGGCACTAAAACCCCATTTGTTCCTCTAGAAGTCTTACATATGGAATAGAAACTGACTGGAACCTCTCCAGACAAAAAGCACTAGGGAAAGTTACTTGATGTCACAGAGCATGGGCAGCTTGAGAACAGCGTCCCCACACCGGAGGCCATCCTCCCGCATCGTCCTCCGCAGCTCCTCGCCTCCTACGGACTGTTTTCTGCACAAGTTAAACAGACCCGCAAGAGAGGTTGCTGTTACGTGAGCTCGAAGCAGCCACAGAGCTCAGGTGAAGGAAGCAGAACAGCCTTCTGGGAGGACAAAGCTGGCCCAGCCCTCTGCCTCCCACTGGGGGCTCCGTTCACTCAGATTCTCACTCGAGATGGATCTGTTCCTTGCTGACACCCGAAAGGAAGTGTTCTGGTAGGTGGGAGTTCTCTGAGGCTACAGAAGCGATAGTAGTTTGCTAACTCAGGACACAAGCTCAGAAACCTTCTCATTTCCTTCCCACCAGACCTGAGAGCTCCATTCTCTGCACAGAAACACACCGCCCTGCGCCACTTACTGTGAAGTCGCTCCGGATGGCAAAGTTTTCTGGCTTGATGTCGCAGAGGTGGAGGCGGTGGGAAAAGTCACTGTCAAAATGGTTCACCATGTCCAAGAAGCTGAGCGCGATGTCACTGATGGCCCTGGCCTGGCCACCCCCAGGGGCACCTGGGACCCGGTCCAGGGGGAAGAGTGCCCTGTGGTGGGGGCTGCCCGCGGCGAGGAACTCCACCGCATAGAAGTGGCCACAGGAGCCCAGCACAGGCAGCACGTGTGGGCTCAGGTCCTGCAACAGGCTGAAGTAGACGTACTCCTCCTGCTGCAGCAGGGCCCACAAGCTGGCCAGCTGTCCCCGCCAGCGCGGGCCCCGCCTGCCCGGCCACCATGGCCCCAGGCTGCTGTTGGACAACTCCAGGCCCAGAGCGCTCTTGACCTCCCCAGCCACCATCAGGAGGAGCTCTGCCTCGGGGATGTCCTGGCCACCCTCCCCTGCCTCCTCTTCCAACAGGCTGAGGGGCGGGAAGCTGGAGAAGGCCTCCTCCTTGGACTTGAGGACCACGGGCCGGCCGCGCCAGTCGGCCTGTAGCACCTTCTTGCCCCTGTCGTAGTGCAGGCAGCGTTGGAACAGCAGCTTTCCCGCCACACACAAGTCCTCGCAGAGGTCCCCAGCCAGCGCGCCGCCCCGGTAGTCCTGGCACTGCAAGGAAGGGAACAGTCAGTCACCATGGGGAGGGCCAGGTGCCGTCCGTCTCTCGGCTGGGGTTAGGGAAAGGGACAGCCTGGCCTCTGCCCTCAGGATGCTGATAAGCCAACTGTGCAGAGAAACCTCGGTCCTGTGGATCGCAGAGGCCACTCAGTCAGTAATTCAGGGGAAGGTTAAAGGAGCCGCTCACAGTCATTACACGACTCAGTTAGGCCTAGGACAGGTCTGCAGAATCAGGACACCTGCGACTGGGAAGCGCGACTTCCTATCATTCAGCTGGGTGGCTCTGGGAAGCCAGAGGCCAGGAAACCAACAGGTGAAGGGCTGGACCAGGCCAGTAGCTCTCGTCTCTGGCTACACTGCAGGGTCACTGGGAGAGCTTCTAAGTCTCACATCTAAGCAGCTAGGTCAGGTCTCAGCAGAGGGGACCCAGGAGCCCTATCTGCCCACAGGCTGGACCATAGTAATGACCCTTCCTTCAGGTACATTCCTTGAGCTTGCTGTTTTCCATGTGAAATGGAGTGGCCTGTAAAGCTTTCAGGCTGGAGGTTTGCAGATGTTTACAGGAGAAGCCTCTGGAGGATACATGAGTGAGCACAGGGCTCATGGCTGGTGACCTGGAGAAGAAGGGGGACCAAGGAGGACCCATGCAGGATACATTCTGGAAGAGTAGGGCGTGTTTTCATCTGGGCGGCAAGCAAGGCTGTCCAGGAGTCCCCGGATGGGGTGTTTCTCCTAAACTTCAGGAGACCTTAGGATGGAGCCACTAGCGGACCTGGCGACCTTCCCCACCACACCACAAATTCCCTGAGAAGCGCGTCCAGCCTGATAATCCTGCCAGAGGCAGGGAAGGAAGAAGTGAAGTATGGAAGGAAGGAGAGGACTGTCATCCTCTTCTCTCTTTTCTTTTTCAGAAAATCTAAACTATGGGACCACTTTTATTAGGGGTTGAGTATATTTCCTAATCCCACCTGTTTCCCCAACAAATGAGTCTTCCTCCATGTCAGCAAATGAAGGCCTGTCTTCCTTCCGGAAACTTCTACAGCACATGAAACAACAGAGTCACCCTCGTTCCTCTAAGGCCATGAGAAATGCCAAATCCCAAAGCTGTTGTTCTCACCCCATTTCATGTATGAGAAAGGACCTTGAAGTCTCAGCGGTGGAAGGGCAGCTTTGGTGCCAGGACAAAGGATGGGGCCAAGGGCCACTGAGCTTGGATTCCATGGCCCAACCTTACTGCCACATCCTCACCTGCTCTGGGCCTCAAATTCCTTTCCTGCGTTGCACCCCCTGCCTCCCTGCATGGTGACTGTACCGGCCAAGAGGGAAGTGTGCGTGCATGCCACAGCATATGCACGAGCACCAGGCATCAGGAGAGGCCTGAGAACAGCCTTGGGTTCATCATTGGATACTGCCCAGCCTTGCAGGTGGCCAGGTAGATCAACTTGACCCATCCCAAGCAGATTACAAGCAGCTCCTTGAGGTCAAAAGCTGGACCTCTAGTGTCTAGACATATAAATAATTCCAAAATCAGGAGCATGGTGGCTCACCCCTGTAACCCCCACACTTTGGGAAGCCAAGGCAGGCAGATCACTTGAGGCCAGGAGTTCGAGACCAGCCTGGCCAACATGGCGAAACCCCTTCTCTACTAAAAATACAAAAATTAGCCAGGCGTGGTGGTGCATGCCTGTAGTCCCAGCTACTAGGGAGGCTGAGGCAGGAGAATCACTTGAACCCATGAGGCACAGGTTGGAGTGAGCTGAAATTGTGCCACTGCACTCCAGCCTGGGCAACAGAGCAAGACTCTGTCTCAAAAAAAAAGAAATCCAAAATCAAAAAACCTCTGAAAACTTACAAGTTTTTCATGACTCATTTGACCTTATGTGGTGTCAAAACCCGGCTGAAAAGTTACGAGCCTATTTGTATCTATATGTGTTTGACTTGGTGTGAATTCACATCCATTTTGCCGCAGAATTATTAACTTCATTACTGGCACTGCTCCACATGCAAAATATAAGGTAGTATATGATCTTTCTAACATTCAACAAGATTTGAATTTTGAGACACACCTGGCCCCAAACCATTAGATAAGAGAGGAACTGGGGGCTTTATAAACACTGCGGGCTAATCGTTCAAAGTGCTTATTGAAAAGAAACACTCCCAGACTCCCAGTGCTTAAAAGAAGTATCTAGATATTTTTCAGGACTATTTCAGGTAGTACAACAGCCTGAAAGGCCAAAGCCAAGCTGTCTGACTGCCCCCCCGGCTTCCTGCTGAGATGGGGGGGACCCTCCTGCCAGCCACTGCAATTTAGATCTCTGTATAATGCATTGGGTGGGGGTGACGGGGGTCTTGCTTGGCTAACACAATGATGCCAGCGAGAGAGACCTATAGACAGAAACTCATGAACCTGGCCCTGGAGCTAGGGACACCACCCTATTTGCCTGGGGCTGACTTTGTGTCTTTGGAAACCCACACCCGTAAGGAAGTTGTATGAACATACATTCACCAGCTGCTTTAAACACCTTTGGAGTTGTGCACCTCCTGTGTTCATCTTGGAACTGAACTGAACAGAATCTTGGTTAAATGTCATTCTTTGGCTTTAACCCTGGTCACTCTTTCCCAGGCACCGGATCATGAAAGGCACATGGGAGGATCCAGACCCTTCACGCCCAGCATGCTTTGCTTGCCATCACCTCCACATCGCCCTTCGGAAGAACGCGGCAGCTGGTCAAGCTCCTCTGAGACCTTTCAGGGGAGTCCTGAGAGGTGAGGTGAGGACGAGTGATAAGGAACTGAGGCCACCATGAGCAAGAAGTTATAGATGGCAGAAGCAGCAAGGGCTGTTCATTTTACTTGTTGGGGTTTGTCCCCTACTAGATCTGGTATTTACAGAGTTTCACGTCTCTATAAATCTGATAAGAAAGTGCAAAACAAAAACAAAAAACAAACAAACAAACATTGTTTCCTGTTATCCTTTTAAATTTAAAAAAAAAAAAAAAAAGCTTCCGTAAGTGTGATACCCAAAATAGTTGATTCACTCCCATAAAATTTTACAGTGTTCTCACATATTTAATGAAAAGTACTTTTGCATAAAGTAGAGAACCATTGAAAAAGAAAGGAAAGCACAGAATAGGACTCCAGTGTAGCCAGAGGTGTGACCCTGAGCTGGGAGCTTCAGAGTCCTGCAGTGCTGAGGAGGGGAGTACGGGGAGACGTGGTCCTGGTTGCAACTGAGAGAGGAGGCTCAGGAGAGAAGTGTCAGAGAGAGATGCGGGGCCCTGTTTTCTATTAGCCTGTGATAAGCAGAGTGAGGAGGGTGCCCACTGTGACTGCCAGGGCCCTCACCCCTGTCATCTGAACTGTGGCCACCATAGCCACTAGCCATGAGAGACACCTGCCGGCCAAGAAGCCACCTCCTCTTGGCTCCACTGGGATTGGGACTGGGCCACCCCCAGATCACCAGCGCCAGCTTTCCCAGCTGCGCCTGAGCCTGGACAGGCCACCATCTGGCCACAGCCGCCAGACTCCGGAGTTCGTGGAGCAGAGGGGACAGCCTTCGAAATTCCTAAATAACATTAGAGTGACAGGGCAGGGCCACATGAGGCTAAGCTTGGCACAGATTGGGTCTGCCTCTGGGTTCTGCCCCTGGCTTGCTGTGTGACTTGCTTCCGAGTCTGGAAAATGAGGACAATGGTGCCGTGTCCTGGAGTCAAACAAGGTCACAGGGAGACAGTCCTACCACAGTGTCCGGCCTAAGGTGGCTTGCTCAAGGCTAGTCCCCTCTCCAGCCCTGGTTAGGAAAGGGTGGGGGGCCCGGGCGTCTTCTTCCTGGGGGAGATGCCTCTGAGCTCAATTTTGAAAGAGGAGTTAGAAATCTGCCTTAGCAGGCAAGGGAGAGGCCAGCTGAGTCACGGAGAAGAACTTGTGCAAAGGCCCTGAGTTTCAAAGTAACCCTGTGTGTTCAGAGACCCAGAAACGGCCCCTGGGAGGAGAGGGCACAGTTGAAGCAAGCGCACCGTTCGGGTGTCTCCATCGGACTCACATGCTTCCTACCCAGCCTGGCCAAATCAAAATTTGCCCGGAAGCCAGCCGCACCCCTAAGTGGAATTCTTGTCTTCCTCCCCTACCCTAGCACTCAGTAAATCATGGCCATGTGAGAGCGTCACTGGGTCAGGTCCCCACAGCACCGTGTTTAATACAAACTGTGCCTCATCAATGAAATACAAATCTATACGAGATTTGCCCCTGTGAATTTGGAGGGCGATTCCTAACAGGAGTTGTGAGACATTTAGAACAATGGTGTAACTGTTGAATTTGGCATCCAGCCTATGGGTTTTGGAAGGAAACATTCATTTTGGCTGTTTTTCTTGATCAGAACTTTGACTTCCAGGCCTGCCTCCCTGACACCTGCTTCTTGCTGCGACACTGGGTATCAGAAAGGGCAGAAAGTGCAGCAGGTGACGAAAGCCTTAACCAGACCTGCCAGCTTCTACAGGTAAGGTCTTGGGTTTGTAACCTAACTTTTCAGTATCCCGGTCACCGTGCTTGTCCTAAGAAAGCATTTACATTACAGCGACGCATGCCCAAAAACACACACAGCTCTTCCTCAACTTACAACGGGTGATGTCCCAACAACCCCAGAGTAAGTTGAAAACGGGTTTCATACCCCTAACCCACTGAGCATCACCGCTTAGCCCAGCCTACCTTCAACATGCTCAGAACACTTACAGCAGCCGATGGCAGGGCAAAATCATCTCAAACAAAGCCAATGTAAAATACAGTGTTGACTTTCTCATATAATGTATTGAATACTGCCCTGAAAGTGAAAAACTGAATGGTTGTATGGATCCTCAAAGTGAGTTCCCACTGAATGCATCTCACTTTCACCACATCATAAAGTTGAAAAATTGTAAGTGAAATCATCATAAGTCAGGGACCGTCTGTATACAAGTGTGGTTATGTCACAGATGTTCCTTGATACCCTTTACAATGAAGTATTTTTGGTGTTTCAGTTCCTACTCTTCTTATGTAGAACGCAAAATTCGTCTCCCATGGCTTACCAGTGTTAACGTCTAAGTCTGCAGCATTGGTCTGCATGTCTGGGCCTGCTAAGCACAGAAAAAGATTTCATCCAGCCTTTTAAAAAAAACAGTCAACTTAATGTACAAATTGCAAGTTTGAATTTAAAATTTTTATCAGGCCAGGCACAGTGGATCATGCCTGTAATCCCAGCAGTTTGGGAGGCTGAGGCAGAAGGATCACTTGAGCCCAGAAATTCAAGACCAGCCTGGGTGGGCAACATGGCGAGACCCCTGTCTCTGCAAAAATTAAAAAAAAATTAGCTGGGCCACACTTATAGTCCCAGCGACTTGGGAGACGGAGACAGGAGGATTACTTGAGTCTGGGAGGCAGAGGCTGCAGTGAGCCACCCTGTCTCAAGAAAACAAAGGAAAACCGCAAAAACTTCCATCATCTTAAAGATAATAGTAGAATTATTTTATTAGCAGCATATCCTGTTGAAGTAGCTGAGTTTTTTTTTGTTTTTAAACTCAATAGAGGTAGTTTATACAGGTCTATTTTAAAAGGTAGTCTTTCTCAGACTCCTCTGTGCATAGGAGGAGCTCCTAAGGCCAGCTTAAAGACAGGTACATTTTTTGTACCCAAATGTGTGTGTATATAAAATCCACAGGTATTGGAGTTGGAAATAAACTGAAAAAACAAGTTAGTCTCATTGCAGCTAACTCTGGCGTGCTTTTAAAATTAATTACATTTGCAGTGGATTTGTGCTTCTCATGGATGTGAAAATATCCACACAGATGCACATTCCCATCAAATCAGTCCTAGCTTTTGTAAGAAGCACTCTTTGCAATCATTGCTTAGTATCTTTCTATGTCATGGTTCTCAGGCAAAAACAAAACCGGTCCACTCTAGTCTAGAAAAACTGTTGATAAGGTCCCAGAGGTCATGTCTGAGGGCTGAGTTTTCTTTTATGTGTTTGTTTTTAAGGAGCATTAAGCTCCTATGCAGTTTAGCAACACTCATACTTGACAGTGGTATTCTTTCCGAAGCAGCTATGCTGTGCTTTGCAGAATCTCAGCACAGTTAGCTCGTCCACTGTGTAACCCCTTTCTACTTTAGGAATGTGGCCGAGCATTCAGGCAGAGTCATTCACTGCTGAGAAATCTCTCTGGGTATGTGCCCTGGATGCTGTAGTCCCGTTGGGACCTCGACAGTTTCTATCACAGAGGCGAAGAAAGATAAGCCTGCCCTATTAAAAACGAAGCTCTAATGTAGACAACTACATGAAATTCCATCAAGACCTAACTAGCCAAAAGGCAGTTAAGCCTTCAGGATAACAGTCTGTGGGAATATCTTTGACATGCTTTGAAAATGATTTGCTATGGAAGGGTTAAGTATACGAGGTGTTACGTAAGGTTTCCATTATTAGAGAAGCCGCTTACCGTCACGTCATTGCTACCATCAGACTACACAGAGTCATGTCCTGGTGCCTCACCATATTAACTGTGTGAAGCAGGGCAAGTCACTTCACCTCCCAGGGGCTCAGTTTTGCCATCTGTGAAATGGGGATACTAAAAGCAACTACTTCATAGAGGTTGTTGAGGGAATTCAGTGAAATAAGCCCCATGAAATGATTCACACAGTGCCTTCCCAGAGGAAGAGTCAACAGACAGCAGCCCACATCTTCTGCCTCTGTGTGAAGGGCTCAGCCTGCAGAATGAATGAGAAGCCAGGCGTATCAATGATCCAGCACCAAGCTAGCCCCCCAGCTGGCTGGGCCTGCTGACACAGCCCACTGGAAAAGTGGGGCTCCAGAGACCTGAGTGCACCTATTTCTTGATTACGGTGTGTTGTCCCTCTTCAAGCCGCCATTAAGAAGAGCCCTAGAGTCTGACCAGGAAAATCTGAGCTGGAGGACCCGGGGCTCAGTTCCCTTGGAACAGTTCAGGTTGGCTCTTCTAGAAACTTGTCAGTGGGATGTGGTTGGCTAGAGTGGAACCTCCCTGGGGAGGTGGAGTGTGGGCTTGGGGAGAACATGGAGACCTCTGATCCCTATCCCCTGACTCTGACTTGCCCCTAAGCTTTTTCCTCTGATTCCTTTATCCTACAGGTGGGTTCACCCCTGGCAGGCCAGCAATGCCCCCTGCCAGGCGGGAGCCTGGGAACACTGGCAGCCCCCGCTACCGGGGGCGGGAAATCCACCACAACTCCCTGGGCTCTGCCAGAAAGTCTCCCTTCGGCTCAGCTGGCAAAGTGGTTTCTTCTGTGCTTTGGTATTCAGAGTGAAAGCTAATGAGAGTCTGGAGGCCCATCAGGAAAATAACAACCAGTTTTATTATTACAGATAAAAGCCAGGCAGAATGAATCGGAAAGTGCCAGGGGAGCAGAGACAGAGGCTCAATTCAGTTCAAGTCCTCAGAAGACACAATGCCAACCTCTACTTGGCAACTCAGCCCGGCAGAGTTGGGATTGTGAAGACTGGGGTCGTATTTAAACCCTGTCCTAACTGAGAGTGTCCTGGGTAAAACTTGAGCCAGGGCACTGTGTGGGTCTCACATCAACATATGCAAGATGAAAACAGTAGAAAAGGAAGTGGCAGGCAGACAGGGGGAGAAAGAGTTCTGAGAATGTGTAAGGAGTAAGGAACTCAAACAGGGCCTGCGGCAAAGGCTGCTCCCCAACAAACCAGTTCACGGAGACAGCGTCACATCAACACCTAGGGAGATGGATGTGGCCTCCGCCATCGTTCTTTTGGCAGTAGGAAAGATTGAGGGCCTTCAGGGGCAGAACCAATCTCTCCAGCTTTATGTCTGACCAGAAATGATTCCATACGGCTGCCATTGAAGATATATTGGTAAAGCCTCTAAACAGAATTGGTTTTAATTTACGACCTGGAATGCTGGGAAAGTTATGATTAGCAATTACTTAAATTATGCTGGACGATTTAATTTCCATTATTAAGCCTTTCCTCACTTAACCAAAGGTAAAGAAATGAAAAATGGCATTCCTTTTTTATCTTAATCTAAAGGATTACTATATTAAATTTGTAAATAGGTGTTCCACTCTAGCCAAACCATCAATGTTTGTTTATTATAATTAGTCTATCAGCACTCCCTTTACAAGAAAAGAAAACCAGGGGGGAAAAAATTTATAAATGAAAAGGATTTTTATGGGTTCCTAAGAAAAATCAATGAGCTCTTACAACTTAACACTTGATAAAACTGGCCCAGTGTGGTGGTTCACGCCTGTAATCCTAGCACTTTGGAAGACCGAGGTGGGAAGATCGCCTGAGGTCAGGAGTTCGAGACCAGCCTGACCAACATGGAGAAACCACTGTCTCTACTAATAATACAAAATTAGCCGGGCGTGGTGGCAGAGGTTGCGGTGAGCGGAGATCAGGCCATTACACTTTAGCCTGGGCAACAAGAGCAAAACTCCATTAAAAAAAAAGAAGAAGAAAAAAAGAAACTTGATGAAACTTAAGTGTAACACTAGAAGGGGTCAATAGAATCTATGGGTGTCTCACCTACATACGTTCAATTCACGATGACACTATGACCCGCGTCAGAGTCAATTAGGGAGCATAACTTGTTTTAGCTGGTATACCTGGCTCACTTTTTAAAAAAACAATTTCAATCTCACTTAAAAAATCATTTACTTTAAAAACCTTTGTGGTCCCACATTTTGAAAATCTACAATCTCAAAAGGCCCACCCATATGTAAGCAACTGGACTGAAAACTTCCCATGTGTTTCTTGAAGAGTTTTTAGAAAACAGATCACTTTTAAAACCAAATGCTTAGACGGTCACTATTTTAGGAAGTGAATAATCGCTTGAGAAGTCATGTAAGAGTTGTTGCTACTATCTTCCCCTTTCTGGGATTTAGGGGACTCCCACGTTTATTCAAGTCTCCTTTGCGCCTGAAAGAACGACTAGCCACATTTCCAGTCAACTAAAGGTGGGTATTTCATTCACGTGATGTGAGCCCAGCGCACGCAGCAGTCTGCAAAATGCCAAATGTTTCTTCCTCACCCTAATTTTCCGGTTCAGTTGAGGAGCTGCTGGGTGCGAGCTTTCGGGCCCTCCCGGGTTAGGAGGCTCCTGTCGAGGACCCAGAATCCGGGATCCGCCCGGTCCGAGCCGCCTTCGCAGCGCGCTCTGCTCGCCAGAGCGCACGCTGCATCGGTTCCCACAGACCGCGATCGTGGAGAGCCCGGGCTCTGGAGCGCAGGAGGGCCGGGGTCCGACCAGCCCTCCGCATGGGCTTGGCGAGGTAGGGGGAGACCTGGCAGCTCAGGGCGGAATCACAGAACGCGGGCTGGGCTGGAGCGCTGCGGACCCGAGAGACAGAGGCGTGGCACCCCGGATCCCGAACCCCGCACTGGCTCGTGCCCAGAGCCCGGCGGCCTGACACCGGACGCCGGCACCGAGGGGCTGTCCGGAGGCTCGACCAGACCTAGACACTCGTATGAGACCCGCAAACTTTCTTTCGGAGCTCGGGCTCAGGGGTGGCGAGAGTAGGACGGAAAGGCTGTCTGGGGACAAAGGGCAAATGCTGGCGAAAAGGGGAGAGACACCCCAGCTAGCCCACAGAGCCTTTCCGGCTGCTTCCCCATTCGGGGGACCAGGGCGTGCGCCTCTGGCATTCCACGCAGGTGTCGGGACCCCACGCCCCCGGCGGGTGCCACCCAAGTCCCCGGGGAAGGCTGGGGGTCGAGGACGGGT
>NW_012101587.1:5883929-5894744 GCF_000951045.1 Mandrillus leucophaeus | reverse complement strand
GAGGTGCGGGGAGGGCGTCCAGCAGCAACACCCCGCGAGCCCGAGCACCGGCTGGGGGTCCACTCGCCGCATCCCCTGCTCCACCCTCCCCACTTTTTTTATTTTTTATTTTTGCACTTTTTTCCCCAAGAAGACCAGCTCCCCACTTAAACAAAATCCGGGTAGATTCAATCCCCTCTCTCTTTGGGTACTGATTCCTCCGACTATATATCTTCAGTTGTCACATTGCCCGCCTGCCCCCCTTCTTCTCTGACCGACTGCCAGGTGCCCCTGACCCTGGCGCTTTTCACAGCACACCCTCGCCCCGGGGGGCTGCAGCGCTGTTCCCACCCGTTTACCTCTCCTCTAGAACCGCCCTCCTCTGAGTCTCACCCCAACTTGGGTTTCCTCCGGGCCCTCCCGGGAGTGAGATCCGGAGCGTGCGGAGAGTCGGGGGTCGAGGACAGTCAGGAGGTTCTGGGACTACCCAGCCCTCTCCTTCCCACGGGCACCCCTGAATCAAACCCCCGCCGTCTCCTAAGCTGGAAAACTCGCTGGCGTCCTCTTCAGGGCTACAAAGAGCTGCTCTGGAAACGTCTCCCCGGGGAGGAGAACACGTCCACCACGTGTGTCTAAATCTGTACTTATAGATTCGCAGTATCATCTGGGAGAGCAGGCATCGTGTTCGCATCCCAATCGTTCTGTAAAGCAGACGGGCCCTGGGCCCACAGGGCGTCCCTGGTTCTCACCAGCATCCCCCACCCCACCCAGGGATGCTTCTCACTCCCTGAACGCCTTTCTCCAGGACACAGGGAGGTGGCGCCTCCCCAGGGGAATTGTCACAGCTGAGGGACCGTGAAAGCCAGCACGCCCGGTGGCTCCTGCGTTCACTAAACAAAAGCTTATTCAGTGCCCAGTGCGTGCCAGCCCATCCCGGATCGCTCTCCCGCCTGCCCTGCGCCTGAATTTCACATGACCCATTCCCGAGTTTAGAGATAATGGAAACATGCCCTGATCACGGAGTGCTGTGATTGTCCCACAGGAGCTGGCTTCTTGCCCTTGTCTCTTCTGCAACTCGCTGGTTTAACTTTGTTTTATGGCTGGCTCGGCGGTAGGAGTCCCCAGGAATTAGCAAACATCGGGTTAACAAACCCTGAGCCCCAAGAAGCACTTTGGGACACCACAAATATGCCCCGAATGCAACAGACCCTTGGGGTTTGGGTATCACTCAATGAATAGCAGTAAGGTTGGGTGAAGCACCCTCTGTGTGAAGGTTCCCCCACCTCCATCCATCCCAGCAGAGCCCAACCACAAGTACCTTATTTTAATGGGCTGGCTGTATGGAAACTGTTGTTTCATTTCAAAATAGGTGTGGAGCATAGAAAGCGTCCTAGGATGCTGCATTAAAATCTCAATTTGAGGCCAAGTCTGCTGGCTCATGCCTGCAATCCCAGTGTTTTGGGAGGCCAAGGCAGAGGGATTGCTTGAAGCCAAGAGTTCGAAACCAGCCTGGGCAAAAAAAAAAAAAAATAGAGGGCATGGTGGTGTGGGCTAGTAGTCCTAGCTGCTCTGGGGGTAGAGGCAGGAGGCCTGCTTGAGCCCAGGAATTTGAAGCTGCAATGACTGTTATCACACCACTGCACTCCAGCCTGGACAAGAGAACGAGACCCTGTACCTAAAAGGAAAAAAAGAAATCTCAACCTGATGTGAAGCTGTTTTCCTTTCCCAAGAATTGTATTGGGTGTGGGGAGGGGAGCATAGGAATGGGAAGAATGAGATGAAGAAGTGTGACTACTTATCCTTTAAAACACAGGAACAGAAATTACAGGGGGAAAAGCAGAACTTGAAATCAAAATTAACCACATTCAGATCTACATGGTGTTTTACTTTTGTGGGTTTTAAAAATCCAGTATTAAGCACAATTCTTTTGGCATTTTATAAAGTATTCAGAAGAAAATAAAATTATAATCCCACAGTAAAGAAATCCTTTCCATATTCAGCACTGTTTTAACACAGAAGTGACGGTGCTCTCTAGCACAAGGTGGAGAATACAGCCTGGGTTGATACCAACGAAAGTTTTATTTTGCAGTTTTGCCTTTTGAAACTGTGTAGCTTGTAAAGCTTATGAACTGTTTTGCACTGATTTAAGGTAATTAGGAATTTTTGTAGGATATAGGCAGGGATTTAGCATCAAGATGTTCTTTAGAACACAGTTTGTAATAGCAACATTGGAAGTAACCTACTGTGCACCATGAGGACTGGGGAAATAAGCCTTAGTCCTCCGCTGGTGGGAAAACGATGCTGGCATAAGAACTGTGATGTGCGGTGTATGTGGACAGGAAAGATATTACAGGAGAAATTTGTCGTTTCTCCTTGTCCTGCGCCTCTTCCCCTTCTCCTTGCACAGAGTTTCCTTGGGGAATCACACCCTCTCAAGCTCTGACCCCAGCTGCAGCGCCAGCCCAGGGTGGGCTCCTGATCCCTGGGCTGAGATCAGCTTCTCATTCCCCAGTCACACGGGCCAGTCAGGCAGCCCAGGCCCCAACACACCAATCCCAGCCAAGCACGCGGGCTTCTCAGGCTTTTTCTGAACAGTTGGGAAAGAGAAGCTTTGTTTGGGCAGAGATGGCCAGGCTCTGAGGATGTGGTGGCCAAGAGTCACCACAAGGGGAGAATCTGCCAGAGGGGAGGCCAGCCCAGAGGAAGGGGGAGGAATGGAGGGGGACTTCTGAGGATGTCCTTCGAGTTCCCAACTTTCCAATTACCCAAATGATACATTCTCTTTGTGGCTTAAGCGAGTTTGGGTTGGGTTTCTGTCATTTACAGTGGAAAGAGCCTTGACCAGTACAGATGTTCATGATATCAATAAGTGAAAAAGCAAGTTCCAAAACATTATGTTCCGTGTGATTCCATCGTACTTGTTTTTTTTTTGTTTGTTTTTTTAAGGCATACCATATACTTAATGCAATGTACACACACACAAAATCTGAAAAGTGGCATGAAAATGTTGATAGTGTTATCTCCAGGCAGAAGGATTGCAGGTGATTTTTATATTATTCTTTTTGCTTGCTTATGTCAATTTTCTAATTTTATTTCAGATAAGCACACATTCTTTGTGTAATAGTAAAACCATGTTATTTAAAGAGGACAATTCCCAAAGAGACTCAGATATGGGAGTCCTGGCCTCTGCAGCTCTGGTCCGTGCAGCTGCTCCAGTGAGCGGGACGTAGGAGAGATACAGCCTCAGCCATACTGAACCACTTTGAAGGCTTTATTGCTTCATCCGCTGTGATCTCCCAGCCATGTTCATTTTTCTGTAATAAAGCTGAACCTGGTAGGAGTTCATTCATTCATTCATTCATTCAAAGCACTACTGAGCACCTCTATTTTGATGTCAAAGATATAAAGATGGGAGAAACTGGGCTCAGCCCTCTTTGGTGAGGGAGACCATCAAGCAGCTCTCTCCAGCGGGTTCTGTGCAAAGGGAGATGCTGCATGTCCATCACTGTCTGTCCCTTCCACTACCCCTGCCCCACGGGGCTCTGCCAGAGCCAGGGCTGCTGCTGCTGCTGCTGCTGCCCTCACGAAGGCCAGTCCCAGGGCCATAGGTGAGGTCTTGCACTCCAAATGTCCATAAGGATCCCTAAAAGGACTTCGGTGAGAGCCATAGCAGAGGAATAGGAGTGGGCCAAGGCACAGGATCCTATCATTTTTCTTTTTCTCCTGATGACTTTTCATCTCATCATCTTGCAGGCCTGAGTAAGTCTCTCAACCGTCTGCCCAGGAACTCAGGACAACAGCTCTTGCCCCTCCAACTCCTGCCTGTATGATGAGAGGATACACATTCTTGAGCCTCATGCCTCCTCTCTTTTTTTTTTCCTTTTGTGTTTTTTTTTTTTTTTTTTTTTGACACAGGGTCTCACTCTGTTGCCCACGCTGGAGTACAGTGGTGTGATTATAGCTCACTGTAGCCTCCAACTCCTGGGTTTAAGCAATCCTCCTGCCTGGTTAGGATAATTTTTTAAAACTTTATTTTTTGTAGGGATAGGGCTCAATGTGTTGTCCAGGCTGGTCTCAAACTCCTGGGCTCAAGCAATCCTCTTGCCTCTGCCTCCCACAGTTCTGGGGTTGCAGATTGGAGCCACTGTGCCTGGTCCATGCCTCCTTTATAAGGAGAGGGGGATCATAGCTCTTCCATACCTTAGGTTTTCAGACTGCCGGGTTATAGTCGTCATCTTATTTATTTATTTATTTAATCTTGAGACAGAGTTTCACTCTGTTGCCCAGCCTGGAGCGCAGTGACATCACCACAGCTTACTGCAGCCTCTACCTTCTAGGCCCAGCCATCTTCCCATCCCATCCTCCTGAGTAGCTGGGACCACAGTTGTGCATCATCACTCCCAGCTAATTGAAAAAAAATTTTTTCTTTTTTAGAGATGGGGTCTTGCTATTTTGCCCAGTCTGGTCTCAAACTGCTGGGCTCAAGGGATCCTCCTGCCTTGGCCTCCCAAAGTGCTATGATTACAGGCATGAACCACCGTGCCTGACTACTATCATCATTTCTAAGCAGATTTATTGAGGTATAATTTGTATACTGTGAAATTTCCTGTGTTTTAGGCATTCAATTGAGTGATTTTCAATACATGTGCAGAGTTCTGCAGCCATCACCACCACCGTGTGACTGTGGAGCGTCTCTATCATCCAGGAAGCTCCCTCCTGCTCACTTGCATTCCCTCCATGCTCCCACTTCCAGCCCCAGACAACTGCTAATCAGTCTCTACAGCTGGGATTTTTTGGACATCTCATATAAGCAGAATCCTAGAGCAGGCATCTTTTGCACCTGGCTTCTTTCACTTAATGCTTTTCAGGGTCATCCGTCTTACACCATGTATCACTACTTTGTTCCTTTTGTGTTAAAAATAGCATTCCATTGCATTGTGTGAATACATCAGATAGTGTTTATCCACTCTTCAGTTGAGGGACATTTGAATTGTTTCCACTTTTTGGCTATTGTACATAGTGCTGCTATTTGGCTATTGTACACTGTGTACACAGTGACACATATGCATGTGTCTTATGTGGACGTATGATTTTATGTCTCTTCAATTCCTAGGGGTAGAATTACTGAGTCTCATAGTACATATATGTTTCACTTAAAAACAAACAAAACAAAAAACAAAAAAACTGCCAACCTGTTTTCCAAAGTGGTTGCACTATTTAACATTCCTATCAGCCACGCCTGAGGATTCCAGTTTCTCCATATCCTCACCAACACTCGTTATATTCCTTATAGCCATCCTAGAGAGGGCAAGGTGGTATTTCCGTCTGCATTTACATTGCATTTCCCTATGACGAGTCATCGCTTTTATTTTCAATAGCTAGAAGGCACCCTGCAATGTAAGTAATCATTCTTTCATTGTCCTGCAGCTGGGTCCTTTTAGAATAGAATCACATTTTAGGAATTTTAGTCCACTTTCTCTCCACTTTGTGGCACCGCCTGGGTTGATGTAGTGGCAAGAGCCTGCACAAGAGGTGAGGCAAAACTGTTTGTCATGGAGTTATCAGGGGAGCTGCAGCCCAAGAATGTGGGGCACCCCATCTTCATTGTGGGTGCCATGGGGATTCCAGCTCCTGGAGGACACATGAACACAGTGTTATCCTTTGATCTTAGAACGACTACCACGTTGATGAAGGCCCGGGAAGTGGAAAACTGAAGATGCTGAACATTATTTGCTAGGCTGTTTTGAATGTCATGCCTCTAGGACCACTCACTGGAGTCTTTGCTGTTCTGTTTTGTGATGCTTTTGTTGTTTGTTGAGGTTGGCCAGAAACCTTTGCACAAAATGAAGCGCTTTGTTCCTTATAGGACTCAGCTTGGTTTGTAACCCTCTGGGATTTCCTAACCACCCACAGTTGCACTGCATTCACTGGGACGAAGCTTTAGGAAATTCTTCACCATTTTTTGGCTGCCCTTCTTGTATTTTCATTCCAACGGAGACACAGCTGCTTGTTGAGATTTTCCTCCAGTGCAAAGGGAGAGACAGGAGTCCTACTGATGCTTGATGCTACTCCTTCCCGCCTTCACCCCCACACACATGGCACTGTCTTCACGAAAGCGCATGAAGATTCCTGTCAAGCCCATTCTATTCATGCAAAAGCACAACACAGGGGAAAACATATCGTGCTGTTTGACTTTAGAACTCTCACACCAGGGTCCTTAGGAAAAAGTGACATCCTAGGATTTGTCATTTCCCTTTCAACAAATAACATGCAACTCTTGCAGAGATCAGTGCCCCAATGTTAAGCACGTCTGAAAGAGCCTGAGCCTGACCTGGCACCTGACACGAAATCAGGACCGATTGGGTGGGTTCTTCTCAGCAGCAGTTGGAAGGAGAAGGCTTTTTACTCTTTGGTGGGTCCAGGATGTTCACATCAGAAAAGCCGTGGCTGCTTTGCTGAATAAATCTCCTAAAGATTCGGATGGCTCTGAAATTAGATTCCCCTTACCAAAGGATCAGGTGGCTGCTAAAGGTCAGCATATGAGAAGCCACAGTGTCACATCAGCACCATCTCCCTCGCCCGCTTTAATCTCAGCTCTCCAGATGCTGGTGTACGACGGCACTGGCTTCATCAGTGGAGACTCCATTATTACATAGGAGAGTTGGTGGCAGCTGACCCCACTCTCCAAAAAGGGCCTCATAGCCTTTCTACTCTGAGACAGCTTTTGCTCAAACCCAGTACTCCTGGGAGCCCTTACATCCACCAATGACATCGCAATCTACCTAGCAACCTCCTCATACAGAAAGCCAGGAAAATCCTTGGTTCCACCCCTCTCTCACACCCAACACCAGATTTTTAAAAATAGAGTATTTTAAAAGCAGTTTTAGACTCACAACAAAATTAAGAAGAAGGTACAGAGATTTTCTATATACTCCTGCCCCCCGGCATGCACAGCCTCCCCATCATCAACATCTCCCACCAGAGTGGTGCATTTGCTACCATCAATAACCTTACACTGTCACGTCATTATCACCTGAAGTTCATAGTTTACATTAGGGTTCACTCTTGGTGCTCTGCATGCTATGGGTTTGGATAAACATATGACATGGATCCGCCATTTTAAATACAAGGCAAACGTAAACATACAGAAACAGTTACAGAGGGAGTTACAGATACAGATACAGTGACAGTTACACATACAGATTAGTTACAGATACAGATACATTCAGAGATACAGTTACAGTTGATACAGCACAGATATAATTAGAGTTACAGATACACATACACATATAGTTACAGATACAGATACAGTTACAATTATATAAACAGTTACAGATAGAGTTACAGTTGATACAGATACCAGTACAGACACAAATCGACACAGTTACAGTTACAGACACAGATGCAGATACAAACATAGATCCAGTTACAGTTACAGATACAGTTATAGATACAGTTTTTCTTGTGTGTGTGTGTGTGGGTTTTTTGTTTGTTTGTTTGTTTTCTGTTTTTTGTTTTTTCACTCTTGTTGGCCAGGCTGGAGTGCAATGGCACGATCTCTCCTCACTGCAACTTCCGCCCGCCAGGTTCAAGGGATTCTCCTGCCTCAGCCTCCCGAGTAGCTGGGATTACAGGCGTGCACCACCACGCCCAGCGAATTTTTGTATTTTTAGTAGAGACTGGGTTTCTGTGTTGGTCAGGCTGGTCTAGAACTCCTGACCTCAGGTGATCCACCCACCTTGGCCTCCCAAAGTGCTGGGATTATACCTGTGAGCCACTGCACCTGACCTAGATACAGTTTTAAATACAGATACAGTTTCAGATACAGATACAAATACAGGTACACATACAGTTACAGATACAGTTACTGATACAGATACAGTAATAGTCACAGATACAGTTTCAGATACAGATACAGTTTTAAATACAGATACAGTTACCATTACAGTTGCAGATACACATACAGATACAGTGACAGTTACAGATACAGACACAGTGACAGTCACAGATACAGACACAGTGACAGTCACAGATACAGACACAGTGACAGTTACAGTTGATACAGATACAGATCTAGATACAAAGCAGTTTCATGGCCCTACAATTCCTCTACATGTCACCTTACTCATCTTACCCTCCTCACTAACTCCTGGCAACCACTGATCTTTTTCACAGGGAATCATATAGCATGTATCCTCTTCAGATTGGCTTTTTTCATTTAGCAATAATCATTTAAGCTTCATTTATGTCTTTCATGGCTTGATAACTCATTTTTTTCATCACCAAATAATATTTGGTTTTCTGCTTGTACTACAGCTTATTTATCCATTCACCTACTAAAGGACTTCTTGGTTGCTTTTAGATTTTGCCAGTTATTAATGCTATAAATATATGTGTGCAGGTTTTTTGTGTGGATTTAAGTTTGCAGCTCATTTAGGTAAATACCCAGGAGCATGATTGCTAGATCAGGTGGTAAGAGTATGTTTAGTTTTCTAAGAAACTGACAAACTGTCTGTCAAAGTAGCTGGACCATTTTGCATACCCACCAGCAATGAATGAAAGTTCCTGTTGCTCCATATCCTCACCAGCATTTGGTGATGTCAGTGTTCTGGATTTCGGTCATTCTGATAGATGTGTAGTGGTATCTCATTGTTTCAATTTACAGTTCCCTGATGACACATGATGTTAAATGAATTTTAAATGGGCATTGTAAGACACACTTACAATGTTGAAGGCACAAGGATGGCACAAAGAACTCAAAATAATTTTTAAAAATAGAATAATTATATTAAATATTAATTATTAAATTACATATGTTAAATAATTAAAAAATAATTTGATTTTGGATAATTCATGAAAGCCAATGAAATAATCATCATGGGAAGCTAAATTTGATATACTCCCTTGCAGCTGACTTGTGGTGGAGAATTATTTTTATGTTGATTTAGTTGTGCGGGATCACTGCCATCATTCAGCACTTTAGGACACAAAAGAAAGATCCGGCCTCTCAGGCCTCGTACCCAGTGTGCAAGTCCTGTCTAGACCACCATGACAACATCTCTTCCTCTCCGCAAAGGCTGCCATTTGCTCGACTCCCGTGTCATCCCTGTAGACCTGGACTGCAGACTCTAGGCTGGCCTCTTCTAATCCTGCCTCTGTCAAGCTATGAGCTATTTTCTTGGAAAAGGAAGCCGACCAGGGTCCTTTGATTGCCCCGTGAACTGCTCCCAGCCAGTGCCGTTCCCGCCCTTTCCTGCACGAGCCCTCCAGTCCCCATCTGGGGAGGATGGTCTCAGTCCACTCCTCGATATTTGTCACCAGAAGTCTTGATCCTCCCCCGTTCCTGGGCCCCCGCTCGTCCTTCAAGACCACCTCCAATACCACCTCCTGGGGGCTCACCTGACTCCTCCCTCCCCCAGCACCTTCTAATACTTCCTCATGTGTCTAACTGTGTCTGTGTTTGTATGCACGTCTGTGTGTGTGCACATCTGTGTGTGTGTTACAGACCTGGTCCTCCCACTAATGGGAGACTTCTCATTCCTCCTGGACTCAGCATCCTGCCCGCTGCACAGGGTTGGTCCTCAGATGACAGTGAAGAGGGTCCCACCTGCTCTTCTCATTCACCAACTTTGAGATTCAGAATCAACAGGAAGGCCTTCCAAAGAATGCTTTCCCTGCAGATAGCAAATCTGTGAAAGACAACGACCCAAAAGATGATAATGGGAAATAAAAGTCGCTTCAGGAGAAGTTGGTAAATGAATTTACAATTCCATTGGTTCCATAGTGTTTCCATGGACACCTCTGCTACAGACATAACCCAGACCCAAGACACTTTTTCATTTCTCTTAAGCCTACTGCTCACATCCTACCACTAATTGCAACTTTTTCCTCACTAAATAGTACTTCACAAAGGAGGAAACACGGTCATGATTTCCTGAGTCGTATGCACTTTGTTAATTTTCTAGATAATTTTGGCACTAAAGGAGTAAAGGAGAGAAGAGTCAGTAAAGGATAAACCATGAAAGCAGCTCATAAATAGATTAATGATATTATATACTTTTCTTTGTTGATATTAATTTTTAATGATAAAACAAGTGACTGCAAGATACATAATTCCCCATTATAAAATATGATTATGTATTATGGTAAAATATATATAACATAAAATTTGCCATTTTATTGTTTTTGAGTGTACAGACATTAATTAAGTGCATTCACATTATTGTATGAGCATCACCACCATCCATCTCCAGAACTTTCTCATTTTCTCAGACTGAAAATCTGTACCCGTTAAACACTAACTCCCCTTTCTCTCCTCCCCACAGCTTCTGGCACCCACCATTCCACTTTCTGTCTCTATGAATTTGACAATACTAGGGACCTCATATAAGTGGAATTATGTAGTATTTGTCCTTTAGGTGATGCTTATGTTATTTAGAATTGTCTTCCTAAGGCTGAATCACCTTCCATTGTCTGTATATATGTTTTGCTTAGTCATTCCTCGGTCAGTGGAGATTTTAGTTGCACCCACCTTTTGGCTACTGTGAATGGTGCTGCTATAAACATTGGTATACAAACGTTTGTTTGATTCCCTGCTAGAAAACTTATTTTTTAATAAATGAAAATATCAAGCAGTAAAGAAAGTCTTCTGATAAAGCATGATTGCCTCTGTGAAATTAAAACAAACTGATTCTCTATAAAGCATGGATTATGGCTTTTCTGCTTGCAACTAAGATATGATAACCATGTTTTTTTAAGTTTAAAAACTGTATTTTACAGGCTTGCCAAGGTACAGTATTACTCAGGAAGAAAACCTCATACAACAAATGCCACTCA
>NW_012101587.1:5880840-5882919 GCF_000951045.1 Mandrillus leucophaeus | reverse complement strand
ATCCTGGCTAACACAGTGAAACCCTGTCTCTACTAAAAATACAAAAAAATTAGCCGGGCGTGATGGCGGGTGCCTGTGGTCCCAGTTACTTGGGAGACTGAGGCAGGAGAATGGCATGAATCCGCAAGGCGGAGCTTGCAGTGAGCCGAGATCGTGCCACTGCACTCCAGCCTGGGCGACAGAGCGAGACTCCATATCAAAACAAAAAAAAAAGAAGAAGAAGAAGAAGTAGTAATCGTAGCAGTAGTAGTAGTGGTAGGCATCCCTATCTTGTTCCTACTTTTTTTCCTATAATTAAATCAAATATTTTATTTGCATAACTGAAGAAAGCCTACAGCTGGTACTAGGAGCTTTAAGGAGTTCTTCTTTAAAGAAGGTCTTGCAGATAGCTATCACTTAAGATACATAATCATCTGTACAAATTCTGATATTAGCTTCTACAGTTTTATTTTTAATTAGCATAACAGAATCAGCCTTTGTGTGAAAATGTGTACTGTTCTATGAATTATAACACATGTATAGATTTGTGTAACCACCACCACAATCAGGATATAAAATAGTTCTGACACCCAAAAAAACTCCCTCATGTTACTGTTTTATAGTCACCCTTTCCCTCACCCCTAACTCTTGCTTAGGCTGCATAGCATAATTTTTGGCATGTTGTATATTTGATTTAATTTGTTTCAAAGTATTTTCTAAATGTCCTTGTGATTCTTTATATTTGTTTATTGATCATCAAGAAGTATGTTATTTAATTGCCAAATACTTGTAAATGTTCCAAATTTCCTTCATTCATTGATTTCGAATTTTATGCCACTGTGGTCAGAGAACATACTTTGTATAATTTCAGTCATTTTAAACTCGCTGAGGTTTGTTTTATGACATAACATGTGATGTAGCTTGGAGAATATACTTGAGAAAAAATGTGTACTCTGTTGTTGTTGGAGAAGGTGTTCATTCATGTCTTTAGGTCTCATTGGTTTTTATGATGTTCAGGTCTTCTATTTTCTTGTTGATCTTCTGTCTAGTTGGTCTATCCATTATTGAAAGTGTGTCAGAAGTCTTACTCTTGAACTCTCTGTATCTCACTTCAGTTCCCTCCATTTTTGCTTCATGTATTTTGGGGCTCTGTTGGTAGGCAGGTGTATGTCTACAGTTGTTATGTCCTCCTGATGATTTACTCTCTTAGCCTGATAACATGTCATTCTTTGTATCTAGTAAAAAGTCATACAACTTGTTTTGTCTCATATCAGTATAGCAACTCCATCTTTCTTTTGGGTACTGTTTGCATGGTATAATTTTTTCTGTCCTTTTACTTTTTACCTCTTTGTGTCTTTGAATCTAAAGTGTATTTCTCACAGACCGTATAGAGCTGGATCATATTTATTTACTATTCGGCCAACCTCTGCCTTTTAATGGAGTGGTTAGTTTATTTACATTTAATATAATTACTGATAAGGTAGGCTTTACATCTGTCATTTCACCACTTGTTTTCCATATGTATTTGTTTTTTGTTCTCCTATTTATTCCTGCCTTCTTTTGTGTTAGATATTTTTGTAGTATAATATTTGAATTTCCCTGCTCTTTCTTTCTCTCTCCTCTTCCCCTCAACATGTATGTGTGCGTGCATTTTTTGAAGTTATTGTCCTAGTGGATTCCATAGAGATTATAATAACATCTTAAGACAATAAAGTTTGAATTAATACCAACTTAATTTCAATCACATATAAAATCTTTAATATAGCTCCACTCTCTCTTCTTTGTGCTATTATCACATAAATCACATGTTTATACAGTATAAACTTATCAACATGGTTTTATAATTATTGATTTATACACTTGTTTTTTAAGTCATATAGGAAAAAAGAGGAGTCACAAATCAAAAATGCAGTGCTACTGGCTTTTATATTTATATATAAGTATATATTAATAAACATATAAATGGTACTTACTTTTACCATTCTTCTTTCTTTCTTCATATGCTTTTGAGTTACTGTCTCAGGTCCTTTCATTTCAGCCTGGAGGACGTGCTTTAGCATTTCTTGTAGAGCAAGTCTACTTGTTACAAACTTCCTTATT
>NW_012101587.1:5865681-5879850 GCF_000951045.1 Mandrillus leucophaeus | reverse complement strand
CTGTACCTTTAAAATAATATAGTGTGTCATATCTGGAATTAAGATTCTTCTTTTATTCCCAAGTGGTGTTGTTCTGTCTGTTTGTTGTTGTTGTTGTTGTTGTTGCTATTTGTGAGAGACAGGTCTAGCTGGATTTCCTAGGCTGACTAAGAATCCCTGAGCCTTGCTGGGAAGGTGACCGTTTCCACCTTTAAACCTGGGGCTTGCAACTTAGCTCACACCCGACCAATCAGGTAGTAAAGAGAGTTCACTAAAATGCTAATTAGGCAAAAACAGGAGGTAAAGGAATAGCTAATCATCTATCGCCTAAGAGCACAGCAGGAGGGACAATGATTGGGATATAAACCCAGGCATTGGAGCCGGCAACGGCTACCCTCTCTGGGTCCCCTCCCTTTGTATGGGAGCTCTGTTTTCACTCTATTAAATCTTGCAACTGCACTATCTTCTGGTTTGTGTTTGTTTCCGCTCGAGCTGAGCTTTCGCTCGCCATCCATCATTGCTGTTCGTTGCCGTCGCAGACCCACCGCTGACTTCCATCCCTCCAGATCCAGCAGGGTGTCCACTGTGCTCCTGATCCAGGGAGGCGTCCATTGCCGCTCCCCATCGGGCTACAGGCTCGCCATTGTTCCTGCAGGGCTGAGTGCCTGGGTTCATCCTAATAAAGCTGAACACTAGTCACTGGGTTCCACGGTTCTCTTCCGTGACCCACAGCTTCTAACAGAGCTATAACACTCACCGCATGGCCCAATATTCCATTCCTTGGAATACATGAGGCCAAGAACCCCAGGTCAGAGAACACGAGGCTTGCCACCATTTTGGAAGCTCTGGGAGCAAGGACCCCTGGTAACATTTGTTTGTTCAATGAGTTTTTTGGACTAATTATATGAAGTGTGTACTCTTCACTGTGTGCAACCACTGTTGGAGCACATCTCTTCTCAGGCAACTCACGACTCTGTCTTAGTCTTTACTTGCTGCTTGTTCAGAACCTCAAGATCAGCCAGAGATGAGACATTCGAGCTTTCTGAGGGCTTCTCTGGGCATGCACACAGCCTTGCATTTGTGTGTGGCTTTCTCAATTCCCAGAAATACGTTGGAGTTTTTCGAAGTCCCCTGTAGTCATCTGACTCATTAGTTTCTTCTTTAAGGTTTTTGTTGTCAGCCTCTTGCAGGCCCTGTTATCACCACCTCGGGAGGATACAATGTGAAACAATTGCTACTGACTGTTTTCGAGGAATGCTCCAGAGATACGGCTGTTTACAGCGTGAACTCGGAGTCAGGTCAAACTAAGAGAAACAGTGTCAAATAGAGACAAAATGAAGCTTTTCCAGAAAGCTTCCAGACAGGTCAAATAGTGACAATTCTCTGGGGGTGGGACTTTTTGCATAGCTT
Source organism: Mandrillus leucophaeus (assembly GCF_000951045.1). NCBI lineage: Eukaryota > Metazoa > Chordata > Mammalia > Primates > Cercopithecidae > Mandrillus > Mandrillus leucophaeus. Next base: position 5,878,461 of record NW_012101587.1, on the reverse strand, counting down.
CAAACCTGTTTTGCTCTCTCCAGTGGCTGCCAGACTGAGCTGCTTTTTAGGCTACTGAAGAGCCAGGGAAAGGGAATATGAGAATGGGTCAAGTTCAAATGGCACAAAGCTCATCATTCATGCAAGCATGCTGTTCACACTGTTAAAAAAAAAAGAGAGAGAAAAAAGCAACAAAAACTCTTTGCCTCCATCTTCTGCCTAATCTCTCTCCTTCTATGTACAACAAAAACCCTTGAGAAAATCATCTATTCTCTGTCAACGTTATCTTTTGAACCCATTCCAGTCATGGTTTTGTCCTTACTATTCTGATGATCCACCAATGCTCCTCCTCTCCAAGTCTCCGATTACCTCTACATTGCTATATTCAATGGCAATGTGGTATTTTTGTTATAGCAACCCAAATGGACTAAGACAACCTCTCTAAATAGTCTTAGCTTTGCTGGTAACCAGGGGCCTGGGGAGAGGTGAAGGGCTAACCCTGGTAGGACCCAATTTAGGCATCTCCTTTGCAAGTCTTGCTGACTGATCTAGCCCCTCATGCTGAGATATCAGAGTACTTGGACCTATTCTATTCTGGTCTTAGAACTTTCTGTCGAAACTCCAAGGCTACAGGAAGTCTCACGTAACATTTTGTCACACACATAAAACAAGGTGGTTACTAACAAGAGAGAGGAAGGAGGGAGGAATGGGAAAGAGAGAAGGAAGGTTTTCTGTTCATGTGAGCCAAGTCAACACGAATCCCCCGTCCAAGCAAAAACCCGCTGTGCGGGAGCAAGAGACCCCAATGGTCCTTCAGGATACTGCAGGATGGGTCTGAGAACTGACTGTGCATTTTCCAGACTTCTCCACTAATACCTCACAGTGTGGGGGTCTGAATAGTGGCCCCCTCCTACTCGAAGATGCTTATGTCCTAATTTCTGGAACCTGTGAATATGTTACCTCGTATCGCAAAGAAATCTTTGCAGAAGTGATTAAGTGAAGGATCTTGAGATAGGAGACTATCCTGGATCATCTGGGTGGACCCAATACTGAAATCACAAGATCCCTTAGAATAGAGGGAGGCCAAAGGGTCAAAGTCAGAAAAACTGGGTGTGAGGTTGTAGCCAGAGGTTGGGTGATGCACTTTGAAGATGGAAGGAGGGGCCACAGGCCCAGGAATTTCAGTGGACTTCAGAAGCCGGAAGAAGCAAGGATGTGGATCCTCCCCCTGAAGCCTCAGGAAAGAACCAGCCCTGCCCACACCTTGATTTTAGACTTCTGACCTCAAGATCTGTAAGAGAATGAATTCCTCCTGTTTTCAGTCACTAAGTTTGTGTTAGTTTGTTACAGTAGCTACAGGAAGCTAATACTGTACACACAGCTTTTATTTGCCTTTTATTTGCCCAAAGGAAGGAAAGTTCTCCAGGTACTTTCAACATCTAGAGAGCATAATAATATACAGTTATGAGACAAACGCAGGTGCTAAATGCAAATGGGTTTTCCACTGTCTCCTATGGATTTTCAGCACCCTTAAGGGGGAAACTGGAACACATCCAACATTCAGCTGAATCGCATTGTGGGCTAATTTAAGGATGAGTTCCTCATGTCCATAAAGCCAAGCTCTGATTCATTTGTTTTTCTTTTGAGAAGCACAATGAAGAGTGACACCTGAATTGCGAGTGACAACAACTGTTCACAGCTTGAAACCCTGAATAATAATCCATGACCAGGTTACCGGCCTGAATTCATGACTTAATTTATCTGGCCCATGTTCATCCAATAGGAAACATGTGTTTTAAAGAGAAATAAACTTTATTCAGGGTTCCCAGCAGCATTTAACAACTGAGTCCATCTGTTCAATAAAATCTTTAACTGGGAACTTGTCTTCAGTTGTATTGAGGGAATTTTTAAGCCACCCAACTGAAAGGTAAGTTTATGTTAATATTTCTGTCTTAGTTTAGGCTGCTCTAAAAGAATGCCACCAACTGGGTGGCTTAAACAACAAACATTAATTTCTCAAAGTTCTGGGGACTGAAAGTCTGAGATCAGGGTGCCAGCGTGGCCTGGCTCTGGTGGGCACTCTTTTCCTGTTTTATGGATGGCCGCCTTCTTGTTATATCTTCACCTGGTGAAGAGAGAGTGCTCTGATCTCTCCATCCCCTTATAGGGACACTAATTTCCTTCATAAGAGTTCCACCTTCACAGCCTAAGTAGCTCCCATAGATTCCACCTCCAAATACCATCACATTGGGGATTTAGGCTTCACCATATGAATTTTGGGAGGATACATATGTTCAGACTCTAGCAGTCACCCATATGTTTCCAGTCTTAGCCAACCGTGACTAAGAAGTAAGGACACAGCTCCTCTCTATGCCCATGTTCTAGCCACACAGCACTCCTGTCAGCTTGACGTTATACATTTGCTCATCTCATATGTCCTCCATAGTTCTCAGTGTCTCCAATGGGGTGGCTCAGGGCCTCACACTGACCCCAGGTCTCCTGGCCCTCCTGTCAGCTCCAGCACCTGAGGGCACCACCATCCCCTCTAGGCTGAGCTGGGTGCTCCCTACGCTGACAGCCCTGCAGCATCTGCTGGCCTGGGATGCAAGCAGGAGACTGGCTGCCTCCCCAGCCTGGGGTCACGCTGCATCCCAGAGCAGTGCCCTTGTGGTCAAGCGAATTCTGCCTGGGCCTGGTCCTCACGCCCCCGGCCACAGGCCCCAGGCCCTGCCAGCAGCCTCAGCCCTTCCTGCTCCTGCTCCTACCTGCTCCTGCCCCCACTGCTCCTGCCCCCACCCACTTCTGCCCCCACCTGCTCCTGCCCCCCACAACCCAACTCCCAACTCCAAGGCCTCACTGGACCCGCAGTTCCAAAAGAAGAAAAACCTTTCCTACACATCTCATAAACACACCCCGAAGGAGGAGTGATGGGAAGAAGAAACCCCATCGCCCATGTCCCAGCTGCCTCCCTGACTCCTTCATGGGCCCAGAACCCCGTGACCCGTCACCCTGAGTGCGCAGAAAGTTCTCTAGCTTCTTCCCAGACACCCCGTCCTTATGGCCCACTATGCTCCAGAAAGCAGGCCTGGGTTTCAGTCAGTCCTCAACCTACTGGGCTCAGAGACACCCCAGGGGCAGGAGTGTCTTACGCTCCTGCTGCACCACAGACCAGTTACCTAGACTTTCTGGGGCACTGGGGATATGGCTGTACTCTTTAAAGCTTCCCAGGAGATTGTCCATGGACTGAGATAATTCTCGAAGATCATCAATATCCTAAGCTAAAAGTGGTGGTGGAGCTGCTAGCACAGACGGTTTCTTATATTTTATTTTGTCAAATTAAGTACAATGAAGAGCTAAATGGTTTTTGAAAATAGACAGCATGGTTGAATCAGGAGATGGCAGAAGCCTCCAGAATGGGGCCCATGTGACATCCTGGGCAGTGATCTGTGGCAGCAGCTGGGACCCAGGGCTGGGGTGCCTTAGCTGTCTTTGCCTGACGGTTCTGAGCAGCTCTGCCCTCCTTAATTAGCCCAAGGCTGGAACCAGGCTTGTGCAACATGAAGGTTTTGCAATTTAGGGATTGCCCTAAGAAAAGGAACACAAAACCACGCATAGAAAAGTGAGGCACAAAAGTGATTGCTTATTTAGAAGGAGCCTGTGGGGGAGGAGCCCTGCACCTTAAATTTTATTAATTTCATGGTAGATAACTTCTCTGACTTGGCTTCAATATCCTAGCACAGGCTGGGCTCTCTTTGGTGCTAATCAACCATCAATCAAGTGTCACTGTCAAGCTGTCCTTGCTTCCTCGTGTGTGGATAACTGGTTGTGTTCTTAGGCCTTCTGAGGAGGGACTCCTATGTTCAAGGGCCACAGGGCTCTAGACAGTGGGCTGAGAGAAGCCATGCATTCTGTGTTATCTGTGCCAGGACTCCCCAGCCCTGCTCCCAGCACTCTGTGGATGAATGGCAGTTATCTGCCACATGCCCCACGAAACTAGCCATTCCTATACTACAGTTCCATGCAGTGAAATTACTGGAAGACCCAGTCTCGGGCATCATTTCACTCACACTTTTGTTCTTCAAATGTGTGGCTTAAAGCAACTCACCCGTGATACCGTGGGTGGCTGGGGTATTCATTTCTCACGCTGGCCCAGGGGAGGCTGCTGCGCTCTGAGAGTCAGCCCCTCGGCTAGGGGCTTGCACTGTCATCTCCTGGCTACAATTTCTGGTCTCTGCTAAGCATTCTTTTCTTCCCATTTCCCATCAATTTTTCTTCCTCTTTTTATTTCTCTTCTTCCCTTTAGAACTACCAGTAAACCTCAGCTGCCCTAGACATTGCTCATTAGCGGGTTTGTTTGGCTGACTCTGCAGCATGAGACATGGTTGGGCATAGAAGCTGTATTAGTCTGTTTCCACACTGCTGATAAAGACATACCTGTGACTGGGCAATTTACAAAAGAAAGAAGTTTAATGGACTTAGAGTTCCACATGGCTAGGAGGCCTCACGATCATGGCGGAAGGTGAAAGGCACGTCTCACGTGGCAGCAGACAAGAGAAGGGGGTTTGTGCAGGGCAACTCTCCTTTTTAAAACCATCAGATCTCATGAGACTTATTCACTATCACGAGAACAACACGGGTAAGACCTGCCCCCATGATCCAATTACCTCCTCTAGGGTCCCTCCCACAGCACGTGGGAATTCAAGATGAGATTTGGGTGGGGACACAGCCAAACCATAATAGGAGCCATTGGAGGATTGAGTCAAAGTGGCTTTCAGGAGGCCAGGAACACAGAATGTGCTTTGTAACCCTGTGTCAATAATACATGACTCAGGATAGCATGCCCCAAAATTCACGTCCACCTGGATTTCAGAATGGGACTTTATTTGGAAATAGGGCTTTACCGATGCAATTCATTAAAATTAGGTTGTACTGAATTAGGGCAGGCCCTAAACCCAATGACTGGTGTCCTTATAAGAAGAGGAGGGGCACAGAGAGACACACAGGGACGAAGGCCATGTGAACACAGAGCCAAGGTTGGAGTGACATGACCCAGGAGCCCTGAGGCTTGCTGGGGAGGAAGTGTTCTCCCTCATGGCTACAGAGACAGCGTGTCCCTGCCAGTGACTTGACCTCAGACTTCTGGTCTCTGGAGCTGTGAGACAATGCATTTCTGGGCTTTGTGGGCCACCCAGTTTGTGACAATTTGTTACCACAGCCCCAGGCACCTAAAATACATGGAAATAAATTACTTTGGTAAACCAAGTCTCAAGTGTGTGGCTGACTGTAAGGTACTGAGAGAGAAAAACACCTCAACTTGCCTGTTTATGCCTGGATTTTTCAGCATGGCTTTCATTTCCTAACTAAAGGTAAGACCTTAAAGCAAAATCAGGAAAGCTAATACATTGATTTGACTCAGACTTCATGATAAGTGATGTTTCTGAGCCAAACATTGTTTTGAAAACCTTACTTGGGCACTGACAGTGCCAAGTATTTGAATGCAAACAGAAATGCAGTCACGTAAGTGGACATTTCTTTGTGCATTTGGTTATTTTGCTATGTCCGAAGAAGGAATGAAAATCTCCAGTCTCTGCTTGCAGACTCTGTGTGGTAACACATGAGGCACAGGGCGTGGGCTGGCGCTTGGCCTGCCTCCTGCTTTCTTCCATTCCTCCGGCTCTGGGTAGACTGCTATCGCCTAAGGCACACAGAACTTTGGATATTTGCAGGAACTTTTAATGGTTTCAATTTCCCTTTTCTGATAAGGCGTTTTTTTGTTTTGTTTTGTTTTTTTCTGAGACGGAGTCTCACCCAGTTGCCCAGGCTGGAGTGCAGTGGCGCGATCTCGGCTCACTGCAAGCTCTGACTCCCGGGTTCACGCCATTGTCCTGCCTCAGCCTCCTGAGTAGCTGGGACTACAGGTGCCTGCTACCACACCCAGCTAATTTTTTGTGTTTTTAGTAGAGATAGGGCTTCACTGTGTTAGCCAGGATGGTCTTGATCTCCTGACCTCGTGATCCTCCTGCCTCGGCCTCCCGAAGTGCTGGGATTACAGGCGTGAGCCACCGTGCCTGGCACTTATCAAAGGTTTTAAAGCTGTTTATATTCTGAAACAGGATAGTGCTTTTTTCTCCTCTCACATAAAAAACAAGTTGGGAAAATAGCTTCAAACTGCCAATAAAAGGTGTAGAAATGATGAATGTTTTTAAATCCCCAAATATACCCTTTTCTTCTCAAATAAGAAAATGAAAGGTAACTGGAGAGTCAGTCCATCAACAAGGGAAAATTAGGCCGGGCACAGTGGCTCACGCCTCTCTAATCCCAGCACTCTGGGAGGCCGAGGCAGGCAGATCACTTGAGGTCAGGAGTTTGAGACCAGCCTGGCCAACATGGCAAAACCTCTTCTCTACTAAAAATAAAAAAATAAGCTAGCCATGGTGGCGCATGCCTGTACTCCTAGCTACTCAGAAGGCAGAGGCAGGAGAATCACTTGAACCCGGGGATAGAGGCTGCAATGAACTGAGATCACACCACTGCACTCCAGCCTGGGTGATAGAGTAAGACCCTGTTTAAAAAAAAAAAATTGATTAAAAATAAAAAAAGGAAAATTGAAACCATCATCTCCTAACTGCCTTTACTTGCAGAAGAATAAACCACCTTGGCTTAGAAATAGTAATGATATAAAAAATCATGAAACAGTTAAGTACAACAGAGATGTTTTGGCAGAAATCTACTACAAGTTATTGATTAATGAGTATAACTTTGGGTGAGCACACATATTTTTGTTATGTTTTAGTCCCTTTATTTTAAATGTGAAGTAAGTTGCAACAAGTGTTGTATGTTTATCATTAAATTCAGCATTTAGTTCTCTTCCACATAATCCATGCAAGACGAGGAGTGAGGACAAGCAAGATTCAACATAAAACAAGGGTTTTTTCCTGATTAATTAGTAAATATAATCTTCAAATATTTGGATTTTTAACAATATCAATGGGAAATGAATAATGACATTCTTGCAGTATCTAGGGGTGACATAAATCCAGAAGGCTCACCCCGGGCTCACAGATGAACCCTGACAGTCTGTCACCTTGTAGAAGGTGACAGATCTCAATCAGCATGATTAGTTGCAAAGTTTCTAAATTAGCTTGAAGCTCACAACAGCATGGCAATGAAAAATACATTAGTAGAGTAGAATAGATGCAAATGACTACAATAAAAATAAATCATTTTATTCAAGCTATTGTTATAATACAATGCATATATGAAAACAGAGCACAATAAGTAAACTCAGCCACTGGTCCCCCTCACCGGCCATCTCAGACCTTCCCACCACTGTGCGCATCCGTGTGACAGCCCGGGATTCTCAAAGCTCCCCTGTGCTGCTCCTGGGGCAGCTGCCTGCTTCCGATCTCTGTGTTTCCTGAAATCTCCTTTCGTGTAATGGGCCACAGCATGACTTAAGTTTTCTCTTCATGTATTCAGATACCCCCGCTAACTACAAATGGAGTGCTACCATTTCTCCCAACAAGAAGCTCATGGTTTTCTCTTTGAAATACAAAGAACGGGGGACTTTGTGAAGCTGTGTTTAAACCACATTTTGAGAATTAAACTATAGTTTGGAAATTCTGTCAAAGTTAACTTTTTTATGTTGAGAGTCTTACTTTTTTTCTTTTTCAATAAAAGACAAAAATGCATGAGTCCAGTTGCCTTTCAGGGTTTTGGAAAGCCTAACATGGACATTTTCACAACTGTAGACAAGCCAGCCCCTCTTCTCAGCCACCACTCTCAGCTTGCCACACATGCAGGTTAAAAGACAGTAACTAGAAAGGTAGCAGATTACAGAGGAAAAAATACAGCCTCCAGGTTTGCTCTGAGGATCGAAGAATGAAATAAATAATGAAACGTACTTTGTTAACTGTTAAGCATTACAATTTTTGAACAGTACTTTTTTGGCGAGGGGGACGGAGTCTCGCTCTGTTCCTCAAGTGACAGGATCTTGGCTCACTGAAACCTCCACCTCCCGCATTCAAGCAATTCTTCTGTCACAGCCTCCTGAGTAGCTGGGACTACAGGTGTGTGCCACCACCCTGGCTAATTTTTATATTTTTAGTAGAGGCGGGGTTTCACCATATTGGTCAGTCTGGCCTCAAACTCCTGACCTCAGGTGATCCACCCACCTAGGCCTGCCAAAGTGCTGGGATTACAGGCACGAGCCACCGCGTCTGGACTGAACAGTACTTTTTAAAGGGCATTTCTGCATTTTTCTTAGATTTAATGACTGCAAGAGACCTCAAGGGAAATTACCACAATTTAGTTTCAGATACAATCTAAAGATTCAAGTCTACCTGAAAACGTAGAACCATGTGAAGGCTGTTTAAACAACGATCACACTCAGCTGGCAATTGGTCCAGCATCTCAAAACCTGTACATGAATCAAGGAAGGAGCTTCCTTTCCTTATGTCCAAGGACTGTACATATGGCAGAAATTTTGGACTGTGTTGCAATTTTGTTGGGGTCAGGGATTATACTTATTTTTTGCCTTGGATAGAATTAGATTACCTATAGGCACTTATAACCTGCAAAAGTAGTTTTATGCATTTATTCAGATGTGCAGTCTCAGATTATAAGTAACTATAATCTTGAGTCTCAAGCCTTTTCAGCCTATATAAATATATATAAATACACATATATATACATACACACATATACAATACCTATATACATTTTTTTGAGATGGAGTTTCACTCTTGTCGCTCAGGCTTGAGTGCAACCGCATGATCTCAGCTCACTGCAACCTCCACCTTCCAGATTCAAGTGATTCTCCTGCCTCAGCCTCCCGAGTAGCTGGGATTACAGGCATGTACCACCACACTCAGCTAGTTTTGTATTTTTACCACAGATGGGTTTCTCCCTGTTGGTCAGGCTGGTCTTGAACTCCCGACCTCAGGTGATCTGCCCGCCTCGACCTCCCAAAGTGCTGGGATTACAGGTGTGAGCCACCACACCCGGCCAATACATATTTTATATATGTAATCTCGCTGTATATATATATAATTCTGCTTTCCAGTGCGGGAAGAGTTGGGGGAATAGAAAGCATTGTAACTTTCCTGCAGCTATAAACCTGCTTGAGAGGAAGATCTGAAGCAGAGAATGAAAGAAGCAAAGAAAGAATAGCTTCATCCACCCATTCATTTGTTCACTTACTCTTCAAATTCATATGGAGCTGGGCACATGGCTAGTTCAGTATTTGAGGTCAAAGTTCAGTGTTAGTTGGCGCTTTGTGCTGGCATGACACACAGTGATGTTTCAGAACAGTCTTTCCAAAAATGTCATATTGTGAACATCTATGTGCCACTCTAACACATCAACAGTAATGCATCTCTAAAAGACAAACGTTAAAAAAGAAAAATGCAGCGTTAAGCTGATCACAAGACTCCTATTCAGACACATGGCAGCCAAACCCTATCTCTAGTAAAAAAATATATGTATGGCTAAAAATAACTGCAGTAAAACAGAGAACATACTGTCCGGAAGGCACAGACATGACAACACAAGACAAAAAGCCGGAATGACAGATCTAACCGCTAACCACAGCCGCAGTGAGATTTACTCTCATTCCGTGATGTTTTGTTGACCTTTGCAAAAAGCCTGTAAATATTAGTGGAAAAAAGCGACGTCTTATGTTTTGAAGCTCTTTTGAGCTTTTTGAATGTGAAAATCTGTGGCGTAGTCCAGGAAGGTTTCACTGAATTGGAGGAGATGGCAGCCAATTTTTTGAATTCATTAAATTAACTTTTCTTAACATACTTAGAGTTAAGGTATTATATAATTGTTCTGAACCAGAGAGCAAGAAGTACCCATAAAAAATGTTTAGACTAGATTCTGCTGCTGCTGCTGCTGCTGCTGCTGCTGCTGCTGTTGTTTTGGGTGGAGGGTAGTCATGGGAATAATTGGAGTTCCTTCAAAGTAGTGATTTACAGACTTTAAGGGCTTAATTCTGTATGCTTGTTTGCATCTTCTTAACTGCCTACTTGAACTTCTCTGCCCAGGTTGGCCCCTCTAGATTCTTGGATAAAAATGCTGCCTGGGGCCCATGGAATCGAGAAGCATGCACTGAGTCCAGTGGCAGCTTTTAACTTGAGGATAAAAATAGTTCTGTTTTTACAATGCAGGGAGAGAGTCCCAACCTGATCCCAAAACTGTGGAGAAAGAGGGCACGGGAACCTTCTGCCTCCTGCTGCTTGCTTCTTTCCAGCCCTTTCCCTAGTGAGCCAGTGAAAATGGCCAAAAGGCCTTTCCCGCTATATGTCCAGTGAGCTGGGCTGTCCCACAGGCCCTGTGGGGTGTGCCAGCTGTGCAGCCCCTGTCCTGGGAGAAGTCTCAGAAGGTCCTCCATGCCCACACTGCTCTAGGGGGTCCCCAAGCGCAGATGGCCACACTGTGTGCTGTGTGGTTCTGCTAGGTGGGCACCAGACCCAAAGGCAGCTATCAGTATGTGGGATTGGGCCAGTGGTCCTGGTGGCCTGGAGAAAGCCTGGAGCAAACATCCTGCCCAGCTGGGGAAGTTTAGTTCTAATGATAACTTGCTAAATGAATCACACACTCTCTTTTGAGAAATTTCAACCTGAGATGTAGAAAACGAAGGCTCCAAGTAGAAACTGGAAGCAGAATGACAGACACCTGGGAACAAAGGCCTGGGTGGTGTGGGCGCCTCGGCAGCTGCAGGTCATCAGAGGGGGGCTGACTGCCCCACAGTGCGGGCGCCTTGGCAGCTGCAGGTCATCAGAGGGCGGCTGACCGTCCCGTGCAGCGTGCTCTCCCAGTTCACCATAAGAAGCTCTTCCCTAGTAAGCCCCGGTAGGCTTAGTAACCTGTGTGCTATTGTGTTCCTGGTTGCTTGAAAGTCTAACCCAGGGAGGTTCAGGAAATATGTTAGGCCTGGTCCCAACCCTAAAGGAGACTCTCCTGCAGTAAAGGCTGGGTGGGTGGCGTGGGGGACAAAACTAAGGATCAACAGAGAGCAAGAAGAAGCTGCCTTACCCTCCCCAACCTGCCTTCAATCTCATTCTCAAAGCATCTTCCTGGGCTGGGAATTGGAAAACACACGGTTATTTGTCAGGTACAAAAGTTACTACCTGCGGGGTGTTACACTGTCCCACATGTACAAGCCATTATTCTAGAGAAACAGATTCTGGGCAGAGAGCACATTCCCACTTTCTGTGCTCATAAATGCTGTCTGCAGGGACACACGACTTACCGGGCGGGGACTGTGGCAGGATGAAGTGAAGCAGGAATCCAGGGGTCACTTGGTCCCTGCAGTCCTTCGTCTATCCTGTTGCTGTCACTTAGGCCAGAACTTGTACCCCCTGTGGCTGGGGACACGCAAACTGAAAAGACACCAGCTGTCCATAGACAGCAGCGCTGCCATCAGCCATGAGCTTCACATCAACCCGGGGGAGAGGGCAAAGCAGGAGGCGAGGGGAGGGACATGAATTCTAACTACGACTAGGTCCTACAGGAACTAAGAAAATTCACTGGAGTGAGCGCCTCTATCTGGAAAGGATTCTATTAGTCTCTACCTCAGATAGACCTGGGTCTTTGAGATCACAATCAAGTATAGTTACAAAAAAAATTAAATTGTGCTTTTGCAGATAAAGCGTTGGGGCTTTAATTCTCTAATACACACGAGGCGCTTCGCAGCACCCCGCGTACAGCGGGTGCACAGCCAGGCAAGCGGGGATTCTGTCTCCCATCCATACAGTAGGATGGACTGTTGGTGAGTGACAGGAGGGACACACTGGACTAGCACACCGGATGCTGCAGCTGAGACATGCGGAGAGAAAGGCCCAGAGGATGGCAGCTGTGCAAATGAGAGAAGTGTTTGCATGTGGAAGCCATTTCAGATGAAAATCATATAAGTTGTATTTAAATAAGTATAGATCTGTCCTGGGTCGAATAGTGTCTCCACAAAAGTCATGCCCACCTGGAATATATGAATGTGGCTTATTTGGAAATAGGGTCTTCGCAGATGCCATCCAGTTAAGAGGCAGTCAGGCCAGGCGCGGCGGCTCACGCCTGCAGTCCTGGCACTTTAGGAAGCTGAGGTGGGAGGATCACTTGAGCCCAGGAGTTTTTGACCAGCCTGGGCGACATAGGCAGACCCTGTCTCTAAACAACAACAACAACAAATTAAGTTATTTTAAAAAGTTAAAAGGGGTTAGGTGTGATGACTCACGCCTATAATCCCAGCACTTTGGGAGGCTGAGGTGGGCAGATCACTTGAGGTCAGGAGTTCCAGACCAGCCTGGGCAACATGGTGAAACCCCGTCTCTACTAAAAAAATCAGCCAGGCATGGTGGTGGTTGCCTGTAGTCCCAGCTACTCAGGAGGCCGAGGCAGGGGAATCACTTGAACCTGCGAGACAGAGGTTGCAGTGAGCTGAGATCATACCATTGCACTCCAGCCTGGGTGGGGGAGCAAGACTCCGTCTCAAAAAAAAAAAAAAAAAAGTAAAAGGAGGTGCCCTGGATTAGGATGGGCCCTATCCAATGACTGGTGTCCTTCTTACTAGGCCATAGACATAGACATACACAGAGGGAAGATAGCTGATATGGTTTGAGTCTGTGTCCCCACCCAAATCTCATCTGGAACTGCAGTTCCCATGTATCAGGGGAGGGGCCTGGTGTGAGGTGATTGGATCCTGGGGGCAGGCATCCCTGTTGCTGTCCTGGTGAGTGGAGTGTGTTCTCACTAGATGTGGTGGTGTGAGGTGGTTGGATCCTGGGGGCGGGCATCCCTGTTGCT
>NW_012101587.1:5860028-5865551 GCF_000951045.1 Mandrillus leucophaeus | reverse complement strand
CATCCCTGTTGCTGTCCTGGTGAGTGGAGTGTGTTCTCACGAGATGTGGTGGTGTGAAAGTGTGTGGCACTCCCCTTTTCTGTCTCTCTCCTGCTCCACCATGGTAAGACGTGCTTGCTTCCCCTTCGCCTTCCGCCATGGTTGTAAGTTTCCTGAGGCCTCCAGTGTGAGAACAGATTCACACAATGGCCATGTCCAGATGGAGGCAGAGACTGGACTGGAGTGAGGCAGCTACAAGCCAGCAGACACCAGGGATTGCTGGCACAGCCCCGAAAGGAGAGACAACAATGAAACGGCCCTCCCTCAGAGCCCTCCAGCCCCAGAAGGAGCCAACTCTGAGGACAGACACCTTGATTCTCGACTTCCAGCCTCCTGAACTGAGAGGATAAGCATCTGTCGTTTGGAGCCACCTGATTTATAGCACCTTGTACAGCAGCCCTAAGGAAACGAGCAGAATCCACAATGAGAAAGCCGACCGTTCCTCAGGTGACATGAGTTCTGGGTCAGACCTGTTAACTTCGAAAAGAAGTGATGTCCTGAAAGCCCATGGGCCTGGGTAACTGAAGGACCTCAAAGGTGGAGGGGAGGAGGTAAATGCTGTCCTCTCAGAGGAGGGCCAGGGACCCTTCGGAGAAATTAGATGGACCAGAATTAGATCCACTGGGTGAAAGTGGCAAAGCACAGGAAGACGTTGTGGAGGTTTGGGGGTTTGCTCTTTAACAGCTGGGCACATTCAGAATTGACAAATCCATTGGAGAACTGGAGACAGGAGAGGGTCTGGAGGAAATGCAAAGACAATCAGTTCGTCTGCGATATCTGCCCTCCCAGGAATGTTGGCTCTTCCTAGAATAATCTGTACGTTCTTGAAGAATATATGAGAATCCAAACATATAGCTTTCAAATTCTTATTTGGAACTTTGCCAAATCAAAACCCATCTGATCTATGAGGTGTTCAGAGGGCGTTCCTGACTGCCTTATCTTAGACTAGACAACTGCAACTTCCGGTCATCCTTTGCTATTTAAGGGTTAATATGAGAACTAAGTGTTTAGCCAAGAAGCTGAAATTATAAATTGAGGTGTTTTTGTCAGCCCAGGCTGCTATAACCGAACACCACAGCCATGGAGGGCTTAAACCCCAGGCACTTTTTTCTCACAGTTCTGGAATCTGGGAAGTCCAATATCAAGGTGCCAACAAATTTGATGTCTGATGAGGGTCCGCCTCTGGGTCTTCTTACTGTGTTGTTAGAGGGGAGAGAGAGATAGAGAGGGAGGGAACAAGGGAGGAGGGTGGAGAGAGAGAAAGAGGGAGGAAGGGATGTAGGGAGGGAGGGAGGGAGGAAGGGAGAGAAAGGTCTCTTCCTCTTCTTATAAGAACACTAATCCCGTCCTGGGGACTTCACTCTGGTGAACTCATCTAAACCTAACTACTTCCCAAAGTCCCCACCTCCAAATACCATCAGATAGGATATTAGGGGTTCAACATATGACTTTTAGGGAGACACAAACATTTTGTCCACGGCATGAAGCAATAAAATTTACTAAGAAAGTTAGTTCCGGAGGCATAGTGGGGACTAAGATTTATTGGCCTGGTAGCTTTTTTTAAAATCAGCTTGTTAACAAAAAAAAAAAAAAAAAAAGCTCAGAAAATACACACACATAACCTTATAGACCAGAGACCAAGCCATTACATGTCCTGTACTTTTATAAAGGCACACAATGACATAATATCTTTCCCTGAAAATATCACTACTAAAAAGAAACATATTAAATAATCCATGCTACTTTTAAAAGAGGAAATGTTCTTCTACTTTACTAATAAAACCAAAGCTTTCTTTTTTTTCTTTTTTTTTCTTTTTTTTCCGACATGGTGTCTCGCTCTGTCACCCAGGCTGGAGTGCAATGGTACGATCTCGGCTCACTGCAACCTCCGCTCCCCCAGGTTCAAGTGATTCTCCTGCCTCAGCCTCCTGAGTAGCTGGGATTGCATGCCAAATCTAATTTTCACATCGTGATTTGTGAGCTGATTAACCTGTATAGTTGGAACTCTTATGTCTTGTGTATGAATTGTAATATGCAGACAGCAAACTCTTAAAGAAACAATAACCACCATATAGCTAGTCTTACAATTTAGAAACGTTTTCCCACATGTGAGTCTGTCATTAGAAAGAACACCAGGGACTATCACTGCACACACTCTGAATGTGCCACTGTAACAGAAAATGCAAAAAAGGAAATAAAAGATGGCCAGGCGTGGAGGCTTATGCCTGTAATCCCAGCACTTTGGGAGGCCGAGGTGGGTGGATCACCTGAGCTCAGGAGTTCGAGATCAGCCTGGCCAACATGATGAAACACTGTCTCTACTGAAAATACAAAACTTAGCTGGGTGTGGCGGCATGTGTCTGTAATCCCAGCTACTCAGGAGGCCGAAGCAGGAGAATCGCTTGAACTTGGGAGGCAGAGGCTGCAGTGAGCTGAGATCATACTGCACTCCAGCCTGGGTGAGACAGAGTGAGACTCCGTCTCAAAATAATAATAATAATAATAATAATAATAATAAATATGCACTGATATAAGACTTACAGTGGGTAACAGTCTACTTTCTTGATCTTCTGAATGAGATAACCTTAAAAATTACAAGTTTTACTAGCCTCAGAACCATGTTAAAGGTTATCGAGCAGAGATTTCCAATGCTTGAATTTCTCAATTACAAAAATTCTGAACTCAATATGTTTAAGGTGAGATATGTTTATTATAAGAATTGTAGTAAGTTTGACCACATGGGTGGTACTTTGATGAGAAAGGATATTTAAAATGTGAAATACATTGAGATTGAGTCATGATTCCCTTAGGTATTGACTTTTACAATGTTTGCATTCCCTAAATTCTAAGAACAGTCACAGCCTTTCTCTTTCTGAAGTACTTAACCTGTGGTCACTCATCCACATACTTCTTTCTTTGTTTTCTCTCATAATGTCCCTGTTGTCCTCAAACTCAGCAGAGAGGAATAGGAACACATTTACCTAGCTCTTTAAGCTCAGATTTGTTGCCACCGAGCCACCTGCAATGCACCCTTTAAGAAGCAATGGACTTGCGGGGCCACCTGCTGGAAAGTCAGAACTGAACACACAGGCTCCACTACCAGCTGCTTGCATTACCAGCTGTGTAAGGCGGTGGTCTTGAGACAGACGACTGAGGGCGCAAGGAGACTTAAGGACTCAGAAAGTTCTAAAGGGCATCAACCTCCAGCTGCTCAGATTTTCCAGAGGCTCTCTCCTAGAGCATGTGGGTGGTGCAGCTGACCTGCTGACCTCAACCAGGGTCTCCTCTTCCTAGGAGTCCTGGTCCCTGCACAACGATGAGTAATTAACACTCACGAGGCACCTTCTCAGTGCCAGGCATTGTTCCTGATGCTGTATGTCATCAACTCTTGAAGGCTGGCATGCTCTAGACAAAGGGACAATTTGAAATGCCACATGGTATCACTGCAGGACGACTCCTTACTCAAGGACACTGATCAGGTACTGACTTAACATTGTTGCCGGGGAATAATTAACCTATTTCTAAGTAACAGAGTTCTATATTAAGGGTAAATTTTGTGTTTTGTATTTTCTTAACATTTATTCAGAGTCATAGGAGAGACATGTTCACCAACTTCTGTTAACACTGAGTACTGCAAATGCATTTTCATGTTTTCACTTGGACTCAAGCATCTGATTGCTCTTAACAAGTTCTCAACTACTTCTTTGCTCATTATTTATTCTTACCTTGAGCCTATTAAATTTTGGTAACAGTAGTGTGTTATGGCTTCTACTCTGAATCACTTCTTTTTGCTACATATATATATGGTTTTTGTTTGTTTGTTTGTTTTACCAAACCCTGACTCTTTTCAGCAATCATCTCATTTACGGATACCTGAAGGAATTTATTTAAAAGCCCAGTAGATATGACTAAAGGATGTATTTTCCACCAATGTTTACTTTTTGCAATGTTTGCAAAATGTGTAATATAGTTTTTTCTTTTTATCATTTATGTACTAATTGTTATGAGAATTTAATCCAGAAGAACAAATTTTAATACTTAAAGCTTTTTGGTTATAGCAAAGTGTCTACAGCCATACCACCCTGAACATGCCTAATCTCATCTAGTTATAGCAAAGTAAACATTAATTCAAATTTTTATCATATTCTGTTGTAGAGAAATATGATTAGGGTATGAGTAAGACTATTAAGTATAAAAATATTACATTTAACAAAATTATATGAGAGATGTGGAATGGAAATAAAAGATAAAAGAGGAGGCCGGGCTGGGTGGCTCATGCCTGTAATCCCAGCACTTTGGGAGGCTGAGGCGAGTGGCTCAGTAGGTCAAGAAATCCAGACCATACTGGCCAACATGGTGAAACCCCGTCTCTACTAAAAATACCAAAATTAGCTGGGAGTGGTAGCGCGCGCCTGTAGTCCCAGCTATTCGGGAGGCTGAGGCAGGAGAATCGCTTGAACCTGGGAAGCGGAGGTTGCAGTGAGCAGAGATTGGGCTACTGCACTCCAGCCTGGTGACAGAGAGAGACTCTGTCTCAAAGTAAATAAATAAATAAAAATAAAAGAGGAAACAAACCATGTAAATTTTAAGGGGGGAGGCAATTTCATTTTAACATTTTACGTTATGTGGGAACGTACACATCTCTTACAACTATTAAATTCATTTTTTAAAAATAATAACCCACGAGCCATCACTCCTTAAAGAATGTGGTAGTGGCACAAGTTTTAAATTCTTTTGAGAATACTCTATCGGAAAAGTGAGCAGGCCAGGGAATAACAATTCTACCCCCGAGAATTGTTGTAAAGATCAAAAAGGAAAGCGCTGTCACAGATGCTCATAAACGGTGCTGGCTCTGCTTCCTTCATCAGTTCCTAGGGTCATGGGACACAAATACTAAAATATTTCCACTATCGGTAACGGTGCTGACGAACAATTTGCTAATCCAGTCCAGACTGACCTCCCATTGGAGCTTGTGTGACCCGCATGAGTCCGTGCCCCGACTCCGCATCCGGAAGCACAGTGCTGGACGCGGGAGGGAACGGGAGTGTCGTGGGACCTCCAGAGCCTAGGAGGTTAGAGGGTGGAGTCAGGGCCCCCCAGTTTTGGACTCCATTGCAGCACTGCAGGCGACTTCTCGGACCCCACCGTTGAAGCACCAGGCCCTCCCGCCCACCCGGGAGCGATCGGGAAGGACAGCGCAAGCCCACAACTCGAACACGCGCTCCGGCGAGTCCTGCCTCCCTTGAATCCCAGCCCACGAAATCTCCACCCCTCGCCACGCCCACATCCCTGTCCACCGTCGGGGAGGGGCGGAGTGACGTAAGCCCTGTAGACCAGGCCAGGATTGGTTGGCGAGGCGGAAATGGAGCTGGGAGAGGTGACCTCAGCCTTCCGCACGGGGCGCAGGACGGAAATGGGGCGGGGAGTGGGTGACACCACCCCTCTGCCTCTGGCCGGATTGGTGGGCGTGGCGGGGGCGTGGCG
>NW_012101587.1:5842191-5859478 GCF_000951045.1 Mandrillus leucophaeus | reverse complement strand
CACCGAGCGCGTCCCCGGTCCGCAGGGACAAGCTGGGCGGCGCACTTGGCCTGAGCCTGCGTGGCCCTCCCTGGTGGAGTCGAGTGGAACGACCCTGGTTGCAGATGGGGTTGCGGGGAGCCGAGCGCTGGTCAGTCCACTCCCCTCCACAGGGGCCTGCTGAGAACTCCAGCCTTTCTCCAAGGGATCCCTTTCCCGGAGACCTGGGGTGGAGGGTGTGGCGGGACAGACGCGCCCCAGGTTCAAAGGGCCCTGGACAGGGTCCCTAGCTCCCACCAGCATTTAGGCTGCTTTTAAGGCTATAGGAGGAAGCATCTGAGGGGAGACAAAATTCCATGCCAGCTTGATGATCTGGGGCAGGTGTCTCATTCAGTTGGCTTCAGTTTCCTCATCTGTGAAATAGAGATAATATTTGGTCCGCCTGGACCAATGTCCTTGAGACCTTCGTCCTCACAGACAGGGCCACAAAACTACCCTCCCCACCGCCTGCCAAGGTCAGATTCCGTAGATCATCCAAGTGTAGACTGCATGAAGAGGCGGAGAACCCGGGGCCTGCTACCGATGCCTTCCTTGTCCCTAATGTTTGCAGGCAGGAGTGGAGAAAGAGAATTCACATTGTGTTTAGGGATCAAGTTCTAGCTTGGGCAGTCTGGAGATTTTTTTATTGGTTCTTATACAGACATGAAGGTGTGATTCAGTTATTTGTGTTATATATGCCTTCAATTATCAAGGGACAGGGACTGAGATTCTCAGAACTAGAAGACTCATTTGTGTGTATTGCTGATGGTTCCAGGTGCCACAGCAATTTCTCCTTCCCTCCACCAGTCTCAACATTCAAATCATGTTACTCCCTTGCCAGGCACGGTGGCTCATGTCTGTAACCTCGGCACTTTGGGAGACCGAGGCGGACAGATCGCTTGAGCCCACGAGTTCGAGACCAGCCTGAGTAACATGAGGAAACCCCGTCTCTACAAAAAATACAAAAATTAGCTGTGTGTGATGGTGCGCGCCTGTAGTCCCAGCTACTTGGGAAGCTGAGGCAGGAGGATCATTTGAGCCTGGGAGACGGAGATTGCAGTGAGCCAAGATTGCACCAATGCACTCCAGCCTGGGTAACAGAATGACACCCTGCCTCGATAAATAAAGTTACTCCTTATGAACTTTAGATTTTTAGAGGGGAGTGAGGTGTCATTTAAAAGGATAATGCTTGCTTTTGCTCGATCCAGCATACTGCTTTTACCTTAATTAGTGGTGTTCTCCAGAGCATGTAAAAATGGTTCCATTTAATGGCTTTGTAACGGGGGGAGGTGAAACGGGTAACCCAGAAGTGTGAGTGGGAGGAGAAACTGGAACCTGGCCCAACCTGGTTTGACTGGATGAGTGATTAGCAGGAGTTGCTTTTTAGCCCATCTCTGATGGTGGAACAATCTGATCTTTGTTTCCTCGCTTTTAGTGACAGTTGTAACTTAGATAATTATAGTCGTGTTGCTTAAGGATGGGGATACATTCCGAGAAAGTGCATCGTTAGGCGATTCGTTGTTGTGTGCACATCCTGAGCTGCGCTCACACAAACTTGGACGGTACAGCCTTCTACATACCTAGGCTATGTGGTGTAGCCTATTGTTCCTAGGCTGCAAACCCATACCTGTTCCTTTACTGGATACTGTAAGCAGTTGTAACACAGTGGTAGGTATTTGTGTATCTAAACATATCTGGACAGAAAATGAATTTTTAATCTCCATTATAACCTTTTGGGACCACCGCCGTTGTTGATGGAAATGTTATGTGGCACGTGAGTACATTTTTGAGTGACATTAGCTATAATGCCATTGGTTAATTTGACTACAAGAGCATAATATTAATGAGAATGTACCACAGTGAGCTTGGGATTTGTGGCATTTAATAACCAGGAACTCATGAAAATCACCACATGTAGCATATTGTCCTGCTAAATAGGATTTCTTTTAATGTGAACAGGTAGCTTCCCTGCGTACATTTTTGGCAACAGGTGGACGACAATTTGGTGTATTGACACTGATAAACGCCTCTCCGGCGTGCTCATGGGCTCCGTCTTACTTGAGGCTCCTCCAAATGAGTGCCTCAGCGCAGAGATCCCAGCTGGCCCTTCCGTGCTCTGTGGCTGGTGTTTGAAGAGGAGGAAGAGAGCACTTGAGAAGGCAGCGGGTGGGTCTCCCACCCATCTAGAAATCACATTTGCAACTTGCAGTGCCCTCCGATTTCACCCTGCACAGCAACAGCCACTTGTGAACAGTTGCCACGCTTGGTGTCACGGTGGATAAAGTGACCTCTCTGCCGAGAAATCACTTTGAAATCCTATACCAAGAAAACAGTGCTCTTTACCTGAAGCACGTCAACGCACAGGCGTTTGTCTGGCACGTAGACACGGGGCTGTAGGAGGGTCCTGTCACTCCGCAGCTGTGATTCCAAGGCACCTCATGGCCCCGCAGTCTTGAATTTGCTCAGTACAGCCGGGTGCTTTCTGCTGCAGAAAGCCAATTATAAAAGTCCCAATACCAGAATCGTTTTTCCATTCATTCCAACTTCTAAAAAGAGTCCGATGATGTGTTTTCACCTGTATCTGTAAGTGGGGCGGAAGTTGCTGGGCGTCACACGTGGAAGGGGGGTGAGAGCATGTGTCCTGGAGCCTGTGTGGCCTGTTGGTCAGGTGCTTGTGGAGGTTTAGCTGTTACCCTTTGGCTGTTTCTGGACTAAGATCATCAACTTTCTTAAACTGAATTTGGTTTTCCTTGGGCTCTGTCGTCTGTGTTGTGGGCTTGTGGTGGTGGACACAGGATGTGACAGTCTTGCTGAGATCCCTGAAGTGACTATATCCTCTGGGATAACAGAAAGTGGAACTTACTTTTGGGCTTTAAGAGTGTAAAAATTTTTATTAAAGTACCGGTAAAACGAAAAGTGCCTACTTTTAGTTTTCACCGTATTTTCTTCAACTCAGGCCCTCCCTCTGTTACCTGTCATCTGACATGGAATTTTGTGTAACTTTCCTTCCAAGTAAAGGAGGGAAGATTAGCCCCAGCCTCTCACTGGTTCCCAGAGCTTTTGTCTCTGAAGCCGCAGTCACTTCCTGGAGCGTTTCTGGCTGAGGGTGTTGCAGTGCTGGCTGGGAGGGTGGGGCAACACTTTACAATTCTGAACAAGTGCTTTCTGGGTAGGTTGCCGGTCAGTGCCTACTAGAGACAGGACTGACCAGTTGCTCTTCCTTTCAAGAACCTTCAAGATCTGCGGTCTGGGCTTTGGTTGAAAGATGGCGGCCCTCACGACCCTGTTTAAGTACATTGATGAAAATCAGGATCGCTACATTAAGGTAAGGGAATATTCATTAAAATCTGATATTCACTAAAATCCCTATTCATTAAAATCTGATTTAATCCCATGGGGCCCAGAGAAACTGTCAAGAGCTAATATGAATTATGCCATTTAAATCCAGGGTTAGAAGATCTGCCTAGAGATCTGTTCCATTAGCTTCTTCCTACAGTATAGGTTACACTTTTGGTTTTTGATAAAGTGTTAATATATGTTTCTAAGAATAGCAAACCTAATTGAAATTTTTGTTTCATCTCCATCAACAATTTCTTGTGATAATTACAGATTAAATAGATTGCATTAAGTATATTCTAAGTAATTCAATAATGTTATATATAAATCTGTTTCTTGATGTTAACTTAGAGCATTATGCTGTAAACGTATTCTTCGTAGACACATTACAGATGAAATCTTTAGAATTCTCATTCTGAATATTATACTTTAGAAAATTTGGCCATTGTCAAGATGATAAATAAGCTAATTTGGACTGTGGCAACATTGGGTATTTTCTGTATCTTTCAGTTGTAATTTAGTTAGATTCAGATAGAAACTTATTTGTGGAACCTGGTACATTTTACATTTACTTCCTCCTTAATCGTTAAAAATAAACCATCTGACATTTTTCTTTTGTATTCTAGTTCTTGGTACAGGGTTAGAACAAACAGTTTTTAAAATCTTAAACCCAAAGCACATGTGATGGGTCTGTCCTATTTCCAGTCAGCCTATTCAAATGCAGCAGCCACAGAGGGTCAGGCAACCACGTGTGCCTAGAACATGGCAACATTATGGAAACCTTTTCTCCCTCAAGGACACCTTTTCAGAATCCTTTGTTGCTTGTTGTCCACAAACAGAAACTCGCAAAATGGGTAGCTATCCAGAGTGTGTCCGCGTGGCCTGAGAAGAGAGGCGAAATCAGGAGGATGATGGAGGTTGCTGCCGCAGATGTTAAGCAGTTGGGCGGCTCTGTGGAACTGGTGGATATCGGAAAACAAAAGGTAGGAGGCAGCATTCTTTGCATTGCAAGACCACAAACAGATTCTGCCTGAGGGGTTGACAAGACTCCACAAGTTCTTAAAAGGTCTTTCGCTTCAAATACTCCAGGCATCTTTAAAACAAAAAAGGAAGGGCCCGATTTGGATGGTAAGTCCTGTACGTGACTGCTTCAGTTGTACTGGGACAAAGGTCTTATGGCACTCAGCATTTTTCTCCAGGAAGGAGAACTGCTGACAGTTACTCAAGACTAAGTTAATGTAACAGTCCTTCTTAGAGAATGGCTGAGATTCCCGTCCCAGTGATCCGTAGCTTTCAAACTAGGAAGTTACACTTTATTCATGTCCGTTTAAAAATTATAAAGACTCAGGCCGGGCGCGGTGGCTCACGCCTGTAACCCCAGCACTTTGGGAGGCCGAGACGGGCGGATCACAAGGTCAGGAGATCGAGACCATCCTGGCTAACACGGTGAAACCCCGTCTCTACTAAAAATACAAAAAATTAGCCGGGTGTGGCAGTGGGGGCCTGTAGTCCCAGCTACTCGGGAGGCTGAGGCAGGAGAATGGTGTGAACCCAGGAGGCGGAGCTTGCAGTGAGCTGAGATCGCACCACTGCACTCCAGCCTGGGTGACAGAGCAAAGACTCCGTCTCAAAAAAAAAAAAAATTGTAAAGACTCCTCCCAACTCCCAGCTTCCCCCCACACACAGTGCTGCATCCCTGAGCCTTTTTTTTTTTTTGAGACAGAGTCTCCCTTTGTTGCCCAGGCTGGAGTGCAGTGGTGTGATCTCGGCTCACTGCAACCTCCGCCTCCCAGGTTCAAGCGATTCTCCTGCTTCAGCCTCCTGAGTAGCTGGGATTACATGCGCCACCATACCCACCTAATTTTTACATTTTTTTATAGAGATGGGGTTTTGCCACTTTGGCCAGGCTGGTCTCAAACTCCTGACCTCAGGTGATCCGCCTGCCTCGGCCTCCCAAAATGCTGGGATGCCAGGCGTGAGCCACTTTTTCATAAGAGCTATTTTGTATGGGGGTCGGTTGCTTTTCATTGCAGGATTCTGACAGGTGAGAATGGTTTGTTTTCTTCCTAAATGAACAGTCTCACTTTGTGGTACAGTAAGTACTCACATCATCCACAGGTTCTTAGAAACTGCAGCTTTAAGCAAGACAGCATACAACAACGGGTGCTTGAATAAGGTAGTTTTGTTCACTTAAAGTCACCGTTTCTAAAAGCCTATCCATGAAGTTGAGTGAGGACTTACTAGGTGTGTGTATGTGTGTGTGTATGTGTGTGTGTGTATATATATATATTTTTTTTATTGGGACGGGGGTTTCCAGGCTGGTCTCAAACTTCTAGTCTCAAGTGATTTACCTGCCTTGGCATCCCAGATTGTCACGCCACCATGCCTGGCCTCTTACTGTATATTATTTCACTAGTTTATTTCAAATGATTTCAGCCTTATGTTAATTGCATGTTTCATGCCATATATTTTCAAAGTTGGTAATATTCTTTTATATTCTTTGATCTAATTACAAGCTTAGGCTTATCTGGGTTCTTTGGCCTGATGATTGGGTGTCAAGCTGAAATCACAGCCCTAGAAGCTTGGGTGTGGCCGTTCAGTTCAGCGTGTTTGTTTCATCAGAGGGAGAGAGTGGAGGCCAGGCAGCTGTGTCCATGGGAGCCCACGGGAGGCTCATGCAGAGCAGGTGCACGCCCAGGCCTCCCGATTCCCCAGGCAGGGCTGTTCATATGAGGTTTTCTTCTGAAAACAAATTTAAGAATTGACTGAAGGTATATTATAACTTCCCACCAATTTCCCCCAGTCTTTGGGAGAATAAACCAAGTTTCTTCATGTTGTTTCTTTTGAGGGTCAGACTCACATTGCTCCCTTTCCTTTCTTTTTTCCTAATATATTGAAAAATCTAGGTGAGGTAAATCATTTTTAGGAGTTGTTTCATTACAATAGTTATATTTACTTCATTGATCACTGACATTGCTGTACAATTCTTAAGAAAGGGCCTTTCATAAAAAGCTAAATTACTGTTATACTATTTTGAATTACATAACACTGAGTTTTATCAAGGAATTGAAAGATTTCATCACTGGTGGAAATCTTCTGCAGAGCTGCTTGTGGCTGTGGGGTGACCACACATCTTCTCTTCTCTCCCCGCGTGTCCGGGTGGCAGTGAGGTTCTATTTTTCAGAGTGATGATGACTTGATGCAGGGGTGAAGGTGGAGGTGGGTGTTCTCCTGTGTCAGTGCAGAAGTCGGAGTCTTTTCAGGCTGATGAAGGAAAGGTGATCTTTGGCATTTCAGAACAATGTTACCTATGGGCCCAAGCAGTTTCTCAGAAAATGCTGAAGTATTTCAGAGGAGCCCTACTGAGCAGAAATTTATTTAGAGAAAATCTGTGGTCTTTTGAAAATCATTTTTCTGCTCAGGCAAGCTGAGGGCCAGCTGGGACTGCCAAGGCCATGGGTCCCCTGGGATCAGAGCAGGGAAATTTCAGCAACAATTCTTTGTCCCTGGTGGCTACAGGCTGTCCTGGTGAGAAGTGAAGCACAGACACAGCCACAGTGCCACTGGGACAAATGATGGGCATCAGACCATACACTGCACATGCAGCCACAGTGCCGCTGGGACAAATTTCGCAGCCACGGTGCCGCTGGGACAAATGACGGGCTTCAGGCTACATGCTGCACACTGGCAGCCATCAGGTTACAGGAGTTACTTAAATTACTGGGAACACAAATCCTGGATCCCACAAGAATCCCAGCCACCTGCCCAGTTCCCTAAAGAGCTTGCACACTTAGAGGGGGTGCCCTGCAGTTTGGAGGGGACACTTTTCTCAGCCCATCACCAGCACTGTCCTGATCCAGTTGTCATTTCCGTGACGGCTCATTTTACCTCTTAATTGCAAACTGTTAGTTTAACTTCAGCATCACTTTAGTTTGTGTGTTATGTCTGTTAATACCTATTTTCATGAACAGTATTTTCTAGTAACTAGACTGATACATATGGATGTCATGTTTTAGTATGAACAGTCTCTTCCTCCTACAGCTAAAACCATCCCCTGCCACTTGCTTGTGGCCCTCTGTGATGAGCGTGGGGTGTTTTCCTGCTGGAATATAGGCACTGGTAGAGGAGCTGCGTGGCCACAGGAGTTTTGCTCAGCCTGAGTGGGTCTAAAGTAAAAGGCGGAGACCATTGACCTGATGTGAAAATTGGAAAAGACCTAAGATTGCTTTGCCTCCATTTAGATGCAGGGGCGGGCTGGGATGCCTGTCCCGTCCTCCATTCCTGTGGGATTGTGGAACACTGGTAGTGCCTTTGGGACAAAGCTCAGAAGGCGTACCAGCTACCACTAACTTTTTAGAATGGCTAAATGTGAATTTAGATATAGTTTTTTGTTTTTTTTTTCTTTATATCTTAGTTTATGGCCTTTTCCATGCATAATTGTAATCTATGCACAGAATTTCAAAAATATCTCTTCTGATTTTAGATTATAGTTGATTTTAACCATCATTTCAGAAAATAATAAACTAAGTTGCATCCTGAACTCAGCCTGCGTGTTTTCTTATATAAAAGTCAAAGAAACATCAGCCTTTAAGAATTTACCAAATCCAGCCGGGTGCAGTGGCTCATGCTTGTAATTCTAGCACTTCGGAAAACCGAGGTGGGTGGTTTGGCTGAGCTCAGGAATTCGAGACCACCATGGGGGCAACATAGTGAAACCCTGTCTCTACTAAAATACAAAAAATTAGCCAGGCCTGGTGGCCGGCACCAGTAATCCCAGCTACTTGGGCAGCTGAGACCCTAAGAATCGCTTGAGCCTGAGAGGCAGAGGTTGCGGTGAGCTGGGATCACGCCACTGAACTCCAACCTGGGTGACAGAGCAAGATTATGTCTCAAAAAAAAAAAAAAAAAAAAAATTTACCGAACTACCTGCAGTTGGCAAACATGATTCTGTGCCTGTGCTCTGGAGTACAAGAAAGGCAGGAAGTAAATCTGAATTAGTGACTGCATTGAACAGCGTGCTCTTAAACTCTACAATAGAGGTTGCTTGATAAGGACAGATAAGGAAGCTCAGAGTCTTTTAATAATCTCCACCTGAAGTACTGCGTTTCTTAAACAAAGGCTGTCCTTGGTTCCTTTCCTCTCCATGCTCAGCTCCCTGATGGCTCGGAGATCCCGCTCCCTCCTATTCTGCTCGGCAAACTGGGCTCCGACCCACAGAAGAAGACCGTGTGCATTTACGGGCACCTGGACGTGCAGCCTGCAGCCCTGGAGGACGGCTGGGACAGCGAGCCCTTCACCCTGGTGGAGCGAGACGGTGAGCCCACGCGTGCCCAGAGGAAAAGCACTGACTTTTGGAAAGTCACTGCTAGTCCGTTTTTCTGTTTCCAGTACAGACTGTTTGTATTTTATTTTATCTATTTTATTACTTTTTTTAAATCTTTTTTTTCAGACAGAGTCTCACTCTGTAGCTCAGGCTGGAGTGCAATGGCGAGATCTCAATTCACTGCAAGCTCCGCCTCCCCGGAGTTCAAGCGATTCTCTTGCCTCAGCCTCCCCAGTAACTGGGATTACGGGTGCCCACCACCACACCCGGCTAATTTTTTTATTTTTAGTAGAGACGGGGTTTCACCATGCGGGCCAGGCTGGTCTCGAACTCCTGACCTCAAGTGATCCCCCCACCTCAGCCTCCCAGAGTGCTGGTGAGCCACCACGCCAGGCACAGACTGTTTTTAACACAAGCTAGAAATGGAGGTTTCTCACATGTGCCTCTGTCGCTGAACTTCAGAAAGCCTGCCTTGTCGTGTGCAAACGAGCACCCCATGGCTGGGGTCTGCCAGGCTTCCTCTACTGCTGACACTTCTCAGAATGCACATTTGGAATCAAGGCAGAGCCGTCCTGAAAAGCCTGTCCCCCCGTCCCCCTCCCCTGCCCTTACCGACAGCTGCTTCTGCAGTATATGTTAGTGGCCTCGCTCACCCCGGCTGCCTCGGTAGGGGTGGCGACGTCCCTGTTATTCACCGACTGCTTCCGTGTGCCGGGCACCTGCAGGCCTTTTGAGCCCGTGCTGTGAGGGACCCCGCAGACCGGCCTCTCTTCTTCCTGCTCCTTCTGGCGTAAAGGCCTTCTGCTTTCATTTCTGAATTTCCACATGTGCCTGCATGGGAGTCTCTGACCAGACGAGGAATCCTCCCGCCCTGGTGCTAGGCCCCTCTGGGCTAAATTCCAGGCTCTTCTCTTCGAAGCCCTTCCAACTGTATCATCGCATCTGTGTTCGAACCTTTCCTGGCCCAGTGTCAGTTGTGTTCATTACTGTGCAAAATTGAAAATTGAAAATGACTTTACTTAAAGCAACATTCCATGTCATTGTCCTTGTCATGGTGGAATTACTAACTTGCGGTAGATTGTAGGATTAACCCTCTCTGTGCACTTGGGTGCCCCTCGAGCTTCAGACCCACACGTCTGCTTGGCCATGCCCTCAAGTGCCAGACCCGCATGTCTGCTTGACTGTGCCCTCACTCCTGGAACTCGCTCTCTCTGAACAGGAGTCCTTGTCTTTGCTCCTTGTCTGCTGTCTTACAGTCTCCGTGAATGGCACCTTCTCTCTGCCACCTGCACCGGGAACTGGGTCCCCATCCCTACCAGGCTGTCCTTCGGGACCACTGCCCTTCCCACATTGAAAGCTCCCTGTCTCCCTCCCCCGCTCCTCGGCTGGGGCCTGCTCTCCACTTCTGGGCCTTCACGGTGCCACTCCCTTTCTGGGCTGCTCCCAGAGCGACCTCAACATGCCACTTCTCTTCTTGACTCCTCCTGGGGGACTCAGGATGGCACAGAGGGTCCCTCCCCTCGCCTGCCTTCTGCCGGCCCCTTCTCCCACCTGTACCCAGCCACACGGGACCACTTGCAGCCCCCAGGAGCGTGTGCTGCTCAAAACCACCTGGGCACCTGTGCGGGCGTCAGCCCCGCCACCACTGCCTCGTCCTCTGTGAGGCCTGGCTTTGACCATCCTCTTAGCCCTCCCTGTCCCAGCCTCAGTAGGCTCCCGACTGTCAAGGAACCTAGAAGAGCACCTGTACTGTGGTAAAGCTTCACTGCCAGCCGCCCGGCCGCCCTCTCCTTGTCGGGGAGCCTTGGAGGGTGGGCAGGTCACATTTGTCTGCAGCTCTGAGCCAGCACCGTGCCAGCCACTGCAGTTGTTCAGTGTTTGTCGTAGGGAAGAGGACTTTTTTTAGAAAAGCTTATATTTGACTTTCAGTTTTTGTGAAAAGTTGGGTTTCATTGGTCAAAGGAAATTCCCCAGGTGGTGATGACTTTCAGCCTCATACTGCCGTGGGCTGGGTCATGCTGAGACAGCGGGACCTGGGAAGCAGGCTGAGCCCCGGGAGGTCAGGAGACCAGTTGGGCAGACCCAAGCCCATGAGAAGGCCGCGCCTTGAGGACGGCTCCCTCCTCTGTCTGGTTCCAGGAGGCTGGGATGGCATGGCAGAGGATGGAGGAGGGGTGGGGCCTCGTCTTCAAGTTCTCGCTCACGTTGTCAGCTTCCCCAGAAGCAGGTGTGGTGAGGGGCCACTGTGACTGATGATGCTGATTAGAAGCAGCGTCTTGTCTGTAGTTTTCAGAGTGATAACTACAGGAAGAAAGCAGCAGACGTTAACTGATAAACATGTTAGTTCTCTGGTTTTTAATCAAATTAGGTGTCACAATTGGGTGGGGGTGAGATTATGGTTCTTCTTTGACAACGGTGCCTTGAGGTTCCTCAGTGACTGGGCTTCCTGTCCCCATTGCTCCCCGCTAAGTGACTGGGCCTCCTGTCCCCATTGCTCCCCGCTAAGTGACTGGGCCTCCTGTCCCCATTGCTCCCAGCTAAGTGACTGGGCCTCCTGTCCCCATTGCTCCCTGCTAAGTGACTGGGCCTCCTCTCCCCATTGCTCCCTGCTAAGTGACTGGGCCTCCTGTCCCCATTGCTCCCCGCTAAGTGACTGGGCCTCCTGTCCCCATTGCTCCCCGCTGCTTCTGGTAAATAGGTTTTAATGAACTAAGCAGCTGGCTGCGACTTCCTGGAGTCAGATTGGAGGTCTCCACCCTGACCCAGCGGGAAGCCGTGCCCCCAGCTGACAGCCGTGAACACGGTGCGGGAGGGAAGGGGGGACTTGGGAGCATCCACATGGCTTATCTCTTTGATGATGGCGAATTATCTGACAAATTTAACAATAGTGTTGGGTGGAGACTGGGGGCTCCTGATCTCGGAAGGGGAAGCCTTGCTTAGCTAAGGGGTTATCAGATGTGCACCTGAGACACGCTGCTTCTGGGGTCATTGTAATCATCACTTCATGATTTTGTGGATTGCTGTTCTAGGCAAGCTGTATGGGAGAGGTTCAACTGATGATAAGGGCCCGGTGGCCGGCTGGATAAACGCCCTGGAAGCGTATCAGAAAACAGACCAGGTATGCCCCCCACGCTGACTTCTGCCTGAGTCCTGGGTTCCGTCTGAGCCATACAAAGACAGGTTCTCTGTTCACACAACGGCTTGTAAAGCTCACAGGAAAAGAGAAGACAAGCTCCCCCAGCCCTTATCAGCACAAATGATGTTTCCAGCTTTCGGAAACATTCAAAGTTTAATTGTTTTACAGCTGCTTTAAGGTCACAATATTGGCAACTCAGCATGGTTTTTGCCACCGCATGAAATGTGACTTTTCAGTCCCTGACGTCAGTCTGTGCGTGTGGTCCCTTGCCGGAATGTGGTGCAGGCTTTGTGATATCACACAGGCCGCTCACTCTCTCTGTGTGGTTTACGTCCTCCTAAAACTGAATTCTGATTTTTAAAATGTATTCTCTGGCTGGGTGCGGTGGCTCACACCTGTATTCCTTTGGGAGGAATTACTTTGGGAAGCTGAGGTGGGTGGATCACTTGAGGTCAGGAGTTCAAGACCAGCCTGGCCAACATGGTGACATCCCGTCTCTACTGAAAATACAAAATTAGCCGGGCATGGTGGTGGGCACCTGTAATCCCAGCTCCCTGGAGGCTGAGGCAAGAAAATCGCTTGAACCAGGGAGGCAGAGGTTGCAGTGAGCCAAGATCGTGCCGCTGCCCTCCAGCCTGGGTGACAGAGCGAGACTCTGTCTCAGAAAAGAAAAAAAGCATTCTCCTAGCTGTGAAATACCGGCTCATTGTTCAAAGTTTGCTAAAAAACAGACAAGTAGAAAGAAAAATACTTGCCTAGAATCCAAAGACAATTAATATTTTGAAATTTACCAAGATTTTCTGTTGCTTTTTGCCCAGTTGTGATCATGCTGTCTAGACATCTTTGCATCTTGCTTTTCTCTTGTATCGTGATGAAATAAGAATAAGATAAGCATTTTTGTCAAAGCATGGAATGTTAGCTCTGAAAAGGGTCTCAGCCCTGCTGGTCCAGGGGATTATTACTTTACATGGTGGGGAAGTGACACCCAGAACCACCTGGCCTGGTGCGGCCAAGCCCGCATGCTGGGCGGGAACTAGGAAGCCTCTCCAGCCTCTGGCCCCGTGGAGCCCTCAGCCTCAGCTGCAGTGCAGGCACCTCGGGCACTGGGGCAACCAAGGGTGACAGGTGGCTGTGCACGGGCAGAGGTCCTGTGGAAGATTTCACGTGGAGGGCAGAAGAGGAGGAGGAGGCAGGGGAGGAAGCGCATCCATGAACAGGGCTGTCTGGGGGCAGCCTGGGCGGTCTGGAACTAGGACTCAGTAGCTTTGAGTCCTCATTTAGCACCTGCCATTCTTTAGCCCGCCTGGCCTTTGGCAAATCACCAGCTTCGTGCACAACCTCATTTTTCACCTTTGGGTTTTGGGGTCAGAGTCGGGAGAGCACCTGTGAAGCCACAATGATCCAGATACACGCAAGGTGCGCACGTTCCCGTCGGCCTCCTCAGGGAGAGCAGCGCTTCTGTGCCTGGGAGCAGCGAAGGTCGCACAGGAGGACCCGCCCCTCCTCGTGTCGGTGGCGCCGCTGGTATAATCAGGACTCGTGTGCTGTTCTTCGTGTCGTGGCCCTTATTGCAGAGGGAGCAGCACGGGCTTTCCTGGAAGCTCCCCTCGGTCCTGTGGGGTGGCTCCAGAGAGCCCCAACTTGCGAGACTGGACAGGTCCAAGTGGCCCGGAGCCACAGTGGCCTGGCAGTGCCTGGGGAGGGGATGACGACAGGTGCGCACAGAGGCCCATGTGGTCGGTCTGGAGAATGCGGGAGATGTGAAATATGTAATCCTGAGTGTGGTGTCTAGAAAGAAGGTTCGCAAAGCTGAATATCCATTCGTGCTGTTCCCTTCTCACAGGAGATTCCTGTCAACGTCCGATTCTGCCTCGAAGGCATGGAGGAGTCAGGCTCCGAGGGCCTAGACGAGCTGATTTTCGCCCAGAAAGACACATTCTTTAAGGATGTGGACTATGTCTGCATTTCTGACAATTACTGGCTGGGAAAGAAGAAACCCTGCATCACCTATGGCCTCAGGGGCATTTGCTACTTTTTCATCGAGGTACAGTGCCAAGCTGTACGGCTTCACTTTTTTCTAACCCCTGAGTCTCCTGGTTCTTCCAAGCCCAAAGTAGGCAAGGACCCAGAAGTCAGGTGCGCAGGAAGGAGAAGCACAGGGCTCACGTAGTGCCCCAATTCCCAGCTTCCATAAACCACTGTCATAGAGCAGGGTGGACAGCTACATTTCCAGTGATCAGAAGTTAACACACAGCAGCGTCAAGCTAGGACAGTGTGATTGTAATGTCGCCTTGGAGCGGCTGAGAGGAGATTAAATGCTAGTTCATTTCAGGAGATGCAAACACATACAAAGCATTTTAGAAACACTTCCTTGTGAAGGTTGAAATATTGATATGTTAGCACTTAGGCTCCTTATCCCGTGACTTAAGGAGAAACTGAGGCCAGGTGCAGTGGCTCACGCCTGTAATCCCAGCACTTTGGGAGGCCGAGCCAGGCGGATCACTTGAGGTCAGGAGTTCGAAACCAGCCTGGCCAACATGGTGAAACCCCGTCTCTACTAAAAATACAAAAAGTTAGCCGGGTGTGGTGGCGGGTGCCTGTAATCCCAGCTACTCGGGAGGCTGAGGGAGGAAAATCACTTGAACCCAGGAAGCGGAGGTTGCAGTGAGTGGAGATTGCACCGTTGCACTCCAGCCTGAGCTACAGAGTGAGACTCCGTGTCCAAAAAAAAAAAGAGAAACCAAGGCAGCACTGAGCATGGGAAGGGCCAGGCCTGGCTGGATTCTCCCACTTACTGGCTGGTGGTCATCTCCCAATACCCCACAGGATGACTGTGGTGATTAAATTAGATCCTGTTTGCAGACGTCGTTTATAACCTGAACAGTGCTAGAAATCACTGCAGTTGCTGCCCTGAGCCCTCACTCTGAGCAAGGCACTGTTCTGGTTCTAAAAGTGGCCCCTTGTCACCCCCGGTGCTGGGAGGGGCGCTGCGCCTCTTCCATGTGCAGGCCAGGAGGCCGGGCACTTTGCGGGCAGCTGCCCTACGCTGGGCACGCGGCTGCTCCGTGCAAGGGCGAGGTCCGACCCCAGGTGTCGGGCTCCAGGCCCGTGGTGGGTCTCATTCATGTCGGGCCGCCTCTCAGCAGAGGTGCAGGGTCTTTGTTAAACTTCTAGCGAAGGCTTTGAGTGGGAGGCAGATTGCCCTGTGGGATGCTTGTACCTGTGGCTAGTGTTACCATCTCATCTGTGGTTGGCATATGCCACAGATAAGCTGGTATTTTTTTTGTTCCTGCCTAAGTTTTTAATTGGGGAAATGCTTTGCTTTGCTCCCTGAGGGAGCAAATTTTGATCTGGAAAATTGTCAGGCCTTGTAAATGCTCTTTGTTGAATTCACTGTCACATGATAAAAATAAGCTGCCACTAGGCAGCCAGATACAGTAGCCTTTGTTTCCGTGCAGGTGGAGTGCAGCAACAAAGACCTCCATTCCGGGGTGTACGGGGGCTCGGTGCACGAGGCCATGACTGATCTCATTTTGCTGATGGGTAAGTGCGGGATGGGCGTTCCGTCCGCAGCTTAGGGGAAAGTGGACGCGCGTGACCTCCAGGCTGTCTGTCATCAGCATTGGGTGCATTTCAGCATTCCACATGAACCAACTTCTGTCTCGGTTTCCAACTGTACCTCTCCCTCCTTCCACTCACTTGTGCCTCTGAGAGGCCCCCTTGTTTTATTTTTGCCCCTGAAGCCCTCCTGTGCCTGTCACCACCTGGTGAAACCTTACCCTGCCTCCAGCACCCAACTCCGTCGCCCCCAGGTCCTGTCTGGCCAAGCCCCTCGCAGCAGGTGGTGCTGTCCTTCCTTTGGACGTGGTCATTTGACGTCTCTTGTAGAGCGTGTGTTTGGGCCCGTCTTATGTGATAACTGGCCCCGTCCAGGTCCCCCCGCCTGATCAGCTCTTTGAGAGCAGGCGTCTCGTCATGCTGTCCTTGGCGTCCTCCTGCTCTGAGGCCAAGCACAGCCCTCGCTTCCCGCAGCATCCACAAGCTCTCCATTCCTCCCCGCCAATGCCAGCTGCCCGCGTGACACCCACTCTGTGATGCCCACAGTTTACCCTCAGCTCAGGAGCAGCACGTTTCTTGTGGAGTGTGTGTTCAAAAGGCACATGGGGCAGTGCGGTGGTGGTTAGAGTGGGGCTGTGTGAAGCCAGTCTGCTGATTTGTGTCGTGGTCCATGACCAAGGATCATTTCCTTTCCCCACGTGTTCCTCAGTCTCCTTACCTGAGACATGGGAATGCCTAGGCTGCTCCCTCATTGGCTGTTCAGCTGATTACATCACTGGCTTGTCGGCTGATTCCATCACTGGCTGAGCCTGAGGCCCCGGACGGTGCCTGACAGGCGACACGTGCCTGGGACGCGTCCACGAGCATCATTGTGTGGACCGTTGTGGCTACTCTTGGCCCCTCCCTCAGCCGCGTGGCTGTGGGGCCTGAGCCGCATCTCTCCTGAGCCCGGCTCCCTGGGGTCAGTGCAGGAAAGAGCAGCTTGCCTTGGCGCGGCCTCCCCTGGGTGCTGTAACCCTATCCCGCTTCCCTCAGGCTCTTTGGTGGACAAGAGGGGGAACATCCTGATCCCCGGCATTAACGAGGCCGTGGCCGCCGTCACGGAAGAGGAGCACAAGCTGTACGACGACATCGACTTCGACATAGAGGAGTTTGCCAAGGACGTGGGGGCGCAGATCCTCCTGCACAACAACAAGGTGCTGATTCAGGCCTCGACCCTGCCACCTGCCGGGGCCACGCTGTGACACAGGTGTCCCCCAGGCCCTGTCACCTTCCCTGGCTCCAGGGGGTCTCCGAGGGAAGGAGCTGGAGTGTGCAGTGCACATGAGCCACCAAACAGTGGAGACACTCCGAAAGCAGGCTGTGACCAGGTTGCTGGTCGTTGGAATTTTTTAGTATCAAAATCCACTTTTAATTCCATCAGACCTGGAGAAGCATGCACAGGGGACATGGGCTGGCTCCTGCTGGCAGCGGCTCTGCCATGTTTGTGTTTATAGAGTAACCTCCTTACCACTGGACCCAGGGATCATGTAAGCCACACCAGAGCCGAGTGCTAGGTGGAAACTCTGCCGAATATTTACCTCACTGTTAGGGGAAAAGTGGGTCATGACTTTTCTCTAGGCTGTAGGTTTATGCGGTATGGAGGTAAGTTCTGTAGGCTGTGGGCTTGTGCTGTATAGATGGAAGTTCTGCAGGCTGTGGGTTATGTGGTATAGATGGAAGTTCTGCAGGCTATAGGTTTATGCGGTATAGATGGAAGTTCTGCAGGCTGTGGGTTATGTGGTATAGATGTAAGTTCTCCAGGCTGTGGGTTATGCGGTATAGATGTAAGTTCTGCAGGCTGTGGGTTTATGTAGTATAGATGGAAGTTCTTCAAGCTATAGGTTTATGTGGTATAGATGGAAGTTCTTCAGGCT
>NW_012101587.1:5814868-5842141 GCF_000951045.1 Mandrillus leucophaeus | reverse complement strand
TTCTGCAGGCTATAGGTTTATGTGGTATAGATGGAAGTTCTGCAGGCTGTAGGTTTATGTGGTATAGATGTAAGTTCTGCAGGCTGTAGGTTTATGTGGTATAGATGGAAGTTCTGCAGGCTGTGGGCTTATGCGGTATAGATGTAAGTTCTGTGCCATTGATTCAGCCAGCATCAGTTGAATCAAGCAACTCAGCCCCTGGGCCACAAGGGAAATAAGGCCCGGCTGGGCTCTTGAGTTTTGTCTCCCAGAGACAGACGGGGCAAGAGCTCTGGAAAGACGTGCTAAGGGCCACACGGGGCAGTCCCAAAGGCTGTGCGCCTGCACGAGGGGAAGGTCATGGTGCTAGGAGCGGCTGAGGCTCATCAGAGGGTCCTGTCGGCTAGCAGAGGTGCAGGGCAAGGCTGGCGTGCCCGGTGAGCAGGAGCACGGACATATTGGCTGTTTGGGGACAGACGGGCAGCGGGGTGAGGCCTGGAACCAAGACCGACATGCTGGCCTGATGGCCTGGGCCCGGCCGTGGAACTCCGGGTCGTCCTAGGAGGCGGTGAGCCCTGCCAGGCTTTGAGTTCATCGGTTCTCGCGTTGGGAAGGATCATGGGTTGGGGTGTTGGAGCTGAGTCAGTGGAGCTGGGAGACCCGTGAGGCTGTTGCAGGTGCGGGAGCCTTGGCTGGCATCAGGGAGGAGCCTCTGGAATAGGAAGAGAAGGTTCCCACTGGCAATGACTGGACAGTGATGTCATGGACCGAGGGGTTGGGTGCGGGGAGGAGCGGGCCTGGGAGAAGGTGGGTCTGTTTCTCCTGCCCTGTCCCTCTGGCTCGTATTTGCTTCTGTGTATGGTGTTTTAGGGCCTCGTCTGTACCTCCCAGATAACATTGAGCTGTTTGGTTCACAAACAGAAATCTACATATTCAGTGGCTAAGTCACTGAGGAACTTTCTGGAATCCCCTTTAGGGGCACACCTACTCTCTTGACCCACCTTCTGCTGCAGGGATGTGGGGGGCGGGGGCAGGCAGGAAGGTCACGGTGTTGATGACACACTTGGGAAACAGGAGATGAAGTCTGTCCTGGTCTAAGGAGGTGGCATCATCGGTATTCACGGGCCTGCACCAGATTTGCCGGTCAGCCTGGCTGTCCTCTGTCACTAGGAACGGGCTGCACGCCTATGTCCTGTGGGCCTGGGAGAGGCCTGCACACAGCCTGGGCTGCATCCGCTCTTCCTCCTCCTGGGAGAGGCCTGCACACAGGCTGGGCTGCATCCCCTCTTCCTCTTGGTGCCTCTGGCTCATCAAGAGCTCCAATGTCTGTGGGATCTCGACACCCCCAGTTCTACAGGTGCTCAGTGGCCAGCGTGGCTCTCCTAGTTCTGCCGGGTGGACCTGAGCCACCCACACTGCAGCGAGAAGCAGTAAAATGCCTCACCTGAGGGTGTGCAGCCTGTCAGGGCCCTGCTTTGTGCTGAGTCACTCGCTGCAGCTGCAGAGTGCACCGGGGCAGGGTGCCTGCACCTGGACCTCCTGCCTGTGGTTGTCTGGGTCCTGGGCCAGGGCCTGTCTCACACCGCTGATTTCCCAGACAACATTCCCAGCTCCTCAGTGAGCAGACAGGGCTGGCACTGAGTGCCTGAGGTGTCCCTGAGCCTCTGATTTTTCTGCAGAAAGACATCCTCATGCACCGATGGCGGTTCCCGTCTCTCTCCCTCCACGGCATCGAAGGCGCCTTCTCTGGGTCGGGGGCCAAGACCGTGATTCCCAGGAAGGTGGTTGGCAAGTTCTCCATCAGGCTCGTGCCGAACATGACTCCTGAAGTCGTCAGCGAGCAGGCATGTGGGGCTGGGACACAGGGCGGGGGCCAAGAGCTGCTGTGTCCGGGCAGAGACTTGGGTAACAAAGGTTCTTACTAGGCAGACACCCAGGCCACGCATGCCCCCACTTCCTGGCTCTGGCAAAATCAGTAATCATAACGGCAGTCGTGATTCAGAAGCTAATGTAAGATAAAGCATCACATGTAAGTGACCTTTGTTACTGATCTGGCCTTTGTTACTAAAATCTGGCCTTTGACCTTACCTCAAGGCTCCAGGCCAAACACCAGCGTTGGGCCAAGCGTGTTCTGGTCACAGTCCCGGAGCTGCCCCTTACCATGGTACTGTGTGGAGGGGACTCTGGTGGCTGGAGGTCAGCCCAGCTTCTGACTGCCCTGCTCAGCTGGGATTCATGGGGAAATGGAGTCGGAGTCTTTCCACTGGGAACGGGAGCCTGGGGCTCGCCCTTCGTGCTCAACACTGAGGTCTTGTCACGAGGAGGAGTCCCCGGACCAGCGCCTGGCTCTATCCTGGGTCTGGATGCAGTGTAGCCTGTGGTTATTTATTTTATGAAGTGCTTTCGGTCTGCTCAGGCTGCCACAATAAAGACCACAGACCGGGTGGCTTACGTGGCAGAAACGGATTTCCCACTGTGTCGGAGGTGGGCGAGTCCAGGACCAAGGTGCTGGCAGCTGCGGCATCTGACGAGGGTTCCTCGCTTGTCCTCACATGGCGGAGGGCAGGCTCTCTGTATCTTCTTACTCAGGCTGCGTCCCACCCTTCTGGCCTCATTTAACCTTTGTCTAAATAAGGTTTAGAAAAAGAAAAAAAAAACTTATTAAAGAAAAAAAGCCAGGCTTTTAATAATTCAAGTTAGTTTTATTCAGGCGTCTCACTGAGGACTGTGGACTGCGGCCTGGGGCCCAGGAGCAGCCTTCAAGAGGTCTGGCCAGGCTGCTCCGAGACAGCGGCTCAGCCCGTAGCTCATCTGCAGGTGGGGGAGCTTCGGTGCGTGCAGAATCACATCGCACCTGCTCAGATGTTACATTCCAGCCAAGCCACACTGAGCCTCAGTGTAAGAGCGCGTGTGGTCATAGGCCACAGAGGCACAACCAGTAATGCGGTCAGGCACTATCTCATGTGTGGGAAAAGGTAAGGACAGGGTCATTTATCTCCTAAGGAATGCAGCGACTTGGGCAAGAGGCAGGGCGGTGCGTGCTCCCCCCTGTTTTGTCTTCAAAGCATCTTTCCTGAGAGCTGCAGGTAGTGGCAGGGTGGAGCCTGTGAAATAGGCCGGCAAGCGGATCGGCGCACACGCAGTTTCTCACATTTGTGACTTTGTCTCACACCTTAGTTACTTCTGTTAAGTTCCCAAATGTAGTCACAATGGAGTTTAGGCCTTAAATATATGAATTCTGG
Source organism: Mandrillus leucophaeus (assembly GCF_000951045.1). Taxonomy (NCBI): domain Eukaryota; kingdom Metazoa; phylum Chordata; class Mammalia; order Primates; family Cercopithecidae; genus Mandrillus; species Mandrillus leucophaeus. The sequence goes on along the minus strand of NW_012101587.1, from coordinate 5,838,920 downwards.
GGGCACACGAACATTCTGTCCAGAATATAAAGCAGGTCAGGGAAGATTGTTTTTATACGTAATTTAAATAGTTTCATCATTTGGAAGATCTTTGGAAAGAGTGAATTGCTTGATACTAAAACTTTGTCTTTTACTTTGAAATAACTGGGTTTTATTTTTTGATAAGAACTCCCCTCTTTCTGGCCGGGCGCGGTGGCTCACGCTTGTAATCCCAGCACTTTGGGAGGCCGAGGCAGGCAGATCATGAGGTCAGGAGATTGAGACCATGGTAAAACCCTGTCTCTACTAAAAATACAAAAAACTAGCCGGGCGTGGTGGCGGCACCTGTAGTCCCAGCTACTCGGGAGGCTGAGGCAGGAGAATGGCGGGAACCCGGGAGGCGGAGCTTGCAGTGAGCCCAGACCGTGCCACTGCACTCCAGCTTGGGCGACAGAGCAAGACTCCTTCTCAAAAAAAAAAAAAAAAAAAAGTCCCTTCTTTCCTTACTCTCGTTACACAGCTCAGTATTAAGCGACAGAAAATGAGACTCATCGTAGACTCAGCATAGACCCGTTGCAGACCTGTCAGAGGCCGATTGTAGGCTCGCTGTAGACCTGTGATAGCAGACCCGTAGGTCACTAGCATTGGATCGAATGCCAAGCTTATAAAGCACTGTATGTCTGTCTTCTATCTGTGGTTTAGGTCACAAGCTACCTAACTAAGAAGTTTGCTGAACTGCACAGCCCCAACGAGTTCAAGGTGTACATGGGCCACGGTGGGAAGCCCTGGGTCACCGACTGCAGTCACCCTCATTACGTAGCTGGGAGAAGAGCCATGAAGACAGGTTGGACACTCCTTGTGGATGATGCTGGGCAGGGCCCTTCGCATGGCTGATAGGACTCTTATACCTGTGGGCGCATAGCTATGTCGGGGCACTGCTGTATGGTTGGGCATGTAGTTAAGTCAGCATGAGGACAGCCGGTGTGTGGGAGGAGCCTGGGCCCCTGGCAGACCTCGAACATGGGTTTGCTGTCCCCAGGGCCTCGCACGGGGTCTGACTGAGTGCTACTGAATAGTGATCTGAGACAGATCCCCAACCTTGGGGCGCCAAAGCTCACCGTTTATTTTATTTCATTTCCCCCAGTTTTTGGTGTTGAGGCAGACTTGACCAGGGAAGGCGGCAGTATTCCCGTGACCTTGACCTTTCAGGAGGCCACGGGCAAGAACATCATGCTGCTGCCTATGGGGTCGGCGGATGACGGAGCCCACTCCCAGAATGAAAAGCTCAACAGGTGAGAGTCCAGGGTGTGGCCCAGGTTGGCGTCTCCTGCACAGCGTCCCTCTTGTCCCTTCCCCTTCCCACCGTGTGCAGTTGCCAAGAGAAGCAGTTAGGGGCGATGGCCCGTGACCTGCCTTCCTGTATTTGTGTGAAGTGGGAACTTCAGATGGGAGGCAGGACGAGGCCTTGCAGGAGCGGGTGCTAAAAACAAGGTTCATGCAGTGTTGATCTGTGCACTTCATCTACCCCCTCTCCATTTCCTTTTTTTCCTGTTCATTTTCCTGTTTCCTTTTTGAGGAACTGCAGTGTCATTGCTAACTGCACATGTTGCTGCTCTGACACATCCTTGACTTGGGCGGACGTGATGGGGATTCTTCCCATAACAGGGCGGGCGCAGCCTCTGAGCTGGCCTTGGGAGCAGGAGGGGCCCAGCAGGCAGGGGTCTCGGGCAGTTCCGGGAGAGGCCTCTGGCCCCTAACATAGCTGAGGAGGGCAGAAGGCAAGAATGCATCCTGTGGTAACCAAGGCAGACGATCAGGGGCTAAGACAGAGGCAGAGACCCTGCAGGAAGGAGGGAGGGGAACACAGAGACCTGACTGAGAGGACCGGAGGGGAGGCCTGGTCTTCAGAAACAAGTGGATAATGGGAGGAGCCCACGATCCAAGCTTGATATTCACTAGCTAGGCACTGGGGGACCAGGATTGGTCTCTGGGCTGGGCAGTCAGACTGAAGCTGCACTTGAGAACCGGGGTGCTGGATTCTGAAGGCAGGCAGTGCTCGGGGCCCCCAGGCTGGGCTGGGGGATGCTCCCCAGGAAGAAGGCAGAGTGTGTCTGGGCTCGAGAGGAGTCGCCTCGCGCCTGGGTGTTGGCTCACAACACCAGCTGACACGACGATGTGTTCCTCTTTACTAGGCATAACTACATAGAGGGAACCAAGATGCTGGCCGCGTACCTCTATGAGGTCTCCCAGCTGAAGGACTAGGCCCGGCCTCCTGCGTGTCACCTCCGACGAGAAGGAATCCTGCCCTCACCTCACCCTTTTCCGACTTGTCCAGGGAAGTGGAGGTTCCCTCTTTCCTTTCCCTCTTGTCAGGTCATCTACGACTTCAGAGAACAGACACAAGTGTATCCAGCTGTCCATGGGTAGAGCTACCCGATGGGCTTATGAGTGACCTAGAGTGACAGCTGAGTCACCCTGGGTAAGTTCTCGGAGTGGTCAGGATGGCTTGACCTGCAGAAAATACCCAAGGTCCAAAAGCACAAGGTCTGCAGAAAGTTCTGGTTGTTGACTGGGTACCACAGTTCACACCTATAATCCCAGCACTTTGGGAGGCCAAGGCAGGAGGATCACTTGAGGCCAGGAGTCTGAGACCAGCCTAGGCAACAAAACAAGACTCTGTCTCTACAAAAAGCTTAAGAAATGAACCAGACATGATGGTGTATGCCTGTAGTCCCAGCCACTCAGAAGGCCGAGGCAGGAGGATCGCTCGAGACCAAGAGTTTGAGCTTGCAGTGAGCTATGATTGCACCACTGCACTCAAGTCTGGGCAATGTAGCGAGACCCCGTCTACAAGAAGTTTTTAAAAAAATGAGCCAGGTGTGGTGGTGCACGCCTGTAGTCCCAGCTACTCAGGACACTGATGTAGGAGGGTTGCTTGAGACTGAGAGTTGGAGGCTGCAATGAGCCGTGACTGCCCCACTGCACTCCAGCCTGGGCAACAGAACAAGACCCCATCTCAAAAAAAAAAAAATTCTGGTTGTCATTGAATTGGGATAAACAGAGAGCTTGATGCTTTCTGCCTTCTGTCTCAGGTGATGCATTGCACATTTGGGATATTTGGAAAGGAAATGAGGAGAGAAGTCAGGGCCTCCTCTGATCTCTCGCTATCTGTGGGTCCTGTCCTTCTCTCAAGACCTTCACCATTACTGGCGTTTTCCTGTCTTCTCTTTAGTATGATCCCTCAAAACCTCACCTAACTGGAAGGATGATTTTGTCTCAGTTTGTAGTCCTAAATAAAAAGTAAACATGACACCTCTAAGAGAATCGCTCCATCTGAGTTGCTCGCGGCGTGCACAACATGCTTATTGAGTGGGGTCTGGTTGATGGTGTCAGCTCAGGGCGGGGGACAGCAGGCAGGACCCAGAAAACAGAACCCAGGTCTTCCCAGGCGAGCGCTCCCTCCCTCGTCCACACAAGTGGAGGCTCACTCATGGCCCCCTGCATGTTCCAAGAAGTGTCCCTGTCCCTGTCCCTGCTCCTTACGGCTGTGGGGCCACAGGAAGTCCAGCTGGCTTAAACAAAGAATTGATTGGCCCAGTTCACATAAAAGAACAGAGTAAACTCAATGAAAGGAAAAGGCTCCTTGAAGTGGTTGGTTCCAGGGCTGGGCAGGGGAAATGCAAGATGAGTCTGGACCCTCTCGCATCAGAACGTAAGGATGTGCCCTGAGGGCACGGGGCTGCGTCCAAGAACACAGGAGCCAGCCTGGAAGAGCTCGCAGGGGCCCAGCAGAGCAACTGGAATGAGAAAACAGCAGTAGTGTTGGATTTTTACCACGGAATAAATAATCTGTGAGTTCATACTAATATAAATAAATAAAGCGATAAAGTGGGTGAGAAGGAGCAGTGCCCCTTGATGAAGAATCTCCGCTCATGTGGGAGGGAAGTGGGAGATCCAAGCTGGAGCAGCTGCTGCTGCAGGAGAGACCCCTGACACACTCGCAAATTGGTAGGCGAAGGTTTAAGGAACGGGATATTTGCATAGCTTGAAAGCACCTCCCAAGGGAAAAACAGGAACTTCACAGTGGAGAGACCTGGCAGGTGCCACCCTCAGATCAAAATGAACTTGAGCAGTAATGACACATCCACACCAGGCACTCCTGACACCACGCCCTGAGGAGGACGTGCCAGTTCTGGGAACATCACACTCATTGTGAAAAAACATCAGACAAACACAAACGGATGAAACGTGAGGAAAATCTGTAGTTGGTTTTACGCGGATGTTAATCTCTTAGTTTTGATCCCTGTGCTGTGGCTGCGTAAAAGGTCAGCTGGGCGAAGTGTGTCTGGGGACCCTCTATGACTGTTGCATCTTCTGTCTAAGTCTCCTGTCATTTCAAAGTAAAAACAAAAAAAGAAGACAAGGGTAGCGGCTTCAGGTACGGCTGGACCCAGCACTCAGTGCTATCTGGGCTTGTGTCTCCAACTCTCAACTCCTCCATCAGAACTGTGAGAAATGCCTTCTTTCAGATTCTAATCCTGCAAGAAGAACTGCATGGTCTTCCCCCAGAAATCCTAAGAGGAGCTGCTGGTGTCTCGTGCCTGCGAGCTGCATATGGGCCCACGTCGGCAGGAACCCACGCTGAGAGGTGCTACGGTTTGAATGTCTGGTTCCTCCCAAACTCGTGTTGAAACTTAATAGCTATTGTAACATATTAAGAGGCAGGACCTTGAACTGGTCAGGCCATGAGGGTCCTGTCCTCCTGACTGGGTGAATGCTGTTATTGTAGGAGTGGGCTCTTTACAACAAGGCTTGTTTGGCCTCCTCTTGCTCTCTCTACCCTTCTCTGAGCCCTTGTGTTGTGGGATGACACAGCCAGAAGGCCCTCGCCAGGTCCTGGCCCCTCCACCTCAGACCTCCCAGCCTCCCAAACCATGAGCCAATACATCTCTGCTCACTGAACATTACCTAGTCTTGGGCATCGTGTTACAGCAGCAAAAAGCAGCCTACGGCAGTCACCATGCTAAAACCTGCAGCACCCTGCGTGGCTCAGGGCAGTCAGATTCCATTGAAGTAAGTGGGAGGTCGTCACCTCTGGAAGTGCTAGGGGAGGATGATCTGGAGGAAATCACAGTGGTGTTCTACTAGAAGGCCGATGACTCCTGGGGAAAGTGCCAGTGCTCACCTCCATCTCTGCAAGCTCAGTCCCTGGTGGAATCTCCAGGAGCACAAGGGCCATCTCGACAGCTCCACGTTCCCAGCACCCGGCCCAAGCCCGGCCCATGATCAGACAAATGCCTGAGTGGGGCGGCATGGACGTTTTCACACATCCAGACTGCCGCATGTGAGAAGCTGAGCTGGCGTGCCACTAGCTGTTTTGATGTAAACAACAGTTTTGTAAAACCCTGGACCTAATGGGTCTGACTAACTACTGGTTCTGTGAACTTGAGCCTCCACGTCCTCCTGTGTCAGAAGAGCACAAACCACTTTTGCGGAGAGGTTATGAAGACAGAAATGACCCTGTGACCCCTTTGCAAAAAATGAAGAACTGTTCCCACTCATGCATGAAGCTGGATCTTCTCAAGTGGGAAACAGGCATGGTAAATAGATACTGTTTCAACCTGTGTAATCTGGGACCAGTTTTTTTAAAAGCAAGTCTGAAGTTTTTTTCAGACTACTGCAATATGGTACATGATAGGAATATTGAGATTTATTAAAAACAAAAGACTTTCTCTAAGTGTCACTTCTAAGTTTTATTCAAAAAGCAGATATATCTTAGGTCCTTTAGAGAAAGGTGTTTCATACATCAAGAGGCATTGAAAACTGCAGCCACTTGGCCCTTTAAACATGACATTACTAAACTATTTCATTTACTGAAAAGACAAAATGCTTTGAAAGGTGTCCATGAATCCGACGGTGGTCTGCAGATTCACAAATGAATTATTTGAATATTTCTAGAAGAGCAACCATAGATCTATGTCCAGACTATCTACTGGCCTAACAGTTGCAAGAAATTGTATTAAATGGAAAAATGTGAGAAAGTAAATATCTACTGCCTGATATTGGAGAGGAAAATTGCTACTATGTCACCCAAGTAAGGAGCTGCCAATTTTAGGGATCATTTCCCTTTAAAAAATGATTGACAGTACCTTTAGGGGGAGTTAGAGTTCCCCCCAAAGGATTCATTCATTGCTATTTGTATAATTCATGTTACAAAGGGCTTTAAAGATGTTTGTCTAATGTTTCATTGCATCCCAGTGAAACAGGAGGCTTCGTCCGTGTGCTATAGAGGGGAAAGGCCTGAGAGCCGTGTGGTGGCCTGCCATCACTCGGCTCCTGGGAGGCAGCCTTGGGACCCAGGCCTCCCCCCTTCCCCTCCCCTTGCTGGGGGACACTCATGGCCTCCCCTCCGTGGTAGGAGGCCAGTTGTTCCTGGTGTGCACTTGGCCTCCCGCCTTTCCCACTGAGGTCTCGGTATTTCTCCTTCTGGTTTCCCGCATGGTGATTTCTTGTTGACAGCTTTGGTAAAGGTGCAATTCATAGACCAAACAATCCACCTGTTTAGTGTGAACAATTCAGTGGCTTCTCGTATAGTCACAGAGTTGCACAACCATCTCCAGTTGATTTCAAAACATTTTCATTGCCTCCAAAAGAAACCCAGTACCTGTAACCTATCACCTCCCCCACACAATCGCCCTGTCTCCCTCAGTCCCAAGCATCCACTCATCTACTTTCTGTCTCTATGGACTTCCTTTTTTCTTTTCTTTTCTTTTTTTTGAGATGGAATCTGGGTCTGTCACCCAGGCTGGCATGCAACAGCGCGATCTTGGCTCACTGCAACCTCCGCCTCCTGGGTTCAAATGATTATCCTGCCTCAGCCTCCTGAGTAGCTGGGATAATAGGCATGCGCCACCATGCCCGGCTAATTTTTGTATTTTTTAGTAGAGACGAGGTTTCACCATGTTGGTCATGCTGGTCTCGAACTCCCGACCTCAGGTGATCTGCCCACCTCTGCCTCCCAAAGTGCTGGGATTACAGGCATAAGCCACTGCACCTGGCCTGGACTTTCATGTACATGGAATTATGAAATATATGGCCTTTAGTTTTTGTTTGTTTGTTTTTAAGACACAATGTCTTGCTCTGTCACCCAGCTGGAGTGCAGTGGCACCATCTTGGCTCACTGCAGCCTCAACCTCCTGGGTTCAAGTGATCCTCCAGCCTCAGCCTTCCAAGGAGCTGGGACTACAGGGTGTGTGACTGTGCCCAGCTAATTTTTAAATTTTTTGTAGAGACGGGGTCTTGCTATATGACCCAGGCTGGTCTCAAACTCCTGGCCTCAAGCAATTCTCCGAAGCCACCATGCCTGGCCTAATATGTGGTCTTTGTGTCTGACTTCCTTCACTCAGAAGAACGTTTTCAAGGTTCATCCATGGTGTCCCATGCGTTAGTACTTCATTCCTTCTTATAGCTGAGTAGTGTTGATTTTAAGTATAGACCACATTTTGCTTATCCATCCATAAGTTGGTGGACATTTGGATTGTCTCTACTCTGTCTATTATGAATAATGCTGCTGTGAACATTCATGTCCCAGTTTTTGTGTGGACACAGCTCCTCATTTCTCTTGGGTATATGCCTAGGAGGGGAATTGTTGGGCAATACAGGAATTCCAATTGTAGCTGTTTGGGGAACTGCTAGACTGTTGTCCAAAGCAGCTGCACCGTTTGACATTCCCGCCAGCAGTGTACCAGGATTCTGATTTCTCCATACCCTCAACAACACCTGTAATCTTTCTGATCGTGCCATTCTAGTGGGTGTGACAAGGTATCTCAGCATTTCTCCCTGGACCCAATCAATACAAAAAAGATGTCGCTTCCAGATCCTGAAGATTAGAGATAAGACTGATAGTCAAACACCTGTAGAATCCAAGAGTTGGAAGGGCAAACGTAGGGAGCAGCCAAGACTTCTGGGACAGAGAGCCCGAGGAAGAGCTACTCCTCAGGGCTAAGTCCAGACCTTGTTGGAGACAGCGTGGCCCCGGCGCAGTGCCCGGCAGAGAAGTCCCTGTGGAGAACTTGCTGGAATATGCCTCCCAGGGGTGCCAGAGAAGTTGTGCACAGGGAGGTGGCTTGCTGAAGGCACTGCATGATGAGACTTCCCCAGGAGGGCGTCAAGGGAACTGCTGGCTTCCGGACGCTGCTGGCCACCATGCTTCCACGAGCACAGGCCGGCTGCAGGAAGCTGTCCATGAGGGGGCGCTCTGCTTTGTCCCTCCAGGGCTGCAGTGGGAGGCTGCCTCATTCTGGGAATCAGCATAGGATTACCTACCCGTACAATCCGTGCTTTAAAATATCAGCTTAATTAATTACAGTCCACTTTGCTGACTATTTTGACTCATAGGTCCGAAGTTGGACGGGAAAAAAAGGCGCCATTGCTCAGACCTCTCATGCCCAGCACTTACTAGAAAGGAGGGAAGAAATTGGAATACCTCTGCTCCCCGGGCGCCTGCCCTGGGGTCAGCAGTAGAGGTTCTCCTGTTCCTGCTCCCACCCCCCAAGTCCTCCCTAAGCCCTGCAACTAGTCCTCTCAGGGAGGCTTATCCTAAAAAAGTCAATTTGATAGCAATCATTTCACATGCTTGGGTAACCCAGATCTCCCTCAGGGGTCTTTGCATTCGTCAACAAATAGTTCCAGGAGATGCTGCTTTGGGAGCCTTTTCCCTATGGCCAAAAGCAAAAGCCAGGCCTATATCAAGTTCAGGCCACAGCAGGAAGTTGGCCAGTGGGAAAAACACCGTAACCTTGTCTGATGTAGAAAAAGACAGAACTTGTTGTGCCACATTCTTAACCTAGAAGAGGGTCAGCTGAGTGAGCCCTTCTGACCTGAAGAACAGTTAACTCCTCCATGTGACTTAGAGAAAGTCAAGTTCATTCTTTTCTTGTTATTTTTTTGGTGTCTGGGCCAGATAAGTCATGCTAGAAATGTTCAGGATCCTTAAGCGACAGTGTATTAATTAGTGAGGATAAGTCTGAGCTACTGTGACCAAAATGATCAAGGCTTCTACGGGGTGAAGGTTTATGCATTTGTTCTTCACACAGAAGTCTGAGCAGCAAGTTCAGGGCTGGTGTGGGGGCTCCTGTATCATTTGGGACCTGGATTCCTTCCATTATGAGCCTCTTCCTTTTAGTTTTATCTCGTAGGCCAAGATCTCTGCACCAGCTCCTGCTGGAGCAGCCAGTGGGAAGGAGGAAAAGAGAGGGCAAGACATGATCCCTCCATCTAAAGGCACAAGCCACGATTGAACGTTTCGACCCCTTGCCTCTACTCGCCAGAAAAGAGTCAGGTGGCCACATCCAGATGTATGAGAGGATGAAAATATGCCTACCTAAAAATTCTACGTAGGAGAGGGAGAAGAGATGTTGGAAAACAATAATCAGTTTTCTGCACACTGAATGTCCACCTTTAAGTTCCTCTATTACATCAATTATACCATGACATCTGCCCCAAGGAAAACAAATAGAAAAAAAAAATAAAAGGAAGAAAGAAATAAAAGGCATCCAATTTGGAAACAGCAAAATTTTCTGTTTGCAAATGCCATGATCTTACATATAGAAAACCCCAAAAGAACTCCACCAAAATACTCTTAGAACTAATGAATATTTCACTTACTAAATGAATTCAGTAAAGATTTTGAATACAAAATCAACACATAATAATTAGGTGCACTCCTATACACCAAAAATAAATTACCCAAAAAGAAATTAAAATGATTTTATTTACAATAGCATCAAAAAGAATAAAATACTTAGGAATACATTTAACCAAGGAGATGAAAGATCTGTATACCAAAAACTGTAAGACACTGATGGAAAGGAAGATACAAATGTAAAGGTATCCCACGTTCATGGATTGAAAGAATTAATATTTTTACAGTATCCATAGTACCCGAGGTGATCTACAGATTCAGTGTAATTCCTATCAAAATAAATGGCATTTTTCACAGATAGAAAAAAATTCCTAAAATTTATATAGAATCACAGAAGACCCCAAATAGCAAAAGCAACCTTGAAAAAGAGGAACAAAGCTGGTGGCATCATACTACCTGACTTCAAAATATACTATAAAACTATAGTAACCAAAATAGGGTACTGGCATAAAAACAGACATTCAGACCAATAGAACAGAATGGAAAGCCCAGAAATCAATTTACACACTTACAGCCAATTGACTTTCAACAAAGGTACCAAGAACAAATGGGAAAGGACAGTCTCTTCAATAAATAACAACGGGAAAACTGGATATCCACATGCAGAAGAATGGAACTGGACCTTTATCTCACACCATACACAAAAATCAACTCAAAATGGATTGAAGACTTAAGTGTAAGATTCGAAACCATAAGACTCTTAGAACACAGAAGAAAAGCTTCATGGCATTGGTCCTGGCAATGATTTTTTGCCTGTGACACCAAATGCATAGGCAACAAAAGAAAACAATAAACAATTGGGATTTCATTAAACTACAAATTTTCTGCTCAGCAAAAGAAACAACAAAATGAGAAGGCAACCTATGGAATGGGAGAAAATATTTGCACATATCTGATAAGGGGGTTAACCTGCAAAGTATATAAGGAACTCATACAACTCAGTAGCAAAAAAAAACAGAAACAAACAAAAGTAACCCAACTTTGAAAATGGACAAAGGACCTGAATAGACATTTTTTTCCAAAGAAGATATGCAAATGGCTAACAAGCATATAAAAAAATACTCAACATCGCTAATCATCAGAGAAGTGCAAATCCAAACCACAATGAGGCATCACCTCACACCTGTTACTCTGGCAAAGACAAGAGATAATAGGTGCTGGAGGTGACACGGTTGCACACTGTTGCACACTGTTGGTGGGAATATAAATTAATGCAGCCATTATAAAGATTTCTCAAAACACTGAAACCAGAACTACCATATGATCCAGCCATGTCGCTTCTGTGTATTTATCCAAAAGAAATGAAATCAATATGTCGAAGAGATGTCTGCACCCTCATGTTCATTGCAGCATTAGTCACAATAGCTAAGATAGGGAAACAGAAAACGTAGTCTATATACACAATGGACCACTCTGCAGCCAGATAGAAACAAGGGAATCCTGTTGTTTGTGACAGCACAGATGATCTTGGAGACTTTAGGTTAAGTTAAATTAAGCCAGACACAAAAATACAAGGCTGTTAAATCTTAATTCCATGCAGACTCGAAAGTCAGACTCATGGAAACAGACTAGGATGGTGGTCGCCAGAGGCTGGAGGGTGTGGGAATGAGATGGTGAGCAGAGGGTGCAGACTTTCAGTTACAAGGTAAAGAAGTGCTGGAATTTACTGTACAGGAGCGGTAGTGATGGTGTGTTCATTCATTTGATTGGGATAATCATTACACAATGTATACATATATCAAATGATTACATTTGACACCTTGAATATATACAATCTTTATTTGTCAACTAAATGTTTTAAAGTATATATAACACATAGAAGAAAGACTCTGGAACACACTTTGTTATCAGTTTTTCAAAGAAAACTCACCGTCCACATCAGCCCTGAAGCTTTGGAAAGCAAGCAGCATGAGGGGAGAAGGTGGTCCTGGTAAATGGTGCTCACGCCCTCCTGTTCCTTTCACCACTGCACAATCAGGAGGCAACTGTGGACCCTCTTGGGCTCCCAGAGCCCCCTGGGCGGGCGGTTCGTCGTTGGTGACTCTTCAGTGTCATAAGACACCTGTGTGTAGTAGAATCTGTTACTACTCTACATGGTAAGAGAGAGGAGCTTTCAGTCACTCACGCAGAATTCCGTCAGTCTGAGTTTCCTCAAATGGCCTTTGATAGGAGGCTGGTTCAACAGACAGGTGCCAACGTAAAAGAAACAGTGGTTTAGTCACAGCAGAAGTTCCTCAGAACAGATCGTCATGACCAAACCCCACCCAAACGGGCGCAAGCTGGGCTTTCGCTGAGATGTTCGCGTGAGATGGTCCTGTGGCCTGAACCCCTGGGGTCCAGGCGACCAGCCGGGGTGAGGCTGCTGGAGCCACGCAGGAGGAAGTCAGGGCCTGGACTCTTCGGAGTGGAAAAGACCGGGAGATCCGAAGCCCCATCCAATCCTTGCATCTTGAATCTTGTTGTCTGCTAATGGGCACCCCTTCTGAGAAGACGGCTTTCCTGCTGCCCTTGTCGCAGCCCCATCCCCACCCGGAGGCCCCCACTTCCTCTGCCTATCCCTATTTCTCATCTGCCCATCCCAAATCAGATGATTTCTCTGGAAGTGGGCCTGGCCGCTGGCCTTTTTTAAGCTCCCAGGTGATTCTAGCATGCTGCCTGCTGGAGGGCCTGACCTCTCCAGTCCCACCTGCCCTCCAGGAAGGCTCACCTCCTCCAGCTCCATGCCTGCCCCCGCGTCTGCCCAAAGCATCCTCTTCCACGTTCAAACCCAGGACTTCTGTCCACGTGAGCCACTTAGCTGTTAGCTGCAGCCGCTGGCCCATATCATACATTTGTCCTGTCTCCTTGAAGGCAGGGCTCGGGCATTTGCTCAGCCATTGTTCCCAACGCAGGGCAGCACCCAAGACACGCTTGTGAAATCTCACTAGGTGGGCAAGGCCTGGGGGCGTCTGGGGTGAGCTGGAATCACGTCAGCTCCCGCTCATTGTGCACCCACTGTGTACGGTACTGCGTACTCAGCCCTGCGCTGAGTGTGATACACACTGTTGCTACTGCCCGGACAGGAAACCCGTGCCCCCAGAGGGCAAGAAGGTCACAGGGTGCAGCCCACACCTGGGCTTCCTCTTCTGGGAAGGCTTCCAGAGAGAGGCAAAAGCTGGATTTCTGTGGGGTTAAAAAGAGTTGGAGGGACAGACAGGAGCGCGTGTGCAGAGATTTATCTTCCCAGAACTTGAATGGAAGCTGTTACTGTCAACTTCATCTCTAAGGAGCCCTCTTGGACATGTTTTAGTGCCCCAAGACGGGGCAAAAGGTCTGCTTTCATCTCTAATCATAACCATCACCAGCTTTGCCTCATTGAACCCGGAGAAGGTCGGTTCCTTCCTCCTCTTTCCAGGGAAGTAAATGGGAGACTTGGAGAGGTGACTCCACCGGCTCTGTTTAGAGTCCGGAGTCAGGGAGGACTCTTTGCGGACCAAAGCATGGCGTTTCCAGTGCTGCGGGATTCAGAGTGATGGGCATCGTGGTGCGTCATTACCCAGATCCTTGGTGGCAGTAGCTTGGTGTGGATGGTTGAGGAAGAGGAGAAAGCGGAAGCTGGTGAACACCGCTGAGGGAGCAGATCTTTCTCTCCCTCCTGGGAGTACAGGCTCCCTGAGGCCCATTTCTCTCTCCACTGGGTGTGACTGGATGGCGCCATGTGCTTGTGCTACCCCAGATACAGAATGATGCCACACTGCAGGGAAGAGGGCCCCAGGCATGCTCAGGAGGCCTTCATGAGCCCCAACGAGCTGGGATAAGGAGTTCCAACTCTGCCACCCCAGAGGTTTCTTCATTGGTCAAAAGTATGTATCCTTTCATTCAACAGTTACAGAGTAACTTCCAGTGTGCGAATTCCTGTAACAGTTATCAAGAGAGAAGACGGCTTGTAAGTGAGTGCAGTGCCACCTGGGGAGTGATGATGCTTTATGAAGGGTATGGAAGGTGCCGGGGAATCTGGCTGAAGAATCATGATAGGATTTTGACCAAGCGAGGTCTGTCAATGGGGCATGTCATTGGCACAGAGCTTATTTACCAGGCACAGACTTAGGATGTATTTCTGTCTGCCGACATGGTGTACATCATATTCTGCCGACACACACAGGTGGTGGCCTCTGACCCAGCAAAGTCAGAGGAAATACTAGCGCCAGGCATTGCCCCTCATACTCTCCAATGGAAACCTGGGAAGCTGAAAAGCACAGCCTAGCTTAGGTTCACATGTGTTAGGAGTAGGGAACCCAGAGCAGCTTCTTGGTCTCTCTCTCTCCCTCTCTGTCTTTTCCCCTCTCTCTCCACCACCATCTCTCTCTCCTCTCTCCCTTTCTCCCCTCTCTTCTCTCCACTGTCTCCCAGATTTAACTGGCACTGAGATGAAGATGTTTGAAGATGAAAGACTGAGAAGGCAAAATAATTGGAATTCTTGTAGGAGCACTTTCGCCTGGACTTGTGTTTGGCTTCTGTTCTTGCTAATATCCATTGGAGTCTTTCCTTCCCTCCTTCCAAACTATATTAGTAATAGAATCAAATGTCTTCTACTGTAATCAGCTAGCAAACATTTTTAAAATTTTTATTTATTCATTTTTAATTTTTATAAAGAAGGGGACTCACTCTGTTGCCTAGGTTTGTCTCCCACTCCTGGCAAGGAATCCTCCTGCCTCAGCCTCCCAAAGTGCTAGGATTCTAACAAAATATTTGAACCAGCTCTGTTTTCCTCTTTCCTGTTTTCTAGAAAAAAACTTATTGTGAGGAACACTCATATCTCACATATTTTCTGCAAGGAAAGAGTAAAGTGCATTTGACAGAGGCTGGGAAAGTGGAATTCTCTGATCTGAATTACGTGGACTTTTGAAACCCTGGACTTGCCCCTGGGCTATGCTCTTGCCAAAGGTGATCTTGACCGGGCAGGGACAAGGTTTTGCACTGATAGCTGCAGGCAGCAGGGCCCCCACCCTCCTAGGGTCACAGTCCACACCTGGGCCCCGCCTCATCCTCTCCTTCCTTTCCAGCCCTTGGAATTCTGAGTATGATCCCAGCAACTTGGCCTTCGGGAGAAGGGCCAGGCCCACTTCCTGGGAGCTGCTGTGCTGGGCCTGGAGCTCGAGGAGCCCGGCCCAGCAAGTGTTGGGGAAAAGGTGCGAGGATGGGGAGGAGGTGCAGCTGGTGGAGATGCTGCACCTCTGCAAAGGAGAGGGGCCCAGCCCTGAGAGCCACACTAGCCTCAACTCGCTGAGGTAATGAGTTCCAGCTCTGCCTTTCCAGAGGCTTCTTTGTTGGCAAAAATTATTTGATATTTGTCCTTTCATTCAGCAAAAAGTTACAGAGTAACTCTCCAGTGTGCCAATCCCTGCAAGAGTTATTAAGAGAGAAATGATGCAAAAGAATCCCAATCCCCCAGAAAAGTTCCGGGACCCCTCAACCCAGGGCTCTGGCCTGTGCCCTGGTGCCTCCTTTTCTCTCCTGTCCCCTGACCTTCCCACCAAAATTTATATGTTGATGTCGTAACCCCCAGGACCTCAGAATGTGACCTTCTATGGCGATAGGGTCATTGCAGATCGAATTACTTACCTTTAGGTAAGGTCACATGGGCATAGGGTGGGCCCCTGATAACTGTGTCCTTATGGGAAGGGAAAATCTGGACACACACACACACGCGGAGAAAGTCACATGAAGATGAGGGCAGAGATCGGGTGATGCTTCTACAAGACAAGGGATGCCAAGGACGGCCAGCAGCCACGCAGGTTGAGGCCTGGAACATGCCCTTCCCACCCAGCCTCAGGAGAAACCTGCCCTGCCCACACCTTCATCTCCGACTTCCAGTCTCCAGAACTGAGACCAATTTCTGTCGCTTAAGCCACCAGTGTAGGGTGCTTTTTAGAGCAGAGAGTGGGGCTCAGAAGCCAATACCCCAAAATATGGTGCTTTGTGCCAATTGAACTGAAAAGGAGTTTCAAGGCCTCTCGCTCCCCCACCCCCACCGTCTCTCCCGGAGATCCTGAAGTATCCTTATCTCCTTCAAGTCTGACCCACCAAAGAAGAAAGGTGGCCCCTTCCCTGAGTGCCCGTTAACTGAACCCGTATCTCAGGAAGGAAGGCTGACACCGAACACGCCGGACAGACTTGTCAAGACCAGTCTGCTCTGGGGCCCAGCGGACTTGGCCGAAGACTGTGGTGTACTCATCAAGCCCACCGAATCTTCCCTAGTGAGCATTGATTGTCCTCAGCTGAAGTCCTCTTTTCTCCTCCCATCACCTGTTTCGCCAGCATCCAAGCCGCCACTCCTTGTGGAACCTCAGGAAGGTGTCTCAGCTTCCCAGCCCCATTGGGTATTGGTCCTTCATTCTGAAGGCTCCCATGTCACGTAAAACTAGGATCAAATCAATCTGTATGCCTTTTCTCCAATTCAACTGCCTTTTGCAAGATTTTTCAGCGAACCTTCAGAGAGCGGGGTAAACGCTCCCCTCGGCCCCTGCACAGCCCTAGGAAGCTAATCCTCAGCCATAACATTCCACAGCCACAGCGTGTGGGGGCCCGTCACGTGAGGGGGCTGTCACCTGAGGGGGCTGTGCCGCTGGCTCGGCTCTGCCTGCTGGCCAGGGCCCACTCCGTCTCAGAGATGATACACACATACCCGCAAAGAAGAACCCGGGGAGTCGCAGGCCGAGCCAGGCTGCTGGCTTCCAGTGACATCACATGACTTTGGGGCCACTGCCTCATCCTGTATCTGTGCATATGAGATGCATTGTCTCTTCCTCTGCAGTTGAGCTGAATGAATACCTCCGAAGCCGCTTTGTTCTCCAGATGTGAATAGCTCCACTATACCAGCCTCGTCTTCCTTCCGGGGGACAACGTGGGTCAGGGCCCAGAGAGATATTTAATGTCACCCTCTCGGGGCTTTGACGGGACTAACTCTGCCACATCTTTTGGAGGTTGGGAAAATTGCTAGAGGCTTCAGAACTCCAGCCGAATGGATCCCAAACTCGGGAGAATGGTGAGTAGGACCTCCACCCTCAGAGTCTGTGCACTGGGCGCCACACTTCCATTTGTCCCAGGAGCACGTGTGTTAAGCCCAGGTGGGTAGGTCGGGCACCCAGCGTGGCCCCAGATGCTGCTCCTCATGGTGTTCTCAGGTGCTGTCTTGGCCGAGGAACGTGGTGTTTGGAATTATATTTTATCAGTAATGCTTTTGGATGGTTGTGTGTTCTTAACAATAATTAAATGGCATTATTGTCAAGTAGTTCATATTCAAATTGTTCGTGAACTCGGTCTTCTTAAATCAATTTTTTTCTGTACTTTTTCTCTTAAAAAAAATGAGTTTGCTCCTGGAAGAATTTGCCTAAATAATGGTAACAGTGTGCTGTTTGTCCTGGTCCCAGTTTCCCGGCTTAAGGGCTAGCGTAGGAGAGCTAAATCTCCGGGCTAAATCGCCCCAGGCCTTTCTAAATTGCCGGGCTAAATCGCCCCAGGCCTTTCTCGGGGAGGTTTCCGTGGCTCAGGAGCAGACCTGAGTGTGGGCGTGGCAGGAAGGGCTTCTTTCTAGGAAAACAAGCAGGCAGGCGTCTTTGGTTGTGAGGTTTTGTGGGGTTGTGTCCCAGACTACTTGGAAAGATAAAATTCATGGACCCTTTTACTTCCATTGCAAACACACACATACACACACAGAGAAATTTTCAGAATTTTGTGGAAGGTTGATACGTAGAAGACTCTCAAAAGACCCTCAAAAGACATACTGAAACAAATACATGCAAATGCGAGGCTAGAGACACAGTGAGAAGGCAGGCGGCGACCTGACCACAACCGGATTCTAGAAGTAGTCTTTGCCCACCTGCAAGACCGCGAGACTCCCAGACCACGCTGCAAAATCGCTGCTCTGAGAGAGAGAACCTCACCCTGTGGCCTGGCCATGCTTTCCATTGCTGACTTTCTTTTCTTTTTTTTTTTTTTTTTTAAGAACCCATGACTGGCCAGGGCACTGGGGTGAGGGTTAGAAGAGGACATTTCACTGAATACTGTCTGTCTTTTAAAAAGTTTTAAACTGTGTCATGACAGTATCTATTCAAAACATGAACGTTAAAAGCAATATGAAAGAAACTAACTTCCCTGGCTGGGCATGGTGGCTTATGCCTGCAATCCCAACACTTCAGGAGGCCAAAGCGGGAGGGTCGCCTGAGCCCAGGAGTTCAAGACTGGCCTGGGCAGCATAGTGAGACCCTGACTCTACAACTTTAAAAGTAGCCAGGCAGGGTGGAGCATGCCTGTGGTCTCAGCTACTCAGGAGACCAAGGCGGGAGGATGGCTTGAACCTGGGAGGTCGAGGCTGCAGTGAGCCATGATCACGCCACTGCATTCCAGCCTGGGAGGCAGAGTAAGACCCCGTCTCAAAAACGAAAGGAAATAATTTCTTTTGGACTCAATATAATACCTTTTGATATGAAAGAGAGGAAGAGATTGTAATATGTATTTTCCCCTTTGCTATTCTTTTACTTTTTTTAACTTTTGTTTTAGGTTTAGGGGCACATGTGCAGGTTTGTTACAAAGGTAAATTTGTGTCATGGAAATTTGTTGTACAGATTATTTCATCACCCAGGTATTAAGCCTAGTACTCATTAGTTATTTTTGCTGATCCTCTCCCTCCTCCCTTCCTCCACCCTCCCATAGGCCCCCGTGTGTTGTTCTCCTCTATGCGTCCATGCGTTCTCACCATTTAGCTCCCACTTACAAATGAGAACATGCGGTATCTGGTTTTCTGTTCCTGCGTTAGTGTGCTAAGGATGATGGCCTCCAGCTCTATCCATGTTCCTGCAAAGGACATGATCTCATTCTTTTTTATGGCTGCATACTATTCCCCTTGGTGTAGATGTACCGCATTTTCTTTACGCAGTCTGTCATTGATGGACATTTAGGCTGATTCCACGTCTTTGCTATTGTGAATAGTGCTGCAGTTAACATTCTCATGCGTGTGTCTTTATAGTAGAATGATTTATATTCCTCTGAGTGTATAACCTAGTAATGGGATTACTGGGTCAAATGGTTGTTTTGTTTTTGGCTGCTTGGGAATTGCCACACTGCTTTCCACAATAATTGAACTATTTTATACTCCTACCAACAATGTGTAAGTGTTCCCTTTTCTCTGCAACCTTGCCAGCATCTGTTATTTTTTGACTTTTTAATACACTTATTTGATGTGAGATGGTATCTCATTGTGGTTTTGGTTTGCATTTCTCTAATGATCAGTGATATTGAGCTTTTTTTCGTATGCTTGTTGGCCACATGTATGTCTTCTTTTGAAAAGTGTCTCTTCATGTCCTTTGCCCACTTTTTAACGGGCTTGTTTGTTTTTTCTTGTAAATTTGTTGAAGTTCCTCGATGCTGGATATTAGACCATTGTCAGATGCATAGTTTGCAAATATTTTCTCCCATTCTGTAGGTTGTCCATTTACTCTGTTGATAGTTTATTTTACTGTGCAGAAGCTCTTAAGTTTAATTAGATTCTGTTTGTCAATTTTTGCTTTTGTTGCAGTTGCTTTTGGTGTCTTTGTCATGAAATCTTTGCCTGTTCCTATGTCTAGGATGGTATTGCCTAGGTTATTTTCCAGGGTTTTTAGGTCTGGGGTTTTACGTTTAAGTTCTTAATCCATCTTGAGTTGATTTTTGTATATGATGTAAGGAGGGGGTCCAGTTTCAATCTTCTGCATATGGCTAGCCAGTTAACCGAGCATTATTTATTGAATAGGGAGTCCTTTCCCATTGCTTGTTTTTGTCGCTATTGCTGACTTATTACCATCACCTTTTTCTAATACTGAGAGAGAAAAGAAAGTCATCAATTCTGTTCTTGGGATCTTCAGCCCAAGATTGGGCAAACGCTTTCTTTTACTGTGGCACAGATCAAATGCCCACCAATAGCCAGGGTGGATCCCTGGTTGTGGCCTGGGGGACTGGATGAGGTTTGGGAAGCCGGACCACAAGATGCAGAGGGGGCTCTGTGCTGTGAGCACTCGCCCTTCGGATGGGGCACGTGCAATCAGCATGTGTGATGTGCCTCCTGTGTGCTCTAGTGCCCGGGCCCAGTTACTCTGGGCAAACAGTGGTACCAGGGATGTGGACTCTGGGACCAGGAAGCTTCTCTGGGGGGAATGAACCAGGTCATACATCACTACACTTTGTCCACACTCCTTGTTTCTTTCCACAAAAAGCAGCATTCTTGTTAAAACCATAGAGTAGAACTTCTAACTGTTGATTACAAAAGGCAAAGTACAATCTAGACAAAGGTGAGAAGTTACCCATCCACGTACTATTTACTGCCTTTTTCACTAAATCCCAAACTCAGGGTTTTTTTTTGTTTTTTTGTTTTTTCCTCTCTCAAACTTTAGTGTGAGCAGTTTTAGGGCAGAGGCCCAGGAATCAGCACTTTAAAGAGCATCATCCAATGGCGTTTAGTATATTCACTAATGTGCGCAACCATCACCACAGTCCATTTCACAACACTGTCCTCACCTGACCCTCCCATTCCCCCTCCCTCCCCTTATCCCTAAACAACTACGAACCTGTTTTCTGTCTCTATAGATTTCCCTATTCTGGACTTTCATATGAATGGTATCATACAATATGTGGCCTTTTGTGACTGGCTTCTTTCACTTAATGTAATGTTTTCAAGGTCCATTCGTGTCATAGCATGTATCAGGACTGCATCCCTTTTCGTGGCCAAATAATATTCCACTGTGTGAATATGCCACATTTTGTATTTATCCATTTGTTTGTGAGTGGAGATTTGGGTTGTTCCCATCATTTGGCTGTTATGAATAATGCTGCTATAAACATTTGTGTCCCAGTTTTTGTGTGGATATGTATTTTCGTTTCTCCGGGGTGTGTACCTGGGAGTGGAATTGCTGGTGGATACGGTAGCTCCATGCATCAGTGTCTGAGGAACTGCCAGACTGCTTTCCACCCTGGCTGCACCCTTTTGCATCCTCACGAGCAGTGTACGAGGGCTCCAATTTCTCCACATCCTCAAAACACTTGTTATCTGACTTTGTGATTGCCGGCATCCTCCTGGGTGGGAAGTGGTGTCTGGTTGTGGTTTGATCTGCATTTCCCAATGCCTAATAATACTGAACATTTTTTCCCTCACTTCTTGGCCAAAAGATCTACCATTTTAACAGTGACCCTCCACCTCACCCCAGTCAAGGGATTCTGACAGAGGCGCTCCACCTATCGCCTTTGAGAACATTTTCAACTTCAAGTATAAAGAGTCTCCCTAGATTTTTCTTGGCTTTTCCAGGGCGTATCTCTTGCTCCAAGGTTCTGAACCTAAGCCCAGCTCTTATTTAATCTAGCGTTCAGCTGATTTCTAATTAATCAATTCTGCTGTTGATTTGCACAAGATAGGAACTGGCATTCTCTCTCAAGCAACCTGTTAAAGCTAAACAGGGAGAGATTATGGCCAGAAAATACCTGGACATTCGCTGCAAACACTGTCTTCCTACAACAAGCTTTCTCCCCCTTCAGAAAAAAAGAAAAAAGCCTTCCCTCTCCAGCAGGGATTGGACTAAGGAGATCTACACCTGTTTGTTCCCACCAGCTTTTAGTTCTTTACGTTAATAGACTCCCAACTCATGACGGAAGGATGCAGGCTTTTCCCAGAGCCTGGATTTCTAAGTAGGCATGTGCTAATTTTCCGCCACCCACTTCTCCTGCGCACTGTCTCACGAAGGGTCTGAGGATGCAGGACTGCCAGGTGAGCTCTTTTCCAGCTCCCAGAGGCTTCCTGACCTCTCATTCCCAGTGCCCGCAGATGCCGGAGGGAGCCATCCTGCCTTGAGGCATTCGATCCTTCCTTGGCCAGCTGCTCATCCACAGCCAGGGAGTTTCCCCACCTGCAGGATTCCTCTGACCAAACGCCTTGTTAGCGTTGTTGGTGCAGATGGGCCCCCAAGCACAACCACCTGCTCCTGAGCAGCAAGAGGTTCCTGGGATCAGTGGCGTGACCGCAGGCGCGGTGGCCATGAACTCAGGTTGGTCCAGGGCACTGCCTGCTTGCCAAGGCTCAGCCTGCCCCAACCCTGCTCTCTCGTTTTAATGGAAAGTTTCAAACAAGCACAAACATAGACAGATGAGGATAGTGAGTCCCTGTGTGTCTATCGGCCAGTTCCAACAATTACCAACACGTGGCCCATCTTGTTTCAGGAGAGCCCCTCCCAGGACCCTCACTCTCAGCATCCGGATAATCCTACAGCAAAGTCCAGACATTGCATTATTGCTTCTGTAGGTTGTTCAGCACATATCTTGAAGGCGAGCACGTGTGTATATCAACAATACCGTTAACACACTATAAACTAGCAATAATTCCTTAAGATCAACAAATATACAACCTACAACCTGTGGTCAACTTTGCCATGTTGTCCCCTAAAAATATTTTTACCATTGGTCTTTCGAATCAGAATCTAAATAGGATCTACATTTTACATTTGTTTGGTATAAATCTGTTTCTTTTTTTTTTTTTTTTTTTGCTTTTTGAGACAGAATCTCGCTCTCTTGCCCAGGCTAGAGTGCAATGGTGCAATCTCAGCTCGCTGCAACCTCTGCCTCCTTTTAGCTGGGATTACAGGCGCCCACCACTGCATCTGACTAATTTTTGTATATTTTAGTAGAGGCAGGGGTTTCACCATGTTGGCCGGGCTGGTCTCGAACTCCTGACCTCAGGTGATCCGCCCGCCTCATCCTCCCAAAGTGTTGGGATTACAGGCATGAGCCACTGCGCCTGGCCTCTGTCCTGAATTTCTGATCTGACCTTGAGTGCCTGGAATGGGTACCCTGCGTCAGCCTGGCCCCCTGTACATGACATAAGAGGGAACAGCAGCAGCTCTCTTGGGGAACCTCAGTGAGGACTGGAGGGCAAGTCGAGAAAGGAGAGCCATGTTGAGACACGTGGGAGTGTAACCTACTCATCCTGGCTGTGTGATCCCAGGCAGTCTCTTGATCACTCTAGTGCTTCAGGTCACTTGTCTATGAAATGGAGCCACAGTGGCTCTGCCTCAGTGGATTTTCAGAGTGATTGATGACGTCGTGGCCGTGAAGTGCTCGGCTCCATGCGTGTGAAGACGCAATAAAAATGTAAATGTGACCTTACTGCAAATGGACACGACTTCTATTAATCAACAAATCACATGATGTGTGGAATCCCTAACTCACTCCAGCACTAGAATCTGAGGAACATTGCAAACATCACATTTCAGATCTGGCTTCTAATGAAGTGATGCCGATTTTCTTGTATCATGGGTGGTTTAGCACAGACTGCTATAGACAGTTAAGTGCTAGTTCCAGACACCCACTAGCAGCATTCTGGGACAGCCCTGTGAGTTGTTGGGTACTGGAATACACTTTTCTGTGGTTCACAATGGAAACTTGTGTCTGAAAGTGGAACGGGGAATGGGGCTGCGGTCGGGAGCCATCACCCGCTGGAGGCTCACAGTGAGCACAGCCCCAGTCATGGGCTCTGCCGAGGCACCTGGGGAAGGAGACGGGAGGTGTGCAGAGGCTCCGTTTAGCTGCCACAGGAGCTGCCAGGAAAGGCGCAGCGATGGGATCCTCCCCTGAGCGTGCACTGTCTAGGGCAGCTGTCCTAGCTTCTCAGCAGGTTGTCATCTGTGGCTCACCAGAGAGAGACGCTACCCTGGTGACTGCCACTCTGCTGGCTTGGGATCCTGGCAGGTTCAGGAGCTGATGGCATCTGGAGGGTGGGTGGCATTTGTTGGCTGGAGCTGACAGCCAGCTCCTGGAGGAGTCACAGAAGGAGAAGGGGTGGGTGGGCCCAGCCACCATCCTCCTGGTCCCAGCGCAGAGCTCCTGCCCGGGAGGAAATACGCACCCGCGGTTGGTTTATGGGAGGGAGCCTGGGCGGGCTGTTGCACGGTTGGTCTCACTGTCACAGGGCAGGCAGCAGCAAGGCTGGGGCAGGGGACCTGAGCCCTGAGGTCCTCCCCAGCCCCATCGTCCCCGCCCTAATGAGGAGGTAGGGGCTTTCTGTCCCCAGAGCACCTCTCCACAGGCCCCACAATGCCCCAGTGTTCCAAGTCTCAGTTGCTCTTTCCAGCGGTTACAATCCACTACTTCTTCAGAAACACTGTGTTTGGGACAAAGGTACCTTTCATGGTACATGTGGCTCAGCTTCCGGCACCACAGCACATAAAGTCGGGGTGCTGTCCCCTCCCGACTCCAGAAGGAACGGGGCGCATTGTGAAAGGGAGAGAAACAGTGCTAAGACAAGGCACGCACAGATGGAACTCCCCAAAGACTGCAGACGAGGAGGGGTCCCCTGCGCCTTCTAGGACAGCTCCAGTG
>NW_012101587.1:5811347-5814818 GCF_000951045.1 Mandrillus leucophaeus | reverse complement strand
GCTGGAGGCTCACAGTGAGCACAGCCCCAGTCATGGGCTCTGCCGAGGCACCTGGGGAAGGAGACGGGAGGTGTGCAGAGGCTCCGTTTAGCTGCCACAGGAGCTGCCAGGAAAGGCACAGCGATGGGATCCTCCCCTGAGCGTGCACTGTCTAGGGCAGCTGTCACAGCTTCTCAGCAGGTTGTCATCTGTGGCTCACCAGAGAGAGACGCTACCCTGGTGACTGCCACTCTGCTGGCTTGGGACCCTGGCAGGTTCAGGAGCTGATGGCATCTGGAGGGTGGGTGGCATTTGTTGGCTGGAGCTGAGAGCCAGCTCCTGGAGGAGTCACAGAAGGAGAAGGGGTGGGTGGGCCCAGCCACCATCCTCCTGGTCCCAGCGCAGAGCTCCTGCCCGGGAGGAAATACGCACCCGCGGTTGGTTTATGGGAGGGAGCCTGGGCGGGCTGTTGCACGGTTGGTCTCACTGTCACAGGGCAGGCAGCAGCAAGGCTGGGGCAGGGGACCTGAGCCCTGAGGTCCTCCCCAGCCCCATCGTCCCCACCCTAATGAGGAGGTAGGGGCTTTCTGTCCCCAGAGCACCTCTCCGCAGGCCCCACAATGCCCCAGTGTTCCAAGTCTCAGTTGCTCTTTCCAGCGGTTACAATCCACTACTTCTTCAGAAACACTGTGTTTGGGACAAAGGTACCTTTCATGGTACATGTGGCTCAGCTTCCGGCACCACAGCACATAAAGTCGGGGTGCTGTCCCCTCCCGACTCCAGAAGGAACGGGGCGCATTGTGAAAGGGAGAGAAACAGTGCTAAGACAAGGCACGCACAGATGGAACTCCCCAAAGACTGCAGACGAGGAGGGGTCCCCTGCGCCTTCTAGGACAGCTCCAGTGTCCTGGGATCCCAGAGTGCATGGTGGTCAGGGCGAAACGCCTTTGCATGTTTCAGCTTCACGGTTTGCCTGGGGCAGTCTTGTTACCCAATGTTGCACCTTGTACTGCAGGCCAGAGGTGTGGGCAGGAGCACTGCCCTGGAGCCATCCCAGAGGCCCTGTCCCTGCTGACAGGGTGAGGTTTGCTTGTTGAGCTCCTGCTGTCAAGGCCTAAGTTATTAGTTCTTCTTTGCTAATTCCTGGAGGCTGAGGTTATCCAGGATACAAACATTTATGCCTTTTAAGGTTATCCAGGATACAAACTGAACAGAGCTTGTGCGCTTTTAAGTGGACCCTTTTTATCTTGCCCCGAATCTTGCTCTCCTCCAGTTTGGGAAAGTTTGCACCGGGTTGCGTTCCCGGCGCTGAGCCTGGCACTGAGCCAGGCTGTGGGGACACTGCCTCCCAGGAAGTGAAATCATTGTCAGGCAGTACCGATCAACACACAGTATGAGTTCACCCTTAAAACTCCCCCTCCACTTCAAGCAAAGCAATTATATATACTTCAGGAATTTTTTTTTTTTTTTTGAGACAAGGTCTCACTCTGTGATCCTCCCGCCTCAAGCCTCCTGAGTTACTGGGACTACAGGTGTGCACCACCTTGCCTGGCTAAGTTTTAAAATCGAACTTAATTTATGTAGAGACAGTTTCTGTGTTGCCCAGGCTGGTCTTGAACTCCTGGGCTCAAGTGGTCCTCCTACCTTGGCTTCCAAAAATGCTGGGATTACAGGTGTGTGCCACTGAACACTGTCTGAGAACTGTAAGCCACCAATTTAAGACCTGGACCTGGAATGGGCATCTTAAAGCACCAGGTGGAGGCAACCATTGTGTTTTAGGCAGAACTCATAACAAAGAAGGAGAATAAAATGACTATCATTCAAGTCGAGGCTGCAAGCCAAATTTCTGAAGTGTGTAAGCCTCAAGAAAAACAGTTCTTGCATTGTGTTAGAAAATGGGTTTACCAAGACTGACATACAGAGTAGAATATGTTTAAAACGGATACAAATGAAGTATGTTTAAATTCATCAAGAGACAAATGAAAGACTAACACCCACATTAACGAATGAGAAAATACAAAACGTAAGCGGGCACCTATGAATCAGGAGCAGATGGGGGCCGGGCATGCTAGCTCATGCCTGTAATCCCATCACTTTGGGAGGACGAGGCAGGCAGATCACTTGAACCCAGGAGTTCGAGACCAGCCTGGCCAACGTGATGAAATCCCATCTCTATTAAAAATACAAAAAATTAGCTGGGCATGGTGGGAGATGCCTGTAATCCCAGCTACTTGGGAGGCTGAGGCAAGAAAATCGCTTGAACCCGGGAGAAGGAGGTTGCAGTGAGCCAAGATTGTGTCACTGTACTCCAGCCTGGGTGACAGAGCAAGGTTCTGTCTCAAAACAAAACAAAACAAAACAAAACAAAAGGATATTATATAGTGGTAAGAAAATAATACCCAGGGTGTACTGGGTTAAATAACGCTCCTCCAAAAATGCCTGTCCACCTGGAACCTCAGAACGTGGCCTTATTTGGAAACAGGGTCTTTACAGATGTAATTCGTTAAAAAGAGGTCATTCTGGAAAAGAATGGGCCCTAAATCCAAAACCCAGTGTCCTCCGAAGATGACAGTACACAGAGAGACACAGAAAGAGGCTGGCTGTGCACACACAGAGGCAGAGACCGGAAGGACACCGCCACAGCCAGGAGCGCCAGGGTCTGCCACCAACACCAGAAGCTGAAGGGGCGGGAAGGACCTCCCCTGGAACCTGCAGAGGGAGCCCGGGCCCGCCAACACGTGATTTAGGTTTCTGGCCTCTAGAACTGCGGGAGAGTCAAGCCCTGGTGTTTGACCCCCGCTTTGGGGTGCTTTGTTCCAGCAGCCTGAGGAAGCTAGTGGAGACCCATGGGAGAGCCCCACCCTCTCCTCGAACCGGCCCTTGTTCTCGACTTTACATTTGTTGATCTTTTGTTCAAAGCCAAAAAGTGGCCTGAGATGCCATTGCCCAGAGGTGGCCAAGCCCTGGAGTCCACCCCCGCCTTTAACCAGGGACCTTGGTTCACAGGCTCAAGGATGCCTAAAGTCCTGCACTTTGAAGTCAAAGTAACTTTGCTGTGAGTTGAATGTGTAAGATAACACTTTAAAGGCTGTGTACGTAATTGCAGGTTTCTAGAAAAGAAACGTGTTCTTTGGTGCCGTCTGCATTTTGGTGTCTCCACCCTGGCCCACGGTCCCACCAAAACCCTGCCAGGCTCTCTTCTCCTGACTCTGTGAGAAATCTCTGCTTTCTTCCTCGCCACCCTTCCTCTGTCCCCAGTCCGCGTCTCAACAACCCGTTCCCTCAGACCCTTCTCCTCCTCTCCGCTATTCTGCAGCCGGCACATCTCAATTTCACGTGCTGCCCCCTGAGATTGTACAGTCTCCCCTGCAGGTATTCTGTAAATATCCTATCGACACTTTTACCCAGAAATCACTCAAATGAGATTTAAAGGAAGAAGAGCCAGTGGGTCTGGTGTGGCCACAGCTATGAGATCTCCAAAGGCGATTTTCG
>NW_012101587.1:5788504-5811297 GCF_000951045.1 Mandrillus leucophaeus | reverse complement strand
GGAAGGACCTCCCCTGGAACCTGCAGAGGGAGCCCGGGCCCGCCAACACGTGATTTAGGTTTCTGGCCTCTAGAACTGCGGGAGAGTCAAGCCCTGGTGTTTGACCCCCGCTTTGGGGTGCTTTGTTCCAGCAGCCTGAGGAAGCTAGTGGAGACCCATGGGAGAGCCCCACCCTCTCCTCGAACCGGCCCTTGTTCTGGACTTTACATTTGTTGATCTTTTGTTCAAAGCCAAAAAGTGGCCTGAGATGCCATTGCCCAGAGGTGGCCAAGCCCTGGAGTCCACCCCCGCCTTTAACCAGGGACCTTGGTTCACAGGCATCAGGGATGCCTAAAGTCCTGCACTTTGAAGTCAAAGTAACTTTGCTGTGAGTTGAATGTGTAAGATAACACTTTAAAGGCTGTGTACATAATTGCAGGTTTCTAGAAAAGAAACGTGTTCTTTGGTGCCGTCTGCATTTTGGTGTCTCCACCCTGGCCCACGGTCCCACCAAAACCCTGCCAGGCTCTCTTCTCCTGACTCTGTGAGAAATCTCTGCTTTCTTCCTCGCCACCCTTCCTCTGTCCCCAGTCCGCGTCTCAACAACCCGTTCCCTCAGACCCTTCTCCTCCTCTCCGCTATTCTGCAGCCGGCACATCTCAATTTCACGTGCTGCCCCCTGAGATTGTACAGTCTCCCCTGCAGGTATTCTGTAAACATCCTATCGACACTTTTACCCAGAAATCACTCAAATGAGATTTAAAGGAAGAAGAGCCAGTGGGTCTGGTGTGGCCACAGCTATGAGATCTCCAAAGGCGATTTTCGCCTTGGGTTTTGGCTCCAGCATCAGGCACAGCCTCGTGGATCCCTTAGGATTTACACCTTTCACCCCTCAAAACCGAGAGCCATGTCCTGCTCCCCCATTGGCAACACGCTCTTGCCTCTGAGGAACTCACAGCCCAGCCTTATTTGATGACGCCACTGTCCCTGGTAGAGTATACTTCAATGTATCGATTTAACTGTCATGAGATTCTGGCCTGTTGGAGAAATAACTGAAATCACTGGTTATTTCATTCACTCTTTTTTGTCATTGTTGTTTGGCTGGCTGTGTCATTGTGCTACAAGCCGCTGTTATGTTTCTAGATGACGGAAGGTTCTGGAAGTGGTGCAGAGTGGTGCTGTGCTGTCTCTCTGGCTGATGTCTGACGAGACTCAGATCCCCGTCCAGACTGTGGGGAGTAAAAGTGTCTGAAGGGACATTGTTCCCGTTAGCATCACACCAGCCTCACATCCTGACAATGTGAGCTTTCTTTTCCCCACCGCCTACCCATGAGGACCCCAGACACAGGTGGGAGCACCGAGGGCCCACCTGGGCGGCTTGGCTGCTGGACTAGCCATCTGCTGCCCAGGAGTGAAGACATCGTACAGTGCCTTGGGCTGTGATGTGCCAGATGTGGTATCGTCTTGTGCCACCCCCCGAAGGCACTTCGTAGGTACCACATGTGGTATTCTCTCGTGCCACCCACCCTGAGGGCGCATAGTAGGTCCCACTGTCCCTGCTTCAGAGCCTGTGTCCTGAGTCAGCCAGTTCCTAAGTGCTAGCCCCTGAACTTTAGGCCAGCTCTCCCTGCAAACCACGAAAACAACCACCCCGTGACTGGCACTCAGTTCCTCCTCCATCCCCTGGCTTCGGTGGTCTCTGACTTCTTGCAACTCTGCTCAGCGTTCAAGGAGCAGCTCTGTGAGGATCCTAGCAAACTGAGTAAACTTTGTTAGTTCCAGCCATTTCACGTGGTGTGTGGCCTCACATTGTGGGAATGAGTCTAAACTGAACTTGGCCTCAACCAATGTTCTTCTCCGGGGTCAAACTCACAGGTTAGGCCAGACTAGAGGATGATGGAGGGACTCACAGTTCTTGGGATTTTCTGGGGAATTGTGCTCCCTGGAGTTTGTCCAGGCTGCTGACTGAAGGAAACCACGCCCTCGCTGATTCCTCCACGGGGTCTTGCTGCCAGAGTGAGTTAATCAATCTGCAGGAGCCACGTTGGCTCAGCTCTGTGCCCACAGGAAACCAACAGAATCCAGGAAAGCCTGTTTTTGTTGTTTATTAAAAATCCTGTGATGGTGAGATAAACTAGGCTACTAAAACATTCTTTTCTGTGTTACAACAAATTCATCAGAGCAGACCCAGGACAGAGCAACTTCTATAAAACAATCCCACAAGGACTCTTGACTAGGAGGTCAATAGAATTCTTGGTATCCGGGATGACTGACCGGCACTGAGGTTTCTTCCCCTGAACAAGGGTCTGGCTGATTGGCCATTGTGTGGACACCAAGGACCCACCCTTGGCCTGAGGCTTTGTGGGAGGTGGAGGCAAGAGTGCTTTCTTTCATTTTCTATTCTTTCTTCTGTTCAACACCCCAAATAAACAAAAACAACCAGTGCAAAAGTGGGGTTTTCCCACAGCACCCCTACTCCATCCTCCTTTAGGGGTACCTGCTCCTCTCCTGGCAGGAGGCAGAAGTGTCCACGTTAAAGTATCTTGGGCCACTGTCAAGGCCTCGATCAGCGGAGCCCACAGGGCATCCAACTCTCCAGTTGTTAGTGAGAGCTAGGAGAGAGGTGGAGGTGAAGCCAGTGCCAAGGTGTGGGAGGAGAAAGAGAAGAATGATATGTCAAGACACTAAGAAGACTCAGGAAGTGCCCCGGGACCTCTCACTTTGGGGAAGGGCAGGTTGTGATGGTAACACAGCAGAGGATGTAAACCTCCCCTAAGAGTTACAGTATTTAGAAAGAAGGCTCAGCACAGGGGCACTTGGAACTTTTGTTCCAAATCTAAAAACCTAAGGACAACCAGCTGGGATAAACACAAGCCTCTGCAGCAAATGGGGTTCCCCTCAGGGTCCCATAGCCAGTGGGAGCTTAGCACCCTCAGCTGGACAACTGCCCACCCCGGCCATTCGAAAAGACTCTCTCAGTCCAGGACTCACCCTGCGCATCCCTAACCCCAGCCCCCCGCAAGTGCAGCTTCCTATTCTGCAGCTCCTCTTTCTTCTTTTTGCAAGGTCAAAAGCCAGGAATAACCTTTCTGCATCCCTGGATTTTCACTGGGTGATGAGAGTTTGGATCTGTGTCACTGCCAAATCTCATGTTGAGATGTGATCCCCAATGTTGGAGTTGGGGCTTGAGGGGAGGTATTTGGGTCATGGGAGTGGATCCCTCCTGGCTTGGTGCTGTCCTCACAATAGTGAGTGCGTTCTTGCAAGATCTGATTGTTTAAAAGTGTGTGGTGCCTCCCACTCTTGCTCACGTCCTTGCCATGTGAGGATCCTGCTCCCGCTTCACCTTACACCATGGGTGAAAGTTCCTTGAGGCCTCCCCAGAAGCTGAGCAGATGCCGGCACCATACTTACACAGCCTTCAGAACATGAGCCAATTACACCTCTTTTCTTTATAAACTACTCAGCCTCAGGTATTTCTTTATAGCACTGCAAGAACAGTCTAACACAGAAAAGTGGTACTGAGGACTGGGGAATTGCTATAAAGATACCTGAAAATGTGTAGGCAACTTTGGAACTGGGTAATGGCCAGAGGTTGGAAGAGTTTGGAGAGCTCAGAAGAAAACAGGAAGATGAGGGAAATAGTTTGCAGCTTCTTATAGACTGGTTAATGGTTGTAACCAAAATGCTGATAGTGATTTGTGCAGTAAAGTCCAGGCTGACGTGGTCTCAGATGGCAAAGAAAAACTGATTGGGAACTGGAGCAAAGCTCACGCATGTTATGCCTCAGCAAAGAGCTTGGCTGCATTGTGTTCATGCCCTAAGGGTCTGTGGAATTTGAACTTAAGAGTGATGACTTAGGGTATCTGGCAGAAGAAATTTCTAAGTAGCAAAGTGTTCAAGATGTGACCTGGCTATTTCTAACAAGTTATGTTCAGATGTGGAAGTGAAGAAATGCCTTAAAGTTGGAATTTATATTTAACCCTTTTCTTGGTTGCCCCACGAATATTCACCAGTGGCACTTGTGGCTGCAGCATTTACCCTGAGATAACTTTGCCATAAACTATCTTGCTTTTATTATTATTCTCACATCACTCTAGTATATTGACTTTGGAAACAACAGACATCATTCTATTTAGGGCATTCTGGTTTTTGTTAGTGGTATTTCCATTTACAAAATGTAGTAATTTTCAACTGCTGAAAATGTCAAATCCTAGAAAATGTAGCATTCCTGCATGTGATGTTAACATTGTTCTTGAACAATTGTGGGTCGAAGATTCATTTGATGAATCTGAAATAGATGATTCTGATGATTTAGTTGATTCTGATGTTCTGTTTAGAAAGAACTCCATGAACAGTTTTTATATTTTATTTTCACATTGAAAATCAGTCAGATTTGCTTCAACCTCAAAAAGTGAGTTTATGTAAAATTAAATGAGCGCTGGCAATGAGCTGCACTTTTTTTTTTTTTTTTTCTAAATGGGAAAAAGATTAAAAGGAAAGCAGAGCATAAAGCTTGGGAAATTTTCAGCTTGGCCATGTGGTAGAGAAAGAAAAATCATTACCAGGAGAGGAATTTGAACAAGTTGCAGAACAACCGCTTGCTAGAGAGACTTGCATAACTAAAAGGTAGCCTAGTGTTAAAAGCCAAAAAAAATAAGGACATGGTCTTGATGGCATTTCAGAGACCTTCGAGGCAGCCCCTCTCACCACAGGCCCAGAGGCCTCAGAGGACTAAATGGTTCCATGGGCCAGACCTGGGACAGCACTGCTCTGTACAGCCTCAGAAGGCTGCTCACCACATCCCCACTGCTCTAGCTCCAGCTGTGTCTCAAAGGGCCCCAGATACAGCTCAGTCCACTGCTTCAGAACTCGCAAGCTGTAAGCCTTGGCAGCTTCCACATGGTGTTAAGCCTACAGGCACACAGAGTGCAAGAGTGAGGGAGGCTTACCAGCCTCCACCTAGATTTCAGAGAATGTATGAGAAAGCCTCAGTGCCTAGAAAGAACCTAGGGGTGGAGGGGTGGAGCCCTCACAGAGAGCCTCTACTAGGACAGTTCAAAAGGAAAATATGGGGTTGGAGTCCCCACATAGAGTCCCCAAGGGGCACTACCTAATGAAGCTGTGAGAAGGGGGCCATCATACTCCAGACCCCAGAATGGTAGATCCACTGGCACCTTGCATCCTAACCTTGGAAAAGTCATAGCAGTGGAGCTTCCCAAGGCCTTGGGAGCCCACCCCTTGCAGCAGTGTGCCCTGGATGTGGGACATGGAGCCAAAGGAGATTATTTTGGAGCTTTAAGATTTAATAACGCCTCTGCTGGGGTTTAGACTTGCATGGGGACTGGAGCCCCTTTCTTTTGACTAATGTCTCCCTTTTGGAGTGGGAGCATTTACCCAATGTCTCTACCCTGATTGTATCTTGGAAGTAAATAACTTGTTTTGATTTTACAGGCTCATAGGTGAAAGGAACTCATCTCCAGATGAGATTTTGGACTTGGGAGTTTGGAGTTAATGCTGGAATGAGTGAAGACTGGGGGACCATTTGAAAGGCATTATTGTTTTTTATTTATTTATTTTTTTTTTTTTTGAGATGGAGTCTTGCTCTGTTGCCCAGGCTGGAGTGCAGTGGCACGATCTCTGCTCACTGCAAGCTCCGCCTCCCGGGTTCACACCATTCTCCTCCCTCAGCCTCTGGAGTAGCTGGGACTACAGGCACCCACCACCACGCCTGGCTAATTTTTTTTTTTTTTTTTTTTTTTTTTGTATTTTTAGTAGAGATGGGTTTTCACTGTGTTAGCCAGGATAGTCTCGATCTCCTGACCTCATGATCTGCCTGCCTCGGCCTCCCAAAGTGCTGGGATTACAGACATGAGCCACCATGCCCGGCCCATTATTGCATTTTCCAATGTGAGAAAGACATGAGATTTGAGGGGCCAGCAGCAGAATGATCAGTTTGGATACGTGTACCCGCCCAAAACTCATGTTGAAATGTAATCCTCAATGTTGGAGGTGGAGCCTGGTGGGAGGTATTTGGGCGCTGTCCTTGCAATAGTGAGTTTATGCAAGATCCAGTTGTTTAAAATGTGTGGCACCTCCCCTGATCCCTCTTGCACCTGCTCTGACCGCATGACCTGCCTGTTCCTGCTTCACCTTCTGCTATGAGTAAAAATTCCTTGAGGCCTCCTCACAAGGTGAGCTGATCCTGGCACCATGCTTCCTGTACAGCCTGCAGAACTGTGAGCCAATTAACCCTATTTTTTTTTTTTTAAGTAAATTACCCGCCACAGGCATTTCTTTATAGCAATACAATAAGAACAGCCTAATACAGGTAACTAGTTCAAGGTCAAGCACAACTGAACACACACACACACACACACACACACACAAACAAAAACACAAACAGAGGCGTGGAGGAACAGGAGGAAAATGGATGGAGTCTCCGATCCCACTCAGATGGTGAAGGGGGGATTCATGCCCAAAGTCAATGTCCATGAACCTGGATAGCAGGCTGCCCTGCTCTGTGGAAAAGGGAGGGAGGATGAAATCATGCACTTCCCCTTGTCAGATCCCTGCTGTCACGGCCAGTCGTCAGGTCAGGGCATCAGGTCAGTCTTTTATTTGAGACCAGGGCTAAGTTGCTCTCCCAGGGCCAGAGGAGGAGGAGGCTCCTGCTGAACCTGAACTATTCTGTCCTTACAATAATCACTGTTTTCATATTTTTTTCCTGCAGCTTATTTCCTTCTTCCAACTTTCCTTTTTTATTTTTCACTGGAGAGGAACACCAAATTTTTTTTAATGGAACTTGTCTGAAGGAAAAATAAAAGCTCAAATGTTAATGTAGATGGATCGATTGCAAAAAAAAAAAAAAAAAAGAGGTAGCCACTGTTGTCTCCAAGAGCCTTTATTGAAGCCTTCCTCGCACCTGAGCTCCCTCTCTGGCTACTGCAGGGCCAGAGGAGTCTCTCCCACAGACGATCTGCCGACCCTGGCTCCTGGCTAAGTCCCTCAGAGCTGGGCTGGATCCGGCTTCAGCCTTCTGAGTGCAGGGCAGCCAGGGAGCTCATGAGCGGCTCATCAGCACCACCTACTGGACGCAGTTCTTAATCAGCTCATGAATGGGCATTGCTCACCTTGACCTTGCTTTTAACCAATGCATAGCTTCCTCTATCTACAGTTTTCATACTCCATAATGCATTTGTATTGTCAAATGAGTGGCTATAGCTATGATTATTTGTATAATGACTGTATTGTGATATAATTCTTATACCTTACAATTGACCCATTTAAAGTATGCAATTTTAATGGTTTTTAGTATATTCAGAATTGTACAACCATTGCACAATCAATTTTATAACATTTTCATCACCCCAAAGGCACCCCTATTCATTAGCATTCCCTTCCTATTTTCCCACTGGGTAACCACCAATCTACTACGTTCTGTCTCTATGAAGTTACCTACTCTAGACTGTTACGTAAATGGAATCACAATACATGGCCGTTGTGTCTGGCTCATTTCACTTAGCACAATGTATTCAAAGTTTGTCTGCATTGTAGCATGTGCCAGTACTTCATTCCTTTTTATGTAAGATGGAAATCATTTTGTATAGCCAAATAATATTTCAGTGAAATATAGATTTTATTTATCCATTCATTCATTAATGAACATGTCTTGTTTCTGCCTTTTGGCTACTATGAATAATGCCGTTATAAACCTCATGTACCAGTTTTTGTGTGGACATATGTTTTCACTTGTCTTGGATATGTACTCCGGAGTAGAATTGCTGGGTCATATGGTGACTCTATGTTTAATAGATTAAGGAACTTTCAGACTGTTTTCCACAGTGACTGCAGGCTTTTGACTTCCCACCAGCAGTACATGAATGTTCCAATTTCTCTACATCTTTGTCAAAACTTGTTAGTGTCTGGCTTTTTAATTCTAGCCATCCTAGTGGGCAGGAAGTGGTGTCTCATGTGGTTTGATTTGTGTTTTCCTGATGGCTAATCATGCTAAGCCTAAACTTTCCATGTGTTTATTGGCCATTTGTATATTGTCTTTGAGAAAACATTTATTCAAATCCTTTACACATTTTTAATTTGGCTTTCTTTTATTATTGAACTGTAATTGTTATTTATATTCTCAACATAAGTCCTTTATCAGATATATGATTTGTAATCCCCCCCACCCCATGCACACACACATTCTATGTGTTGTCTTTTCATTTTCTTGATGATGTTCTTTGATGGACAAATGTTTTTATTTTTTATGAAGTCCAATTTATCCATCTTGTCTTTTGGTGTCATATCTAAGAAACCATCACCTCATCCAAAGGTAGGAAGATTTACAGCTATGTTTGTTTGTTTGTTTGTTTTTAAGAGTTTTATGGTTTTAGTACTTTCATTTAGGTCTTTGATCATTTTGGGTTAGTTCTTATATATGGTGTGAGGAAGGGGGTGAAACTTTAACATTTGCATGTGGATATCCAATTCTCCCAGCATTCTTTATTGAAAAGACTATTTTTCCCCCATTGAATGATCTCTGCACCCTTGATGAAAATCAGTTGATCATAAATGTGAGGATTTATTTCTGGGTTTTCAGTTCTATTTGATTGATATGTATGTGTGTCCTTAAGCCAGTTCACTCTCCAGAATATTTATAACTATTCTTAAACTTTACAATTTCCTCTCGATTATTCTCCAGCAAAATTCAGACTCTTATTAGAATGTTTTGATACATTCTCCTGCTTCAAAAAGAGGAAACTTCCAGAGGTTAAAACTTCTGCCCCGAATGCCTGCCCTTCCCCAAACTTACCCTTCCTCCCCGTCAGTGTTCAGCACCAGTTTCCTCCCAGACGCTGCTGTTGACCACCCCCACCCCATGATGGGACATGGTCTGCATTTCACGGCATGTCTGACTGCTTTCCTGACAGCTGGTGAGCTCTCTGTCTGCTCGGAGCCACACATTTTTCTATAGCTCTTTGGTTGGGTCCTCAACCACTGTGAGGCTTCCAGTCCCTGATGACCGTTGAGGGAATTCAGGCTCAGAGAGGTACCCGAAGGAGCACAACTGGGATCTGGCAGGGCTGAACTTGGTGCTGGCCCTCCTGACTGTTAGGCCTGTGGTCTCCCTGTGATGCCACCCTGACTGCACTGCTTTATCCACATGCCCTCACCCAGCATTGACTCTCACTCTGCTGCCTTGTTTTGTGAACACAGGTTCTCTGTGGTCGCTCAGATTTTGTGCCAGCTGAATCCTAGCTGAAAAGTTCTTGAAGCCTGAACATCCCTGTAGCATTTCAGTGATGATCTGACAGGAGGTAGAACAGCCTGGGAGCGACTGTCCTTTTGGGCATGGGATGGATTGACCCCAGGTGCTAAGTGACACTCTGGTTAGGGAGATGCACTCTTTCTTACCATCTGGGACATTTTCAGTAGGACCAGATGTTTTGTTGGAAGTGAATTCCTAGAAGAGACAGAACACAGCTCCCTGTGCACAATTTCATTTCAGATGCCTGTGCAATGTGTTGGGGGGCTCATCAGTTTGGATGCTCCCCAGCTCACCTTTGTTCCATGGGGGCTTGAGGCCAAGCGATGGGCAGGGGCATGGAGGAAGATTCAGCAATGCATTTGGGAACAGGTGGAAAGTGATGGAGGGGCCCTGCATGGTACCCCAACAAGGGAGGAGGTCTGGTTGGAGAAGCAGGTGGGATCCACCATGTAAATCCTGGGGGGCATGGGGATATTTGCTTTACCACAAGGACAATGGGACCTCTTGGAAGAGCTAAAACAGGGAGTCTTGCAATCTGCCCTACCTTTAAAAAGATCACCCAGGCTGCTTCGTGGAGAGTGGATTAGGGGAAGCCATGAAAATGACAGAATGAAAAGAAAAATATTCAACCAACTGCTTTTCAAACAGCCTTGCAGATGCTCCATTGTAAAATAAGCAGCATTGGCGGGGCCACATCCGTAATGAGCGTCCTCTCGTTGTGAGCACACCTGTCTCTCAAGGTCTCGGGGATGGCACTGAGACTTCACCAGCCTAGTTCCCTTTGTTTTCCCTGTAACCCCTGCTCACCTCCACCTATGGAAAGGTGGGCATTTAAAGAATCATAGATTAAACAATTATAATTTTATAATGTAAAACATCTCAAACATTTAAAACGATAAAAGATGGGATTCCAGAGACAAAACTAACAGAGACAGGCTGGGTTAAACTCGCCCCTCCTTCCTCCTGCTGCAGGAGGGTGGGTTTGGCTTCTAAAGTGGAGCCCAGCTGGTCTCCTGGGGATAGCGGGTGGCTTTCCTAGCCAAGAACCTGGCGTCGGGGGTCTGACCAAAGGCTGCAGCCCCCTTGGTCCTTCCCATCCCTCACTCCCTCCCTCCTCTTCTCCAGCCTCTGGTGGCGGGGGCTTCACTGGGGGAGATGGTGCTAATGGCCCCTCCAGATGTGCAGGTGGCCCCTGGGCCTGATGCCGGCAGCTCCCACTCCAGACAGGGCTCTGGGGGGCCTCTGTGAAGGGGTGACTCTTGCCCACTTTGCCACAGGACCTTCCTGTCGGGCGTCAAGGAGGAATGCTGGCTCTCAGGCTCTCGAGGACTCCCAGGTGGAGTCATTCCAGCTGTGGATGGGCTGGGGAGACTGAGCAGGGGTCAGGGAGGGGAAAGGAGGGAGGAGGCAGGGTTGTGGATGGGTCTCTCAGAGACGGGGTTTCACCATGTTAACCAGACTAGTCTTCAATTCCTGACCTCAAGTGATCTGCCCACCTCGACCTCCCAAAGTACTGGGATTACAGGCACGAACCACCACCTCAGACCTTTCTCTTCCTTTCTTGTTAAAGTACTGTGATTTCAGGAGCCAGTGGAAAGAAATCCCACAACACTGGATTTTAGGCATTGCTCAGAAATTCCTTTGTCTAGTGCAGTAGTTCATCACACATGGAAGATTTTTGCGTGTTTGTTTTCAGTTCTACCTTGCTCTTTTCTGTCTTGTAAAGATCGTCCTTCACTCCTGGGCAGCAGAACTGGCCTCCCCAAGGGGCCAGGAGGAAACACCTTATCCTAGGAATAAATGGAATGATGTTATTTAAAGATGAGCTTGTTAACTCGATTTTTGTCTTATTAAAATTCTTTAGCATTGGAAATAAAGTGTTTGGGGAAAGACGTAGCAAAAAATAACATGTTTGGTTCTACCGCCTTGTGTTATTTTATTCCGACTGACTGGAGGCAGCTGTGTGAGATAACAACCCTTCTTGAGGAATTTGGAAGGTCCAAAGTCCAACGACTGGTGCTGATTTTCATTCGTTCCTCCTGTGTCAAACCCTTCCAGGCTGCGTCCCTGCTGGCCGTGCTGCTGCTGCTGGAGGGAGGCATGTTCTCTTCACACTCCCTGCCCCCGGCGCTGTTAGAGAAAGTCTTCCAGTACATTGACCTCCATCAGGATGAATTTGTGCAGGTAGGAGAAGGAAACTGCACACAGAATGCATGGATTACCTCCTTTGGTATTTGGGTGAGACAATTATTTGCTTGGAGATGTGGATATTTTTGCCTAATTCCATTTAAAATGCCTGTGACTGCTCATTGGATTAAAAATCTTCAGTATTCATTAGATGGATGGAAGAGATCCCTCCTAGCCATTCCTCCTGCAAAGGGCACTGTCTCTTCATATCCAGCACACTTGATCCAGGGATGTCCACGCAGGGACGACCAGCACCTCCACTGAGCTCGAGTCTGCCCTGGTCCATCAGGTCGCCCATTCCTAATGCCACCTGACGTTATTGTAAGGCCTAGGCAGAGCTGGGGAGCCAGGGAGCTCTGCAAAGTTCAACAGCAACGTTTTTTATTTTGTAGTATGTGTGCAATAGGCATTTTATCTCCTCCATTCGTTCATTCATTTATTTATTTGTTTTGAGACAGAGTCTCGCTCTGTTGCCCAGGCTGGAGTGCAGTGGTGAAACCCCAGCTCACCACAACCTCCCAGGTTCAGGTGATTTTCCTGCCTCAGCCTCAACTTCCCAAGTAGCTGGGATTACAGGCACCTGC
The DNA here is from genome assembly GCF_000951045.1 of Mandrillus leucophaeus. NCBI lineage: Eukaryota > Metazoa > Chordata > Mammalia > Primates > Cercopithecidae > Mandrillus > Mandrillus leucophaeus. The sequence goes on along the minus strand of NW_012101587.1, from coordinate 5,799,279 downwards.
CAACATGCCCAGCTAATTTTTGTGTTTTTTCAGTAGAGATAGGATTTCCCCATGTTGGGCAGGCTGATTTTGAACTCCTGACCTCAAGTGATCTGCCCTCCTCGGCCTCCCAAAGTGCTGGGATTGCAGGCATGAGCCACCGCGCCTGACCCTTTTTTTTTTTTTTTGTTATTATTTTTTGAGACAGGGTCTTGCTCTGTCACCCAGGCTGGAGTGCAGTGGCACAAACACAGCTCACTGCAGCCTCGACCTCCTGGGTTCAAGTGATCCTTCTGCCTCAGCCTCCCAAGTTTATAATCCTCTGCTTCACCCCTAATTCACCATACAGGGTCTGTACATATACGGGGTGGGAGTCGGGTAAAGTAGAGGGAGGGTGAGGTGGAACGGCAAAAAGAGGGAGGCCTGGGGAGCAGGAGGAGACAGGAGGAGGAGTGGGAAGGCAGGAGCTTGCTGGAGCCCATAGATTCACCAGCTGCTCCCCAGCCCCGCTCTCCTAAGCTCTCTTGTCCCCTCTGTGGCCGACTGGTTCCATCCCCACACACCCCCACACATGTGCACACTGATGTGGTGTTGTCTGTGCTCACCAGACTGGGAGCTCCTTGAGGTCTCCCTGAACTTTGTACCCCAAGCCCCCTAAGTCCCTCAAACATACCCAAATCTACTGAACTTAGGGAGAAGCCAGCAGTCTCTGTTCTGTAAATTCCAGTTTAAAAATGTAAAACATAATATTCATTAGGATTAGATAAATGCCTTCATAATCAAAATGAAAGCACTACAACCAGGATAGAGAGATCAAACTCAAATGAGTCAGGAAGAGAAGTGTAAGATCAGTAAATCTGTGTAGTTTTTCATAAAAATGCTGACTGTCTCAGTTTGAGCCACTCAGGTTCCAACACCGGTGTGTGAATGGTTCTTATCAGTCATTCATATCAGCCAGCACTGCTGGAGTGGCCGCCAGGTGCCCGGCACCAGGCTGAGGCTTGTGCCCACGTTACCTCAGTGGTCCTCGCCATCACCCTATCGTTAGGGAGCGTTACTTTCTTGTGCAGGTGAGAACACTCAGGCTAAGGGAGGTTAAGGAATACACCCAAAGTCACACAGCTATGACAGGCTGAGTTTAAGCCCGACGTCACAGTGCCCGTGGGATCCTAGGAGCGCAGGGAGGGGCGGGCCGGGGAATCTAAGTGCAAAGCATGTCAGAAGGGACCTGCAGCCCAGCGGAGGCCACTGTGGGGTTCAATCATGGCCCGGAGGCTTCCAGGGCCAGGTGTGGGAAGCAAGGAGTCCTGGAGAAAGCTGAGAACCCACCGGCTCTTCAGTTCTTAATTAGAAACAGTGGGTGGGGACTTGCCCTTCTTGACAGCCCTGGGGAACCCAGCGAGGACCCAGACCATCATCTTTCTCCCAGCCCACCCTGCCTGACCTTCTAGACTAACCAGGCGTCTCTGGCCTCCGGGTTCCTGATTAAAACCCCAGCTATTCTGTCTGTTACTCTTGAATGTCACAGTGTTCACTGGCACTGTCATAGGTCCTCAGGTCCTCAATCAACAGAATAGCACCTGGGGACTCGCCATCTCCTGTCCTCCCCTCGCTGCCCCCAGAGCAGATGTGGGACCCCCATGCTAATGGCCTGCTTACTCTTCCTCCTAGACGCTGAAGGAGTGGGTGGCCATCGAGAGCGACTCTGTCCAGCCCGTGCCTCGCTTCAGACAAGAGCTCTTCAGAATGATGGCTGTGGCCGCGGACACACTGCAGCGCCTGGGGGCCCGTGTGACCTCGGTGGACATGGGTTCTCAGCAGGTGCTGTGGTGTTCCCGCCCACCGAGGGAGCAGCTACTTCTAGACGTCAATTGTGCCTTCCCGGGGGTGGCAAGGGAGAGGCTCACCCTGATCCTCAACCAAAACCCCCCAATTCCTAATGAAGATGAAGCATTCCCTTGGTCTCGAACGAAGCCGTGTTACTGCTTTCCAGTCCTATCAGGACTCCAGGGCTGGGACGGGCTCTTAGAAGCCAGTGCAGATGACAAGTGAAGGTCCCTTTATTATGGAAAGGACCCCCTTGTACTCTTCACTTCCTGGACACAGGTTCCAATTTCTTCCTTACGGAAAAGGAAATTGTCCTTTTCTTTAAATTCATATGCATCTTTCTCAAAGGCATTGTATCTGGAGCTGTGTTTTTTTCATCAGAACCGTCTCTTAGAACTCTACTCCATCATGAATGTCTTAAATCTAAGCACCTGCTGTGCTTATTTTAGCCCTGAGGAACCTTGGGATCATCCACATTTTCTAGGATTTGTCCACCTATTTTAAGCCAGTTGTCATCTGCATTCTTTTTCTGTTTGTTTGTTTTGAGACAGAGTCTCGCTCTGTAGCCCAGGCTGGAGTGCAGTGGTGCGATCTCAGCTTACTGCAAGTTCCACCTCCAAAGTCCCGGTTCAAGCAATTCTCTTGCCTCAGCCTCCTGAGTAGCTGGGATTTCAGGCGTGCACCACTACGCCCAGCTAATTTTTGTATTTTTATTAGAGACAGGGTTTCACCATGTTGGCCAGGCTGGTCTTCAACTCCTGACCTCGTGATTTGCCCGCCTTGGCCTCCCAAAGTGCTGGGATTACAGGCATGAGCCACCGTTCCCGGCCCATCTGCATTCTTACTCAAGAGCACATTCAGCTAATGCTGCTAATTGTCAATGTGGATCTAAAGAAGCGCTTTACTTTTAATTAGGTTTTATATCTTAATTAAAAGCGTCTTGGCTGGGTGCAGTGTCTCACACTTGAAATCTTAGCACTTTGGGAGGCTACGGCGGGCGGATTACTTGAGCCTGAGGGTTTGAGACCAGCCTGGGCAACATGGCAAAACCTGTCTCTACCAAAAATACAAAAAGGTAGCCAGACGTGGTGGCGCACGTCTGGAGTCTCAGCTACTATGAGGAGGCCGAGGTAGGAGAATCACATAAGCCTGCGAGTGCGCCACTGCACTCCAGCCTGGGCGCCGGGACTGAGACCTGTCTCCAAAAGAAAAAAAAGTGTTTCATGGGACTCATTTTAGAGATGGAGAAACTGATGCTCAGAAAAATGACATGGGCCCAGGGATAGCCTGGCCAGGACTCCCAATATCATGTCTTTGAATTTTCTGGAAGAACAACACAGCGTTTTTAAAAATGTGATTCCTGATCATTTTGCAGCTGCCCGATGGTCAGAGTCTTCCAATACCTCCCGTCATACTGGCTGAACTGGGGAACGATCCCACAAAAGGCACCGTGTGCTTCTACGGCCACTTGGACGTGCAGCCTGCCGACCAGGGCGATGGGTGGCTCACCGACCCCTACGTGCTGACGGAGGTGGACGGTCAGTGAGGTACCCGGGCTACAGTGCGGAGCTGCTGTGCTTGCAAGATTGAAGGGGTGAAGATGTGGCTCTGTCCCTGGATTTCGGGTCTCTCCCTGTCATTAAGAATGCACAGGCCCGGTGCGGTGGCTCATGCCTGTAATCCCAGCACTTTGGGAAGCCAAGGTGGTTGGATCACTTGAGGTCAAGAGTTCAAGACCAGCCTGGCCAACATGCAAAACCCCGTTTCTACTAAAAATACGAAAAAATAGCTGGGCATGGTGGTGGGCGTCTGTAATCACAGCTACTTGGGAGACCAAGGCAGAATTGCTTGAACCTGGGAGGTGGAGGTTGAGATCACACCATTGCACTCTAGCCTGGGTGACAGAGCGAGACTCTGTCTGGGGAAAAAAAAAAAAAAAGCCTGGCATGCTGGCACATGCTTGTAATCCCAGTTACTTAGGAGGCTGAGGCAGGAGAATCACTTGAACCTGGGAGGCAGAGGTTGCAGTGAGCTGAGATGGCACCATTGCACTCCATTCTGCCTGGATGACAGAGTGAGACTCCATCTAAAAAAAAAAGAAGAATGCATAGAGAGGCGGCTCTCATAGCCTACTGATTGGTTCACTGAGGCTGGTTTTCTTTCATTTGTGAAAAAAAAAACACACTTTTGTGCCCCTGGACGGAGGTTCTTGAGTTGTGAGGAAAACAGTTGTCGAGGCCACACACTTTCCTTTTGAACAGTATCAAATGTAATTCGCATTTTATAAAGAAAAAGAAGAAAGGTTAATAGAGATATACACACATATTTTTTTCATTCTTCTACTAATTGTAAAATCCCAAAATGAGAAGCTATGCCACATGGCACTCCGCAACAAATCCCCGGTGGGTCTCTTCAGTGAACTTGGATAAAAGAGCTAATTATTGTTAAGGACAGTGGGATCTGTCTATTGCAAATTTACTTGTCTTATCTGACTAGCTGACGACTGTACTATTTGTCAGGGAAGAGATCCAAGGATCTCTTGTGTACGGTCTTATTTGTACATAAGAAATCATACTTTGCAATTTCATAGCAAGATTTGTGCCTGGAATATTATTATAGAAAGCACTGTTAACATTAGTACCCATGAAACGACATTGGTTTTTAACTCCCGTGGCAGAGGTGTCCACACTTCCTGAACATTCTTCTTCCCTTTGTAAAGGGAAACTTTATGGACGAGGCACAACCGACAACAAAGGCCCTGTCTTGGCTTGGATCAATGCTGTGAGCGCCTTCAGAGCCCTGGAACAAGTAGGTGACAGCTGTGTTCGGGAGGGAGGAGGAGGAGGATGGTAACTACAACTTACTTTGAGTTGTTTGCTGTGTTCTGAGCAAACTGCCTTAGGTCACTTAATCACTCCAACAGTCTTTGGAGGTATGTGGACAATTGTATCCATTTTACAGATAAGGACAGTAAGGCTTGGGAAGGTCAGAGAACTTAACCAGAGCAGTGCAGCTGGTGGCAGGGCTGATACTTTGAGGATGGATTCCAGCCTGCACTTTTAATCACGTTAAAAAACAAGACACAGCCAAAGACACAACAAGCCTGTGGCCAAGCTGCTATCTGATGGGACTTGTCTTTTTTTGTTTAATCCTTATTTTATCTTATCTTGTCTTTTTTAATCTTCTTTTTCTTCTTATCACAAAGTATGATTTGTTAGCAGAGACAAACACACATTTTTTAAATGTATCGGCTGCTTTGCAAATGATCAAGATAGGAATCTCCATGACATTCCGCAGGAATCCTTGGATCTCTTCCCTGAGAGCACAGTGGTTCTCTTTAGATGTCCAAATAAGGGCTCTGGAGCAGAGGCAGGGGTACAGATTTGAGGAGGTGGGTCCCCTCTTTCCGGCTTCCAGAGGACATTGTTGGTGGACCCAGGTTTGTACCTTTAACTATCTCATGTTTCAACACAAGGATGGTCTTATCTCAAGGCACTCTTCTCCCGCTCGTGGCGAATGTACTTAGACACCAGCAGAGGACTGGATCTAGCTGTGTGAACTTGGGCAAGTGACTTGACCTCTCTGGGCCTCGGATTCTGTTCTGTGGAACAGAACCAGGTCAACCTTGGGGTATGGTTCCATCTGCCCTGTCCTGGGCACCGCCTCAGCCCTGTCCAAGGCTGCAAGGCCCTGAGGGCCGAGGGGCCTCCCTGGCACCCTGTCCTGCAGAGAAGACCCGGGCTTCTGGGGTGTCTTTTCCTGAAGATTATTTCATTAGGTGCCGGGGGCTTCCCTCAGAAGTTTATTTTCTCCTGAGACATAAGCAGATGGAGGGGACTTAAGTACTCTGACTCCACTCCTGAATCTCACAGAAGACGCGCTCAGGAAATCAGCACAGGTCTCAGCGGCGTCCTGCAGACCACTGCAAAGCTGTCTTCTTATCCATGAAGCTCACACCACCCATGCCCTGAGCATTCCGTGTGGCTTTGGTTTCTTTCTCTGTCTCCCTCCCTGTTTTTCCTTCTCTCCTTTCTTTCTCTTTCTTCCTCTCTCTCTCTCCTTCTAAGGGATAGCAATATTTATAAGATTGTTCCGATAAAAAGGCCAAAGTCTGTTTTCCTTTATAAATTTCAACTCTGAAAATTACACAATCACAAAGAAAACAGAAGAAATATTCACTGCCCTGGACACGTCAGTTCATCTCTGAGCCTCACTTTCCTCGTCTGTGATCAAAGTGGGAATGGCAGTTTCTACCTCACAGGCTTACAGGGATTCAGTGAAGAAATATCTGCACTGGGGGTGGTGTGTGAGGTCCTTCGAGAGTGTCCCCTTCTTCCTCCCTCCCTCCCTTCTTCTCCTCTGCCCGCCTTGCCTACAGAGCTCTTAGGACACATTCCCTCCTTGGGTTATTTTCTAGGAGGCAGAGTGAGTACTAATATCCATATTTCACAGGTAGAGCAGTGAGCTACCAAGGGGAGGCTTGGCAAACCCAGCTGCTAATGCATGCGGCCTGCATGCTGAGTGCTATGGGCTTGTATTTTATTAAAAGTGACTTGCCAGAAAATTCTTAGGATTTCCAACTACTCTTCAGCAATTGTTTGCTAGTTCAGTGTTCACACAGAACCTTCAGATATTAAGATTTCAGAACTTCAGATGGACTTCCTAAGACACACAGAAACACAAGGGATACATATGAACAAATCACTGTCCCCCAAAAGCTCTTCTCCAACTGAATGACTGATTTTCTAATTTTCTCATTTTAATTACTACGTAACTTATTATTTTCTCATCCATAATCCTGTGCTCATGTTGCATTTGTTAATCTGTGGTGAGTCAAGCCCGCTCATTAGAACTGATTATAGTGTGTGCATGCTGTTTATCTGCATGTAATCACTTTTAGAGTTCTGCACGCATCCTGTGCTCTAGGAAAAGACTTTGACCTCTCCTCTTAATGTGGTTCTCAAAGATATGAAGTTATAAATTATAAAGATACAAAAAGATCAAAAGCAAATGGGGGAAGAAGCGTGTTGTAAAAATTTTAAAGGAGCTATTCCTTGCCCTAATATTAACTAAAAAAAAACCCTCAAGTTCCATTTTGTTGCAAGATCAAAGCCTTTGAATAAGTTAAAAGGCAGATTGAAATCACAGCTGAAAAATAACAGATACTTGAAGTAAAAATTAACCTGAGGCTTAACAATCTTTCAAAGGAGAAATTTCTCCTTTTTCATGTTCAGAATTATGAGGACAGAAAAGCGATTTGTAATTGCCTAACCTTTCTTGAACAATTCCTTTTGGGGAGAAAGAGAAAAATGCCTCCCTCTGCGGCCACACGGGGAAGCTCTGTAGTATAGAATGTGCTTTCCTGTAGATGCTCCTTTCCCCAATTCTTCATCATAGCATTAAATTGTCAGGACATGTTGGAGGGCACGCACCAGGCATTACCTTGAATTCTCCTTCACAACCATAATTACGACTCCATTGCTGTAACAGAACTGTGGGGAATGCACATTCATACATTGAATGTAAATAATAATTTCATGTGTTTATGTTATATGCAAACAAATAGTGGATCTTCAAAGGTGAATGGGCAATGTAGTAGTCTGTTTTCACGCTGCTGATAAAGACATACCTGAGAGTGGGAAGGTTTAATTGGACTTACAGTTCCACATGGCTGGGGAGGCCTCAGAATCATGGCAGGAGGTGAAGGTCATTTCTTACATGGCGGCAGCAAGAGAAAATGAGGAAGAAGCAAAAGCTGAAATGCCTGATAAACCCATCAGATCTCGTGAGACTTACTCACTATCATGAGAATAGCACAGGAAAGACTGGCCCCCATGATTCAATTACGTCCCCCTGAGTCCCTCCACAACATGTGGGAATTCTGGGAGATACAATTCAAGTTGAGACTTGGTGGAGACACAGCCAAACCACATCAGGCAACTTGTGCAATTTTTTTCTTCTGTTGTTACTTAGGATCTTCCTGTGAATATCAAATTCATCATTGAGGGGATGGAAGAGGCTGGCTCTGTTGCCCTGGAGGAACTTGTGGAAAAAGAAAAGAACCGATTCTTCTCTGGTGTGGACTACATCGTAATTTCAGATAACCTGTGGATCAGCCAAAGGAAGCCAGCAATCACTTACGGAACCCGGGGGAACAGCTACTTCACGGTGGAGGTATCCACAGAGAGCAGTGCGTGGATGGAGGCCTGTGGGGGTTGTGAATGGGAGCGCCAGTCCATTCTGGGATCTTGGAGAGGAAGAAAGAAAGCTTTCCTGAGGGCAGAGGCCTTACTTGGGCCTCTTAGGGGAGGTAGGGTGGGTGCAGAGGTCTTGGGGTTTGGGGAGGTCATGAACCCCCTGACACTTGGAGTGGATGTGGCTATGTACCTTGTTCTGGAGAGGGGATTCACAGGGGTTTGTGACTCACAAAGCAAAGCTTGGAAACTCTGGCCATGGGATTTGCAGGCAGGTATGGCAGCCACAGGGAGGTAAGCAGACTGCCTGATCAATGCAGGGGCAACTGTGCTGTGTCCTGCTCCCGGCGTGGGCCTGCTGGCCGCAGTGGCAGGAAATCTAAGTGCTGTGGTTACAGGGAAGGAGAAGGAGCATTGGTGTCGCCCGAGGCCAGTATCTGAAACCTAGCTTCTACCATGCCCAGCCTTGTGCAGGTGGCTTCATCTTGAGCCTTGGTTTCCCACCTTGAAAGATGGCACAATAACGCCCCCTCCCAGGATGGCTGTGTCATTACATGCAGCCTTTAGTTCAGGTTTGATGCATAGTCAGTTTCCTTCCCCTTTTCTCTTTTTCTAGTAATACAGGCAACCTGTGATAATGCATGAGACTTAGAAAGTCTCTCCCGGGTAAATAGCTAATTATTTCATCATTTCAGTCTGTTTTTTCATATAGCAATGTGTAGGCTGATAATCCATGCTCTATCCAATCCCTAGGCAGTTTTGAGATTCAGATGTGAGCACATACACGGAAACACATGGCTATGCATTTGAAAAACAGTGAGTGCCTTCTATTTGTCAGATAGGAGGATGCTAAGTCCCAGGGGTACAGAACTGAATAAAATAGTCTCTGCCCTCAGGAAGTTTCCTTCTAGTGAGATACAGACACTAAAGAGATGTGGGAGTGACAGAGAAAACGGGAAGCAGGGACTGTTCTCTAGAACCCGCTTTCAGGAAACATGGCTGTGAAAAGTGGGACAGAGCTGGGATGATGGCCGGAGGAAGTCCTTGGGAGGCAATCGACAGAGGCAGCAGTTGGAGACCTGGGAGGGAGGGGGAGGATTTTTGAGAACAAACGCTCTGAGGAGGTGGGAGGGAGCGAGCTCCAGACCCATGGGAGGAAAGTAACCTCTTTTGTGAGGGCCTTGAGTAGGTAGAGAGCTCCAAGTCCTAGCATTTCTTCCCTCTTAGCCTCAGTTTTTTTTTGTTTAGCAGGAAGTGAGTGTATCTGCGGTGAAGTGATGGCTTGAAGTGGTCACTTTGGGACAGGGGGAAGAGAAGGGATGGGAGGATGAAGAAGGGCCAGGCAATGTTAAGGTCTGGAGTCATCTATCCGTGCAAATTGATGGCTTCTGCAGCATGCTCAGTGGCCAGGGACAGAGAAGGCCTCGCAGGGGCAGACTGGCCCTGGGGTTGAGGTTACTCCAGAGGGTTGTGGTGGAGAAAGTAAGGAAGAGCTCGTCAAGGTGTTGAGCAGAGGGGCTGAGGTGATCAATGGTGGTATTCAGGTTGAACAGGGGAAAAAACAGAGGCAGGAGGGCAATGTGGAACATCTTGGAGGGGTCAAGGGACTGACGTCTTGATGAAGACCGAGAACAGGTGGTACAGCAAAGTTACAAGAGAGGAGGAGGAGAGCTGTCATCAGGATGTGAGACAGCCAGCTCAAGGTTTCGAAGTAAGACCGTCCATACTCCAGAGTAATTTAGCTAGCGTTATTGCCTAGTGAACTGAAAGTCTTAATGCTAAAGTGAATACACCGAAGATTGCTGTGGTACTACATTGAAGAGGGAGTGGAACACCGTAAAGACCAGCTGGGCTGGAAGGATGGGTGGGAATGAACTGAAGAATCAACTTCAAAAAAGCCCAGCCTGTAGAAACTGGTAATTGATTGGATATGGCGTACATAGGAGAAATCATGCTGGTAGGAAGTAATAGCAGAAGTGGTTGAGTTCGGGTCTAGATCTCCTGAGTTTCAGAAACTGGAAGCATGCTCAAGTGGAATGCACTGTAAGCACCCCAGAGTTTTAGGTCTGGTGTTTATGTAGTAGGTCAGACCTCCAGGGATGAACATTTAAGGGCATGGAGGTGTTAATAGTATCCCTGCCCTTAAATTATCGTGAGCACCGCATGGTCAGAGATAACCAGGTCCACACATGTTTGTGTCTTTCCACAATGTCAGGCTTTTACTGATGCTATCTCAATAATAGAAGCCACAGGCTCCATGCAGTTTCCAAGGAGGCAATTCCCCTTAGTGCCTCCCATTCACTCAGGAGTCAGAGCTGCAGGCACACAGGCCCAAGCTACTCCACAAGGCAGTCGATATTGTAAAGCATACATCGTTATATACCTAGCCAATATGTGAATGTTGTAGACTGAATATTCCATAACAAACAAAGTAACATTTACCATCAAGAGAGAAGGAGCTGGGCACAGTGGCTCACGCTTGTAATCCTAGCACTTTGCGAGGCTGAGGAAGGTGGATCATCTGAGGTCAGCAGTTCAAGACCAGCCTGCCCAACATGGTGAAACCCTGTCTCCACTAAAAAATTACAAAAAAATTAACTGGGCATGGTGGCGTGCACCTGTAGTCCCACCTACTTGGGAGGCTGAGGCAGAAGAATCACTTGAAGCTGGGAGGTGGAGGTTGCAGTGAGCTGAGATCATGTCACTGCACTCCTGCCTGGGTCACAGAACAAGATTCTGTCTCAATAATAATAATAATAATAATAATAATAATAA
>NW_012101587.1:5761019-5788454 GCF_000951045.1 Mandrillus leucophaeus | reverse complement strand
CAAACAAAGTAACATTTACCATCAAGAGAGAAGGAGCTGGGCACAGTGGCTCACGCTTGTAATCCTAGCACTTTGCGAGGCTGAGGAAGGTGGATTATCTGAGGTCAGCAGTTCAAGACTGCCCAACATGGTGAAACCCTGTCTCTACTAAAAAATTACAAAAAAATTAACTGGGCATGGTGGCATGCACCTGTAGTCCCACCTACTTGGGAGGCTAAGGCAGAAGAATCACTTGAAGCTGGGAGGTGGAGGTTGCAGTGGGCTGAGATCATGTCACTGCACTCCTGCCTGGGTCACAGAACAAGATTCTGTCTCAAAAATACTAATAATAATAAAAATAAAATAATAATAATGAATAATTTAAAAAAAGAAAAGAAAAGAAAAGGGATAGGAAAACAGGTTAATGAACCAGTCCGGGGAGTGTGACATAGACAAAAACAAATCCTGACCTGGCTCGGGTGGTCCAGTGGTCTTGTAAGGAACAGCCTTTGATTTGGGTAGAGCCTTTGGTGGCAGATGCTGGGTTCTTAGCACAAGTGACAGCAGGACCGTGTCTGTTAAGTTTTGAACTGCTGACGTCCTGGTTGTTTTATGACTGCCAAGTCCCCTGATGAGAACCAATAGTGGAAGAGCGTGTTTGGTTATATCCTTATCCAGCTGGATGCAGTCTTTATTGATCAGGCAGAACACCTAGTCCCTGTTGGCAAAGTGCCTTAGGAAATGTAAGATGGAGTCTTTTTCTAAGACAGAGTCACTCTTATGTCAAGGGTGCTGTATACATAAATGCTATCCTGTGAGCTCTTGAAGCTCATGTAGAGGAAAGATGAGCCAAGTATTAAGCTTTAGAGGTGGGAGGAAGAAAAGATGTTATTACAGGAGATATTAATAGAATTGTCCTGCAGGCAAGAAAAGAAGAAAGAGAAGAAAGCTTCTCAGAAACCAAGGGAAGAGAATTTTTCCAGAAAGAGGAATGATCAACAATATTGGATGAAACCAAAAGGAAGACAGCTGTGTAAACGTCAATCATTTGGCCAAGGAGAGCCTCATGATCTTGGCTAGAATAAAGTTGGTGGAAAAGCTGGGGAATGAGTCAGCTTCAGGGTATTCTGGAGATGGTGGGAATGAAGCAATGGACAGCGGGTAGGAACTCCAGTCCCCATGACTGAGAAACATGGAAAGTGAAGTCAGGTCTGGAGGTGGACTACCTGAGTTCTGAGGGATACATGCAGATATGTATTTCACCACATGAAATGCTTCCACTAAAGCAACCAAGGCAGGAAGTATATCTCTTGCCTTTTATCTACTCTACAGGTGAAATGCAGAGACCAGGATTTTCACTCGGGAACCTTTGGTGGCATCCTTCATGAACCAATGGCTGATCTGGTTGCTCTTCTCGGTAACGCCTTATTTTGTTTCACTTTTTAAGCATCAGGAATCAACTAAAAGACAGTTCTACTTGATTCTATGTGCCTCTGCTTGCTTTCTGAACCAGCTCTGAACAAGGGTGTAGATGCTCAGATTTTCCTCCCCTTGGCTAACTGTTCCCTCCTCTTTTAAGTAAGTCTGCAAAACTCTTCTTCAGTTCCTCCGTTTTCTTTTATTGGACATTGTGACACATCCAGCTATACTCAAGGACAAGAGGGCAGAGACTCAAAGGATACAAAAGACTGAGAGGCCACCCTGACTCCCTTACTGCTGCTCCTAGAATGCCGGGCCGGGCGGGGTGTGGTATTCCCAAGCCAGTTGAACCACAAGTTCAACTTCGATAGACCTGGCATGACTTTTTGACTGAAGATAAATCAACAAAGGGATGATCAAAAGGAAAAGGAACTAAGCGACACACCAGATGAGGCCCTTCCCCCACTTTCTCAAGAGCATCTCGTTTTTCATGACAGACTGGCCCTTCCGCAGACCAGCCCACACCTTGTAGCATGTGGGTTCTGCGTGTGGATGACCAGGTGTGTCCTCGCTCTGCCACAGACCACCTGCGTGACCTTGGCGAGTTACTTGAGTTCTCTAGTCTTCGGTTTCTCATTTGTAAAGGGGCACAATCTTCTATTTACCTAGTATTGCTTTTGGGATGCAAAAAGGTGATGTGTGCAGAGCACTTGTCATGGTGGCTGGAATGCAGCATGTCCTTCAGTGAGTAATGGCCTGCCCTGGCCTGACTCCAGAAATGGTGTCAAATACGTCAGCACCACTTGGCTTCATTTTCCAAGGTTGCTGTGGCCCTGAGTGGCACAGCAACGCTGACGAGTTCCCCGATTGTCCTGGTGCTGTCCTTGATTTCCCATGGATTGCTGGTGTGTGCAGTAGGGAGTTGTGCGTTTTTCTCGGGGAGCCTGTTTGCCCAGGCTCAATTCACCTACAGCTCTTCTAGGCATCAGGGCTGCCCATGGTGGGTTCCCAGGGAAGCTAAGGAAGTTTAAACTCCAGGGGCCTCACTTACGGAGCTCCTTCCACAGTCCTGGCAGGGACACTCATCATTTTATATTCATAATTCGGTGTCCTTTTAAAAAAGAGGTTCACACATTACCTATGCTTTAGACTCTGCAAAACCTCGCTGTGCTCCACTTGACATGTATAGCTCCTTTATGCAAATTTCACAACATGGCCAGGCATGGTGGCTCATGCCTGCAATCCCAGCACTTTGGGAGGCCGAGGTGGGTGGATTGCTTGAACTCAGGACTTCAAGACCAGCCTGGGCAACATGGTGAAACCCTGTCTGTACAAAAAATACAAAAATTAGCCAGGCATGATGGTGTAGGCCTGTAGTCCCAGCTACTTAAGGGACTGAGGCAGGAAGATTGCTTGAGCCCAGGAGGTGGAGGCTGCAGTGAGCTGAGATAATCATGCCACTGTACTGCAGCCTGGGTGACAGAACGAGACCCTTTATCAAAAAAAGAAAGAAATAGAAAAAGAAAAAGAAAAAAAAAAAGTTTAATAATGTGCCCCTTTTGAGCAGACAAATTGCCAGAAAGCATTTACTCCCTTGGCCTCAGTAGTCCAGGCCATGGTACAATCAGCCCAGATGGCCCAGGTGTTGGGAGAATCTTCTTAAGGTCTTCAGCATCAGTTTTAGTTGCACAGCTTTCTCTTTCATTCTCCCAAAGTGAATAATGAAATTTACCTATATTTCTACCATCTATCTAGCTATCCATCCATCTGTCTATTATCTATCAATCTATCATCTTTCTATCCATCCATCCAACTATCCATCCATCCATCCATCCATCCATTATCTATCCATCTATCATCTTTCTATCCATCTGTCCATCCATTATCTATCTATCCATCTACCTATCATCTATCTGTCCATCCACCCAACTATCTATCTATCCATCCATCCATTTATTATCTATCCATCTATCATTTTTCTATCCATCCATCCATCCATTCATCCATTTATCCATCTATCATCTTTCTGTCCATCCATCTATCTATCCATCCATCCATCTATTATCTATGTATCTATCCATCCATCCATCTATCCATTCATCCATTATCTATCATCTATCCATCCATCCATCCATTCATCCATCCATCCAACTATCTATCTATCTATCTATCTATCTATCTATCTATCTATCTATCATCTATTTATCTATCATCTATCTATCTATCTATCTATCTATCTATCTATCTATCTATCTATCATCTATCTATCTATCTATCATCTATCTATCTATTCTTCTATGGCCTTCTAGTTTTCCTGAAATATAGCTCTTGGATGATATTTCCCATGCTTGACAATTCAGACAGAATACACCCAGCCATTTTCCTTTAAAGAGTTTAAATGGTTTCCAGAAGAATCAGATAGTATGCAACTTACGATTTTGGGGAGTGGAGGTTAATTTCTGTTTTACCAGAATGAATGTTTTCTTCCCTAGGAACTGCATCTGAAATCTTTAGCAGCATATTTTGCTTTTCCCACAAGCATGACTGCTGCATGGCGTTCGTCAGGCTGTGTGGCTTCAGCCAGGCATAGGATTCCATTCAGCCCCAAAAATGCACATTGCTCTGCTAAGGAAGAGTCGGCTCAGGGTCATGAATGAAATTAAAAACGTGATTTGACTTTCTTTAGTTTTTGATACAAATCAAATAATCAATCTACAGCACAGTAATTTCTGGATTGTGTCCTCTATGTGGTTTTCATATGTTTTGCACAAAAACATAAGGACATAGTGTTGAGCTTTAGTGTTTATCAGATGACAAGCAGGAATTTTGCTTGCTGACAGGCTGGGCTGTAGTGGAGATGCCCGGACTCCCAGGGCCCCCTGATGTCAAGTGAGAGTCGGCTCTGCTCTGTCCGCTCCTGCAGGCTGACAATCAGCCATACACACTAGTCAGGATGTGGGAATCCATGGGCAGCCCTTGCCTCATGCAAGCCTCCTAACCTCTCTGTCTGTGCTGTGATCATGAACAGACAATAAACACTAGTGCGTGATAACCTCCACTAGGGTACAAAGCAAAACCAAGTTAGTTCCCTGTCTGAAAAGGGGCTTAGTGTGCAGGGGACGCAGAAGCTGCTAAGAGGAGACTTGTGTTTACAAATGGAACTCTAACCTTCTGTGGTTTCCCTTTGCAGACACTTTCCTACTCTTTGCATTTCCCTAAAAGCCATAAAACAGAAAAGGCCATTGCACCAAGGGCATTTTTATAAGCACCAAATGATGTTATTTAAAATGTTCAAATCCAAGATGGCTGCTGGGTGGGCATGCAGGATTCTGTTTCCTGTGGGCAGTTTTCAAAGACACTTTCTGCCTCCCCTGCACTTGCCAAGACGGCTGTGGTAACTGCAGAAATGACATCACGTCATGATTGCAAGAGGAAAATGAACAGGATGGGAGGGAACACGCTCTTAAGCATAGTATTTTCATTCAAATGCTTTCAATATTAAAGAACTAGGGCAAAGAAATATGGAAAATGGGATCTGTGAAGCAGCATTATTTCTGAGTAGCACAGATATCAATGGCTCCCCTTTCCCTGTGATGGTGTTTCAGGCAGGGCTGAAGTGACTGAGCCGCACTCCACAGCTCTCTAATCAGAATTCTCTGCAAGCAAATTAAAAGGGAAAGGAAGGCCATGTACAGTGGCCATGATCATGCCACTGCACTCCAGCCTGGGTAGCAGAGCAAGCTCTGTCTCAAAAAAAGGAAAGAAAGAAAGAGAGAAAGAAAAGGAAGAAAGGAAGGAAAAGAAGGGAAGGAAAGGGAAGGAGGGAGGGAGGGAGGGAAGGAACAAAGAAAGGAAAGAAGGAAGGAAGGAAAAGGAAAGGAAGGAAAGAAGGAAGGAAGGAAAAGGAAAGGAAAGAAGGAAGGAAGGAAGAAGAAAGAAAGAAAGAAAGAAAAAAGAAAGAAAAAAAGAAGAGAAAGGAAGAAGGAAGGAACTGCTAAGAGGATGCTTGTGTTTACACAAGGAAGGAAGAAAGAAAGAGAAAGAAAGAGAAGGAAGGAAGAAAGGAAGGAAGGAAGGAAAGAAAAAGTAAATAGGAAATCCTCTTACTCTTCCTTCTCCCAGTCCAGCAGTAGGGAAGGCTGCTTGTATGCTAAGAGAATAAAGTTGCAATTTAAAATGATGCCAAGAACAGAGGCTTGGATTGTTTTACTAGTGAGGTACAGGCGTGCTTAGAAAGCACGACTCTGCAGCTCTGTCCTTACACAGAAGACTGTCAGCAGAAGTTTAGGGACATACCCTCAAGGGAAGATCTCATGATTGCATTATCAGTGGGGACTCACTGAGCTGCCCTGGAGATGTTTTTGTGTCATTTATATCGGTCTACTTTCTGGCTGCATTTTGCCTTTGATAAGCACTTTCTCCAGAGAGTGGGCAGCATTTACTGAACTTCAACATCTGCTGCTCTTCTGGGTATTTAGTGATGGTTTTTTCCACTTGTATTGATCCCTAAACTGTTTCATGAAGAGCACACTAGTGTATATAGAGGATTTTGTGGTCATGATGGTATCTCATAGAGTAGACCTGAAGGGTATAAAGCTTTTAATTAAAAATGAGTGTTTATTATAATATTTTGTGTGTGTGTGTGTGTGCATGCGTGTAGGGGAAGAGAAGTTGAGAAGAGATGACAACAATTTTTGGTTTCTCAGGTATGTCTGTACGTAGGTGTGTATACGTGTGTGTGTGTGTGTGTGTGTGTGTGTTTTGAGATGGCGTCTCACTCTGTCACCCAGGTGGGAGTGCAGTGGTGTGATCTGGGCTTACTGCAACCTCCGCCTCCTGGGTTCAAGTGATTCTCCTGCCTTAGCCTCCCCAGTAGTTGGGACTACAGGTGCGTGCCACAATGCCCTGCTAATATTTTGTATTTTTAGTAGAAACAGGGTTTCACCATGTTAGCCAGAATGGTTTTGATCTCCTGATCTTGTGATCTGCCCGCCTCGGGCTCCCAAAGTGCTGGGATTACAGGTGTGAGCCACCGCTCCCAGCCATATAATTTCTTTTTTGAGATAGGGTCTGACTTTATCTCCCAGGTTGGAGTGCAGTGATGTGATCATTACTCACTGCACCCTCAACTTCCTGGGCTCAAGTGATCCTCCCACCTTAGCTTCCCAAGTAGCTGGGACCACAGGCATGTGCCACCATGCCCCACTAGTTTTTGTATTTTTTGCAGAGACGGGGTCTCGCCATGTTGCCCAGGCTGGTTGGGAACTCCTGGGCTCAAGCAATCCACTTGCTTTGACCTTCCAAAGTGCTGGGAGTACAGATGTGAGCCACCGCACCCAGCGTGTATTTTAAATGTTTTATAGTGAACACGTATTACTTTTTAAATCAGCATAAGGTAAAACTAAAAAACAAACTTTGTTTATATTTAAAAGGCATAGCTGAGAACGTGAACATGATGGAGATAACTCGCTCCAAACTCACTGGTTGTGGGCCCAGGTGTTTTCAGCCTCACCTTTGACAAGGTGAACACTAAAGCAGGGCTGATTCCAGCTGCGTGAACCTGGTGACCAGCTCCTTTCTCTGACAGTCACTTCTTGGATGGAGTTGCTGCCAATGGCTTTGGCCATGGTGACCCAGAGAGTCATGAGGCCTGCTGCAGCCCTGAAGAGTCCTCCCACAGTCTGTGGCTCCAGGACCACAGCATGGGCACACTCCTTTCTACCTGGCTTTGTTTGCTGTGTGTGTTTTGTAGGTAGCCTGGTAGACTCATCGGGTCATATCCTGGTCCCTGGAATCTATGATGAAGTGGCTCCTCTTACAGAAGAGGAAATAAATACATACAAAGCCATCCATCTAGACCTGGAAGAATACCGGAATAGCAGCCGGGTTGAGAAATTTCTGTTCGATACTAAGGTATGACCACAGACTGATGGATAAGCTGGAAGAGGCATGAGGGTAGTAGATCATATTTGCCCGCTGTCTAAATCATTGTCTGGTGCTAATCTGCATATCTTAGAATCCAAAGCAGATGTGAATTCCTAGGCAGATTTTTGATGTCCACGGCCACTTCTCTGTGGGCTGGATCAACCAGTCCTTTTTCACTGGTGTCTAATGGGCACTGGCTTCTGGCATTTAACTACAAGCAGTTACCCATTTCCCAGCCATGTTTTCCAAAGCTGTTTATTAACCTAAATCCCACGCCAGCCTTCAGCCGGTGAGCTGGACTTCTTACCTTTTCAAAGACGAAGAAAAGTCTGAGATGATTCCAGCTCCAAGACCTGTAACTGTTCATTCTTCCAGACAAAACCAAGAGCCTTAGGGTCTAATCTGTAAGTGAATACATCACTGCCTCAGTGGACTAAGTAAACACAAAGTCGAAAACATTCCTTACTGGCAAATTTAGAATTGTTTTGCTTTTCTCCTCCTTCTCTTTCTGGGCAGCATGCTTGCCTGACAAGGTGTTCGGTAGCAAAGCTGGTTCCTGGGGAAGGGGCCAAGAAGGGGAAAAGCAAGCTGAAAAGAAGCAGTAGAGTGAATTATTATGAAGCAGGTGTCTTCCTGCAGACCAGCTCGAGGATGGCCAGAAGGAGAAAGAAAACTGGCTCAAACATATGGACAGTTCTTTGATGTCTTTTGAATAAGAAAATGCTTTCATTACATAAGTTATTATTGTGATGATTGAAGTTAGAAATTTATAATTGAACCCACATTTCTGAAGGGGCCCGTCTGTCTATGGCCATTCCATCCTGAACGTGCCCGATCTCGTCTGAAAGGACCCCTTTGCCATTTGTTCACTGAAAACTGCAAATCTTGGGCAAAGAGGGGCACTCATCAGTGGGGAGCATCTTGGGTAGGCGAAGGCATCTGAAGACAGCAGAGAGTTTGTGTCCTGAGGGAAAAGTCCTTGCGTCAGACACAGCTGAGTAAGGTGACAGTTAATGTGTCCTGAATGGTGTCTCAGAGAGACAGACAGTGGTAACACAAGCAACCCAGCTCCACTGGGGTCTAATTAAGCATCCTTTGGATAATTTTATTTTAATATAGGAGGAGATTCTAATGCACCTCTGGAGGTACCCGTCTCTTTCTATTCATGGGATCGAGGGCGCGTTTGATGAGCCTGGAGCTAAAACAGTCATACCTGGCCAAGTTATAGGAAAATTTTCCATCCGGCTAGTCCCTCACATGAATGTGTCTGTGGTGGAAAAACAGGTAACAAATGCTTATTGTCATTCTGCGTAGTAACATGGTTTCTTAATCCTGCATGTCACTGCTTAGTGAGCAGTGAGGTTGCTACCATTGGAGTATCATTTTTTTCCTAATACAAGAGGAGTGGAACAAACGTCAAGAAACCAATATTGCCTAGTGCAGTGACTTGTGCCTGTAATCCTGGCCAAGGGATTTGAGAGGCCAAGGCTAGAGGATCCCTTGAGCCCAGGAATTCAAGGCTGCAGTGAGCTATGATTGCACCATTGCACTCCAGCCTGGGTGACAGAGCGAGACACTGTCTCTTAAAAAAAACAAACAAAAAGAACCCAATCTTTTTCAAGTATATGCAACTACAGCAGTCAGGTAAATAACCATTTGAAGCTAGAATGCTAGGAAAATTTGAAAGTTAGATGGTAGATATAAAAGCAAGATTGGTTTACACATAGATGGAGTAGGGACCTGCCTATGCTTGGACAGAAGCAGAAGGTCTCAGGCTTCAGTCATTAGATCTTCATGATGTCTGAAATTAACACTTTGGAAGCAGCCATTTTAAGGAAAATGTTTTCTGGAAGGAGTTACGTGTCCAAATTACCAACCAATCATCAATTTGCCTCAAGTTAGTTTAACAGAAAGTAGACTCTTGAATGAATGAACTGAAGAAATACTTCATCCCAACCGTCAGTCTTTCTCCATTCCATTATCCCTCTTTATTGTCTTGTTAGCACTAATTACATTCTAAAATAGTCTCTCTTCCTCCCTCCCTGCCTCCTCCCCTCCTCCCTTCCCTCCCTCCCTCCTTCCTTCCTTCCCTGCCTCTCTCCTGCCCTCTCTCCTTCCTCCCTTTTCCCTTCCCTTCCCTCTCCTCCCCTTTCCTTTTTCTTCCCTCCTGTTCCTTGCTCCTGCCCTCCTTCCATCCTTCCTTCTCCTTTCCCCAATCCCCTTCCCTCTCCATCCCCTCCCCCTCCCTTCCCTTTCCTTTTCTCTTTCCCTCCTTCCTCCTTTCCCTTCCTTCTTTTTGGAGGTCTACCCCTTTTTCTCGTGACATATAAACTCCATGAGGGCAGGGCCTTCCTTGTCTTGTTCACAGCTGTATCCGCAGCGCCTAGAACAGTCTCTGGGACATGACACATGTTCTGTAAATGTGTGTTGAGGTAATTAATGGAAGAAGTTTGAGTATGGCACCTTCCCGGGAGGCTCTCCACAGTAACAATGAGAAAAGAGCAGGAGGGGAGAGAATGAGGCGGAAATGAGCCTCCTCCATAGTTGAGCCCGGAGTTGCTCCCACGTCTTGGAAATTTCCAAATGCTTAATGCTCCCAAATCACTCAGAGGGTACTGAGGAGTCCTAAAAGAGGACGATTCAAAAGAGAAGTCCTGGTCGGGCGCGGTGGCTCACGCCTGTAATCCCAGCACTTTGGGAGGCCGAGGCGGGCGGATCACAAGGTCAGGAGATCGAGACCATGGTGAAACCCCGTCTCTACTAAAAATACAAAAAATGAGCCGGGCGCAGTGGCGGGCGCCTGTAGTTCCAGCTACTCGGGAGGCTGAGGCAGGAGAGTGGCGGGAACCCAGGAGGCGGAGCTTGCAGTGAGCCAGGATCACGCCACTGCACTCCAGCTTGGGTGACAGAGCGAGACTCCGTCTCAAAAAAAAAAGAAAAAAAAAAAAAAAAAAAAAAAAAAAGAGAAGTCCTGCTGTGTTAGGTTTCATCACTTTCAACAGGCAATGCTCCAGCACCTCCGTGTGTGAGATGCTGTGGTTGGAAGGGGGTGGGCTGGGGCCAGGATTGCGGGGAGGAGGATAGAGGAGAATCTCCCTCTGGGTGCAGCCCAGGGTTTCCTGCTCTCAGCACTGAAGAAGGATCTCACTCTCGCCCCTTGGCAGAGCGAAGGAAAAATCATAACACTTGCACGTGTCAGGATAGGGCCTTCGGTTTCCTGATGGAAGAGACTATATTAATTGTATTAATCAGTTTCTTGATGGAAGACTATATTAACTGTGTGAGAGAATAACTTGACACTTTCTCTTATTATTGAAAACGTCACCTTTTAGGTGACACGGCATCTTGAAGATGTGTTCTCCAAAAGAAATAGTTCCAACAAGATGGTTGTTTCCATGACTCTAGGACTACACCCATGGATCGCAAATATTAACGACACCCAGTATCTTGCAGCAAAAAGAGCCATCAGAACAGGTGGGACCTTAAGATCTTCTGACTGGCCAATCTGCACTGGGACTCAGGGGTGGTACCTGTGGGACCGTGGGTAAAGCAGACACTTTTAAAACTCAGAAATCAACTCTCCTTTTAATATAGAGGACATTGTTCAATGCATGTCATGTGCAGGGCACGCTATACACGCCATCTCAAGTCATCCTCCCAGTGGCCTTCCCCATCTAACAGAGGAATAAATGCAGGTTTACAGACATGAAGTATTTTGCCAAAGGGTGCCCAGCTCACAAGTGGCAAAACCTGTGCTCAAATTGAAGTCTGGAGACCTGAATTTTGGGGAAAATGATGCACTAGAAAACCTTCAAACCCCCTGATACAAAACTCATAGAAATGTTGGCCAACATGTAAAAACATCCTTTCAAAACACAGATTAGGCCAGGTGTGATGGCTCAACCTTATAATCCCAGCAGTTTTGAGGCAGGAGGATCACTTGAGCTCAGGAGTTCGAGACCAGCCTGGGCAATATGGTGAGACCCCCCCATCTCTACAAAAAATATAAAAATTAGCTGGGCGTGGTGGCATGCGCCTGTAGTGCCAGCTACTCAGGAGGCTGAGGCAGAAGGATGGCTTGAGCCCAGGAGGTTGAGGCTGCAGCAAACTGTGATCATGCCACTGCACTCCAGCCTAGGGGACAGAGTGAGACCCTGTCTCAAAAACGAAAAACAAAAAAACACAGCTTAGCTTGTATGACATCAGAGGGAATCCTTTAGGATTGAAAATGAAGAAGCTAAACTCTAGGGGAGTGAATAAGCAGACCCTGGGCTGGCCTGCAGGGATCTGCTCTTCCTGGTCACAAAGAGACTGGAACTTTAATGGCCTTGGGCCAGAGTGAGGCAGGAAGTTGAAAAGGAGACCCACTATACGCAGGCAGGGCATCCCCGGAAAGCCACACCTATCCTGCGTGTGTAAGCTTGACTGCCTTTGCGTGGACGTTGGATGGACACAAGATCTTCCCTGAGAATTTTTAACCATGGACCCTTGCTCCTGTGAGTTTGGGTGTTTAATTTTTAGCTAGTGCATGGTCTGGTTATCGCTAGTGCCATGGCTGGACTGCCTGCTGATGCAAGCACGGCATTACCCAGGAGGACACAGCCCCAGGCAGGCCAAGGAGATTCCACAGGAGCTTCCTGGAGATGAGCTTGCTGTATACAATTGCAAAACACACGAGAAACCCAATTCCAGTGTGTCTGACCCTAAAGCCGGTGGTCTCTTCACAATGCCACATCGCTTCCCCAGAAGGCAGCACAGCTCTATTTCGAACTTCTTTGGTGGGGCCTGTTTTAATTCCATGCATTTCAAGGTCCTGGGTAGAGCCATGTGCTGGGCTGAGCAGAGGGCGTGTACTTGGGTGCTGGTTGTGCATCAGGGAGCAGGGACACCCAGTCTCTTTGGCTTCTGCACCAGGAGGGGGACCCTGCCAACAATAGCAGAATGGGGGCTCTTCCCAAAGCAGGGAGTTCTAGGTCTCTCCAAAAGCTAGGTGGAAAAGCAGTGGCATGCATTTTGGTAGACCTATGGCATCCTATTACAGATGATACCTGAGGCCACATTGGCTAATGGTGGCAAAGCCGGAAAGGGAAGCCTAGATCTCCTTGAAGCACTAACTCTCTCTCTTGGGCTTATCAGTACAAGGGACACAGACACGGAAAACTAGAGAACAAGTCCAAGACAGGGAGCCATGCTTCTTTCCGTCACCATTCCTGCTGCTCCCAACCTTAGCAGGTATTTTGCCAGTAAACTTTAGGATTGAAGAAATGTAATGGCAGCTGAAGAGAGGTGTGTGTTTGAAATACCCCAGTTGACAACAATAAATAAATCTGAAATAGCCTTTCAGGAATGTATAAGACACCTTTCGGTCTGTTTGTGTGCTAAACTGGTTCTACTAACAAGATACATTACTTCGATTCACATCCACATCTTGCTGTGTGAGTAAAGAAGAGGTGACATGTTCTCTCTGGTTTCTTTGTTTCATTTTTCATCCCACTGCATCACTGGCAGCATGTCCTCTAAGCTAGAAGGTTTGAAATAATCTCTTTCTAAAACCTAGGATAGCAGTTAAAACTATTTTGTGCAATACTTTGAAAATTGCCAGAAACATTGTGATATTTGAGTGATAGTACAGCTATTGGCATATCTGTCACCAAAAAATCCAAATAAGTCTCACTTCCATAATATTTAATTCATGAAGAAACAATTAAGGTAGGCACATTGTCTTGTGTTGTGCCAAACACACATGACCTCTTGCAATCACAAGATAACATCAGACAAACCCAGAATGAGGGATATTTTACAAAACTACCAACTGATAAGCTTCAAGATGGTCAAGGTCATGAAAGACAAGGAAATAGTGAGAAACGTCCACAGCATACAAGAAACTAAGAAGCAATAATAAAAAAGCAGTGTGGATTCTGGATCAGATCCTGGAATGGAAAAAGGGAAAGACTGGTGAAATCGAAAGTCTGGAGTGGAGTTAACAACATTGAACCATTGTCAATTTCCTTGTTTTGATCATTTTGCAATAGTTGCATAAGACGTTTACATTAGGGAAAGCAGAGTAAGAGATAGATGGGATCTCTCTCTGTACTATTTTTGCAACTTTTCTAAATGCTAAACTTTTCTAAATGCTAAACTTTTCTAAAATTAGTTCAAAATAAAATTTTTATTTACAATTTTATTTATTTATTTATTTAGAGACAGAGTCTCACTCTGTCACCCGGGCTTGAGTGCAGTTGCAAGATCTCGGCTCATTGCAACCTCCATCTCCCACGTTCAAGCGATTCTCCTGCCTCAGCCTCCCGAGTAGCTGGGATTACAGGCATGTGCCACCACGCCCGACTAATTTTTGTATTTTTAGTAAGACAGGGTTTTACCATGTTGGCCAGGCTGGTCTCAAACTCCTGACCTCAAGTGATCTGCACACCTCAGCTTCCCAAAGTGCTGGGATTACAGGCATGAGCCACCACACCTGGCTCTAAAATCTTTTTTGTAGTAGGTAATTGTGAAGAAGACATCCATAGTTTTCTTCTTGACTCTAGCGTCTATCTTAGAATATAATTGCATGATATCAAGGGGTTTCCTTACCCCAGGCACCAAATCTAATGGTAAAAAAAAAGAAAGATTAACAAGGAAAAAGAAAGAGGAAGGTAAAGGAGGCACTGCCCTTGAGGAGCTTACTGGGGGCGGTCTTGTCCTTACCCTATTCAAATGCCTTCTTTTCCTGTTTCAGTGTTTGGAACAGAACCAGATATGATCCGGGATGGATCCACCATTCCAATTGCCAAAATGTTCCAGGAGATTGTCCACAAGAGCGTGGTGCTAATTCCGCTGGGAGCTGTTGATGATGGAGAACACTCACAGAATGAGAAAATCAACAGGTCAGCTGATGCCTGTGCAATGTGCCTCTCTCTTCTTCCTTTACTGCACACACACGGGTCTACACATGGGTGACCTCCTGTTCAATTTATGCGAGAATGGAAAATTGTACAGACTGGGGGCTTAAACAACAGACATTGATTCCTCACAGTTCTGAAGCCTGGATGCCCTAGATCGGGTGCCAGCCCATTTGGTTCCTGGTGGGTGCCAGCTGTCTTCCTGGCTGTCCCTGTGCTCACATGGTGGGGTTAGGTGGCCCTGGTGTCTCGTTCTCTTTTTATAGGGGCACCAGCCCCACTGGATTAGGACCCCCATTTTGACCTCATTTAACCTTTATCATCTCCAGGTCCTGTCTCCAAATACAGACACACTAAGGGGTTAGGGCTTCAACACCGAACTTTGAGGAAACACAAATGTGAAGTGCATAGCAAAAAAGGCTATTGAGGAATGTTTGCTTTATGCACTACTGGCAGATACTACAAGATCTCCTAAGCCTCCCAGACTAGTGAGAAACAGGAAATTGTTTGACCCTGATATCCATGTCATGTTGGTGATAAGAAATCAAGGAAAACTGACTTTTAGATTTGAGTCTAGGACTGATTCTCATCTTCTTAATAATAATAATGCATTTTTCACATGGAACTTACTAAGTGCCTTTCATACTGGGATCTCAGAAGTATGTTAAATAATTTAGATGGAATTTATAACATCAAATCTTCCTGTCTAAATGACAGAATATTTTTCCTCCTTCATTTGAACGGAAATTGTAACAAAATTTCTCTGTTTTTCCTCTTCTTAGGTGGAACTACATAGAGGGAACCAAATTATTTGCTGCCTTTTTCTTAGAGATGGCCCAGCTGCATTAATCACAAGAACCTTCTAGTCTGATCTGATCCACTGACAGATTCACCTCCCCCACATCCCTAGACAGGAATGGAATCTAAATATCCAGAGAATTTGGGTCTAGTACAGTACATTTTCCCTTCCATTTAAAATGTCTTGGGATATCTGGATCAATAATAAAATATTTCAAAGGCACAGATGTTGGAAATGGTTTAAGGTCCCCCACTGCACACCTTCCTCAAGTCACAGCTACTTGCAGCAACTTGATTTCCCCAAGTTCCGTGCAATAGCCCCAGGATTGGATTCCTTCTAACATTTTAGCGTGTCTCTGACCTTGCAATTTGATTGGCATAATCACTCCGGTTTGCTTTCTAGGTCCTCAAGTGCTCATGACACATAATCATTTCATCCAATGATCGCCTTTGCTTTACCACTCTTTCCTTTTATCTTATTAATAAAAATGTTGGTCTCCACCACTGACTACAATGATTTCCCCGTGGATTCATTTTCAGAGGAGTTACTAAAGCATGGTACTATATTAACCTCTTGCCTTCCCTTCATTTATTTTTTCCCACTTCTTGAAAAGTTCTGAAGCTGAAATGATCAATATTCATACCCATATGCCATTTGGGAGTCCTTGTGCAAAGATGAGTATTTTTTTTTTCATTCCAAGCTTCTTTACCTTTTCTGAGATTGATGCCACCTTGTCAACTTCTCTGCCTCCCGTTCCTTCTTCCTGTCCCATCAGAAAAGGCCCACTCTCTCTCTATCCAACATCTGTGCACATGCTGCACCATAGCAGAATTAATCCTGATAGAATTTCTCTCACCGCATTGAAATTTTACTCAATGACAACATCTAAATTGCTCAAAGCTTTTAATAGCATCAGTTTTAGATAGAGAACTAATCAACCCTGACATCAGTAACACATGCTAAATGTAAAACCATCAGCTAATGCTGCATTCATTAATCACTTTAGTTAACCATCTTGTTTGGCTTGATTGGATTTGATGGTATAAACAACAACAACAAAAAAAGTCATTTTTCTACAGTTGAGTGTATATAAACAAATCAATATGAGTTTACGATTTAAATCACATTAATGGAGAATAATTTAGGGGCTTATTAACATTTTTTTCTATTATGACTCCAAATAAAAACGAAGCAAAACACATTTGCGTCCAACTTTTTTACATCACTCTGTTGGTTCTTGAGATGTCAGTTTAAAAACGTGCTGTTCCACCTTTAAAAGGACTGGATCAGGCAGTCAGTGATTCCGTTCACCTTGATTCTAGTCACAGAAGTGGACCCAACTGAGGGCTCAACCTAGTTGTGGGTATTTGTGAAGGATTCCAGTTAGTGTTTGCTTTGGAAGCGGGAGGCTTCAAGCCACCACATCTCCAGTTCTATAGAATATCAAGTCCTCGTTACAGAACGGTGGCAGGTGTTTGGTATTTTGTGCTATTAAGCGTAGTTTGTGCTCATCTAATTATGCAGGGTTTCGTCGTGTTTCTCGATTCTGTTGAACCTACCTGATGTATTTGGCATTGCAGCTAAGGACTAACAGTGCGAGAGATTTAGAGTCGTCATGTTAGTCCATTAACAAAAGTTTATTATAAAATACACTGTAAGCATTTCCGACTAATGTACCATCAGATTTAAGAAGTCACTGAACAACAAGATGTATTCACTGATTTTCATTCCTGCTGAATCTTTCTGAGACCAGCAGTGTCTCGGTTAATTATTACGTTGCT
The DNA here is from genome assembly GCF_000951045.1 of Mandrillus leucophaeus. NCBI lineage: Eukaryota > Metazoa > Chordata > Mammalia > Primates > Cercopithecidae > Mandrillus > Mandrillus leucophaeus. Next base: position 5,771,652 of record NW_012101587.1, on the reverse strand, counting down.
GCCAGGAGAGAAGGGGAGGAGAATGAAGAGTTGTGGAGGTTGTAAAATCTAGGATATTCCAACCCTGGATTGCCAGAGTTCAGAGTCCATGTTTTTCTGTCACCCAGGGTCAGCATGGGTCTCCCCAGCTCTTCCCTCCTGGTTTTCCACTAAATTCTGAGCCCTGTGGTTACCCTACCTTGATGTGGGAGTCAGAAAGGAGTATATTCCAAGTTCCTTATACTCAAAGGGATAAGAGAAAGCTACTCAGTTGTTAGTTATTCAGACATATTAACCAGTTATACGGAGGCAAAAAAGTTAAGGCAGACAGAAATCGAAATATTTGTTTTTTAACATTTTAATGACGAAATATATGCACATGGACAGAAACGATCACCCAGTGTAGTTGGGGGTACATTGTGACATGCCCTTCGGGGGGACTTTATTGTATTGGAGGAGGGCAATGTATCCAGCTTTGTTAGTAGATGTAGTGTATTAAAGGGTAACTATTGTGATGAGGTTTAGGGGTTAGGAATATCATTTGGGTTTGGTAGGTGCTCTTCTGGAAAACAATGAAGCTGGGAATGTTTCTGGCTTTCTGTTGTATTAATAAAAATAAAAGGTACTGGCCTGGAAACTTTGGTGATTGTGCGCCAGACAGCACGAGAGCCCTGGTCAGTGACACTGTGCTTTGCACTTACTTGCTGCTGGGAGAAGGGAGCGAGCGAGGGCTCTCCTGAGGGCTTGCTCCCGGCCACTTCTCACTGTTCTCACTCATGCTGGGGACTCCTTGGCCTTTGTATTCGCCAGATGCCCATGACTCCTAGCCCAGTCCCCTCTTCTAAGAACCAGGCCCACCCATCTTCCTGCCCATTTCACATCTGAAACTACTCACCTAGTACGAAAACTTCCATCCCTTCCCCGAGCCCGTTTCCCCTCTGGTGCTCCCTACCTTGGTAAGTGGACCATCGGCTAGTTGATAGCAGAGCCCTGCACCGTCTTCCACACTTCCCTCTCTTTCCAATCCAATTCAGGATCAAGGCCAGTCCAGCCCCTTTCTCAAAAGCCACCACTTCCTTCTAGTTCTACTTTCACCTCGCATAGCTCATAAGCCAACACTCTTAAGTTCTGCTGGTTTATTGCAGAAGCCCCTAACCAGTCTCTGCTTACACGACAGCCCCTCTCACTGGATGTGCCATGCTGCAGCCGGCTTGTCCCTCTCACCCTGCTTAAAGCTCTCAACTGGCGACATGGTCTGAGGATTAAGTTAGACATCCCAAGAAGGTCTACAAGTCCTGCACAACTTGCTGTCTGCTTACTCTTCTGGCTTGCTCTGCTGTCACTAGCTATGCCCTGACAACCCCATCCTTCAAATTCTCCCAGTTTCGCAAACATCTAAGAGCTTTCCTGCCTCAGAGCTTCTCAGTCTCTCCCTCCTCCGGCAACGCCCTTACAACCCCCTTGGTCTCGCTAATACCCCTCCCTCCACATTATTCTTCAAATCTTGGTTTAGTTGTAATTTTTCAGGGGAGGTTTTTCTTATTCCTCATGAGTAAGCGAGGTGTCCCTATTACACTACCATAGTCTCCATAGTTCTTTGTAGCATTTATTATCATTGTCGTTAAATACATAGTCATGTACCACATACTGACAATTTGGCCAACAACAAACATATATGACAGTGGTCCCATAAGATTACAATACCATATTGTTACTGTACCTTTTTCTGTGTTTACATACATAGATACTTACTACTGTGTTGTAACTGCCTATAACATTCAGTACAGGAACACACTGCACAGGTTTACAGCCTAGGAACAATAGGCCACATCATACCGCCTAGGCGTGTAGTAGGCTACGCCATCTAGGCTTGTGTGCGTACACTCTAGGGTGGTTGAAGATGTCCAGGGACACATTTCTCAGTATCCCTACTAAGTGATGTATGATTGTATTTCTACAATTTAAAAACTGCCAGCTCTCCTGCTAGACTGTAACATCTTTACAGGCAGAGATTATGTCTGTTTCGTCTATCATGGTGTCTTGAAAGTTCCAGGCATACTGCATGTCATCAGGAAACATTTTAAACACTGAAATGAATGATTTCAACATTTATATCATCCATTCTCATGCTGCAATGCACACTCATGATTTCTGTGCATCTCTCTCCCTCCTATTAAACTTCAAGCTCTATAATATCAGAGACCATGTCCTACTAATCTCTGCATTTCAGGCATCCAGTGGGGTGTGCTGCACACATTAGGTGATCAGTATGATTGCTAACATCTTCCTCTTGACTCTGCAGCTGCGTTTTTTGGGGTCTTCCCTACCAGGTGTGCTGTACCCTTCCTGGACTTCTCTTGTCTTTATGCTCTCCACTTCACGTTGTTCCTAGTTTGAAACTTTCTTGGAGCAGCTAGTGCTGGGGAGAAGCACAGAAAACAAGCCATGCAGAGGTATCAATAGCTAATAATGTTCAATGTGTTAGGCTTCCCAGCAGTGCTTGTATCTTACCAGGGGCCACACCTTCATTGAGAGGCCACAAACCAGAAGCCCAGGAGCCCTGCACTGGCTCCCTCACCCACGCTGATGTGGCTTTCACGATGTCCTAAGCACTTTTGAATGGGAAGCCAACATTCCCAAACTGGAATATGTCACACACACACACACACACACACACACACACACACACACACGATTCCTCTTGAGCAATCAGAAGACGGAGTTAGATGACACTACTCTGCCATTCCTGCAGGTGACAAGAAGTTAAGCTGAGGAGATTACGAAGCCTAGCACCTGACCCTTAAGGCATGCTCAACAAAATTCTTAGAAGAAGCAGAGTAAGGAGAAAGCTCACCAAAGAAAACAAATGCTATTTTATCTGGCTTCTCACTTCTACATATATCTGTCTTCACTTAAAAACAAATTCCCAAACAAATTTCATAAGAGGGCCAAATGACTTTTAAACACAATCTAGTTTAGTAGACAGTATACTATACTATTTTAATGACTGGGCGTGGTGGATCATGCCTGTAATCCTAGCACTTTGGGAAGCAGAGGCAGGAGGATCCCAGTTTTGAGACCAGCCTGGGCAACATAGGGAGATCCTGTCTCTTAAAAAAAGAAAAAGTGTACTATACTATTTTAAATGTCTACTTTAAAATGAATTCAGTGTTATCTGTCATTTTTAATATTATTTTTCACATCAAGTTTGAATATTAATTGTATATGTAATGGCTAAAAAATCATGATTTGAGGTCTTGATTATACAAGACAAAATAAAATACTTGTTTCTATCTTAATGTACAATGGTTAGATCTAGCATAACTATGATAATGATCTGTAATACTATTACCTTTCATAACGCAGAAAAACTTAAACCAAGTCCTAACAGTAGCACATATTCCTTCTGCTCTTCCACTGACCAACTATGTAACATCTACATTCTATATTGCAGAGCACTTAACAAGTAAGAAAGCTCATCTTCCTCTTTATCATGTTGAGAAAACTTTCTTCTTTAAGAAGTATGTTCCTGTAAGGCAGAGGTTGGGTTGGATATGTTCTATATTTTGCTCAGCTGTCCAAAGTCCTAATAAATTGATAAAACACAAAGACAAGAATGCAGGAGATTTTCTGAAGCAACAAAATGATGCATTCTTTTTAATTCCCAGCGTGATGTAGAAGAGAAGTGATAGCAGGTGTAATAAGTATAATTTATCTTCTCTTCTTTTCTTCTTCTTCCCCTTCCTCCTCCTCTTCCTTTCCTTTCCTTTTCCTTCCTTCCTCGCTCTCTCTCTCTTTCTCTCTTTCTTTCTTGAGTTTCATTCTTGTTGCCCAGGTTGGAGAGCAATGGTGTGATCTTGGTTCATTTCAACCTCCACCTCCCAGGTTCAAGTGATTCTCCTGGCTCAGCCTCCCGAGTAGCTGGGATTACAGGCGCCCACCACCACACCCAGCTACTTTTTTGTATTTTTAGTAAAGATGGGGTTTTACCATGCTGGCCAGGCTGGTCTCAAACTCCTGACCTCAAGTGGAGGTCACCCATCTTGACCTCCCGAAGTGCTGGAATTTCAGGCATAAGCCACCACGCCTGGCAAGTATAATTTCTTAACAGTTATGAAAAGTAAACACTTCGGAGCTATTTTAGTTTGGATAGAATTGAAAAGAAAAAAATGTCATTATGTGGACACATGTTATTTAAAAACATTATTCTAGTGTTATTCCTTATGCAGGATGAAAAAAGATGTCAGATAAATTATGCCTTTGACTATAACAGAAAATCTAAAGCTTTAAATCATCTCACCTCCCACACTGAAATTCACCAAAACAGCATTGGAAAAGAACTCAGATTTAAAATTCTAGTGTGGGAGGTTAAGTGTTCATAGCATATTCTTATTGCCATTGTGAGTAGGCACTTGAATGGAATGACAAAAAATGTTAATTTAAAGGAAATGAAACTTTAAATGACACTTAAATTAGTCATCAAAAATGACTAGTCACCAAAAATGACCATCGCTTCCTTCAAATTTTAAATAATAATAACCAAATAAAGGAAGCCATCTATAGTTTGTTTAAAATCCCACTTTCAGTCCCAGAAGGCAGAGTTCAGGGATACTTTAGCAGGTAAAAGTAAGGGGAGAGGGCTCTGAAAAGGAGAGATCAACAGAGAAAAAGCAACAAATTCAGCATACTCTGCCTAAATCACTGGTTGATCTCTGAACTATGCATGTGTGAGGCAGATTCAATCCTTTCAGCAAAGGCTAAAGAACTATATGAGATTTTAGTTGCTCCCCATGAAAGGAGAGAAAATGCTTGGAGTATGAATACAACCAAAGGAACTACCTGTTAAAACAAAACAAAGAAACAAAAAACCCTCTAATGCTTGTCAGAGGAACATAATAGAATCAGGAATCTCTGCACTATATTTCTCAAATGTCTAGGATACAACCACAAGATTGCTAGACATTTAAGAAATAAGAAAACATGAGTCATAATAAAAATAAATGGGAAAATTAATGAGAATTAACATCAAGATACTCCAGATATTCAAATCAGCAGACAAAATTTCAAAGTAGCTATTATAACTGTGCTTAAAGACATAAAGGAAAATGCATCTGTAATAAATAAGCAAATAGGAAATCTCATCAGAAACAGAAATTATAAGGAAAAAAATAAAATTTGAGAACTTAAAAATATAATATCTGAAATAAATCATGAGATGATTTTAACAGAAGGGTGGATGTGACAGAAGAAGGAATCAGGGAACATGGGAGATAGATCAACAGAACTTATCAACCTGAAGGTCAGAGAAAAAATAATGGAAAAAGAGGACAGAGGTTTGGTGAGCTGCGTATAATATCAAAAGGTGTGACATATTTAATTGGAAACCAAGAGAAACAGAGTAAAATAAAATTATTTGGAGAAATAATGGTCCCAAACTTCCCAAATTTTGTGAAAGACATATACTTACAGATTTCTAAAGGTCAGAAAGTGCTGAGCAGGAAAAATCAGATGAAAATCGTGTCTAGTCATATCACAAATTATGGAAAACCAAAAATAAAGAGAAATTCTTTAAAGCAGACAGCAAAAATGACAAATGACATATAAGGAAACATAAAGGCAAGCAAAGATCTGAATGGCCTCTAATTGCTTATCAGAAGCAAATGGAGGCCAGAAGACATTTAAATATATCTTTTAATTTAACAAACATCTTACAGATGACAGATGGCTAAGATTTGCCTCTTAATCCATTCTAGTAATCTCTTCCTTTTAAATGGAATGCTTGGTCACTAACATTTAATATCATTAATAACAGCTGAATTAAGGCTTCTCATTTTACTATTCACTTTATGCTTTATCTATAACTTTCAGCTATAAACCTTTTGGGAGGTTATACGTAAAAAATATAGGGGAACAAGACAAAAAAATGTGTGCAAAAATATGAGTAAGGTCTGATTATTAGGGAGAAGTATTATAACTTGATTTTGATAATTGCATTGTGGTGGTTCACAAAAAATATGCATAAACCATAAAATATGGTAAAATGTGAATAATTATAGAATCGGGGTGAGGGGTATATGGAAGTTCTTTGTCCTTTTAATAAATTTTATGGTAAGTCCAAAATTATATTAAAATAAAAATTACAAAGCAAAAAAAAAATGAGGCCAGAAATTAAATGCTCTCTAAATCCCAGGGGAGTCTGACTGATTACTTTGTAAGAAGAAAATTAAACTTAGTATTTTTTCTTGCTTTTTTATCCTAATTAGGGAAAATACACCATTGATCATTGATCTCAATTAGGGAAAACATGCCATTGATCATGAATTCAAAAGTTCTTCTGAGATGGTTCAGGTGTCCATTCTTCCTGTTGACAAAAGTCTCCTGTAATATTTTTAGCTTTGGATGGGTGAGAAATGCAGTGAAAGGGAAACTTGAAATTAGTTACTCTAAAGCAGAACTCCTGAGGAAGAGGATCACTTGGGAATGAGAGTATACACCATAAGCCCCTAAGCTATCATTCACTGCTCTTGGCCTTGGAAGAAAAGATTCTGGTTTAAATTCCTGGCTGAAGAGGTAACATAATATAGCACAATGGTTCCCAAACTTTCCTCCATATTGGAATTACCTGGGGACTTTAAGAAGTACTGATGCCTGGGTTCCTCTTCCCCTGCCCGACTTTCTACTTTTCTTGCTATGGGGTATCACCTGGGATTTTTTTTTTTAAGTTCCTGAGGTGATTCTAATGTGCAGCAAACTCAGAAAGCACTGGTGTAGAGGTGAAAGTGTGTTGAGTGGACTCTGGTTCAAATTCGGACTCCAGATTTTACCAGTTGGATAATCTTGTGCAAAATATGTTATTTCTCTGAGCCTTGGTTTCCTTAGCTGTAAAGTAGGAATGGGAACATCTTGATTGCAGAGTCGTTGGCAGCACAATGGCAATATATGTAGAACACTTAGCACAGCACCTAGCATGCAGTAGACACTCAATACATGGTGTTACTTATTTTTGTTATTTTACTTTTCTATTTTTCCATTTATACATAGATAAATATTCTACAATTTCTTAAAGAGGAATAATTAGAAAGCAACTTATGTGTGCGGCTGGGGTGTGTATAATGCAGTTACAAGTTGGGATCCTCTTTGTTCTGAAGTTGAAGTCTCTTGCTAGGAAGTGTCCAGGTACAAAAAGACAGTAGCAGTGAGGACCCAGGTCACCACACGTTCTTGGTATTATCTCTCAAATCTCAACAGAGAATGACAGATGTCATACTGTCCTTGCACTTTCTTTTACTTCATTGATTGAATGTATTAAATTAGGTCATCACATTTATAAAGATGAAATCAATCATATTTGAGATAACTACAACTATTGGCTTCCTACCCTGGATCCATTTCTCCTTTTCCTTCCTAATTCTTACTTTATTCATGTTTCCATCCCTTTCCCACTCAGCCAAATGCCACAGGTAGAGCTGACACCTTCCCAAGATCCAGGTGACCTCTGAGGCCTACGGGCAATCCCATTCCTGTTTGCAGTGCTTAGCTCAGGGTACGTATGTGAGCCACTTCTGGCCATGGGATGTGAAGGCATGCTTGCTGGGGGCTTTTGGGAAGTTCCTTTTCTCTTAAGAGAAAAATCATAAGAAAAGAAGTTCTCTTTTTTCTCTCTAGATGTTATCCCTGGAATCACTCTAGCCATCTTACTACAGCCTGATGTTGAATCGGGCATTGAGAATTGAAGTGCAGATGAGAAAAATCTAGGTCCTCGATACTAACATTCAACTCCTGAGTCAAAAAATTCTGAAGCCTCCTTTATGTCTGGATGACAAATTTATGAGCCAACACACTTTTTTATTGATTAAAGTAGTGGAAGTTCATTTCTATTATCTGCAGCTAAAAGCTTCCTGGTATAAGTGCTTTGCGTTATCCTCTCAATTATTCTACATTTCACCATCATTTTCAAAGCAGTAATATTATACATTTCTAATTTGCATAACTTGCTACAGTTTTCAATTTTTTTTTTTTTACCATAGTTAACACAAAGTCCTTGAAGTGAATATCATCTTTATCATGATTCTATTTTAGTAATAAGAAACTGAGGCTCAGAAAGTTTAGGTAACACAGTAGGAAATGATGAAACTGAAACAAGAAATCATGTCTATTTGATTCTGTTTCTTTCCTGTAAAGACAGTCATTAATGCTCTTCACTAAATGTTTTCATTTCTTCTGACAATGCCAAGATTGCACTTCCCCATCCTTTTGAAGTCACTTGCGGCCACGATAATTTCCTTGGCCCAATGCAATGTGAACAGAGAAGATATATTTTACTTCTGGGCCACAGCTTCAAGAACCAGTGCATGTTTTGTTGACTTCTCTTTCTCTGTAATGCAGATAATGGAAGTCCCATGAGCCTGGGTCCCACAAAGAGACATGGAGTGTAGCATCCAGCAATGTCATGATAAATTTGTAGTGGGAATTAACAATACACATTTGTTATTATAAACTACTAAGATTTGGTTATAAACCACTAAGCTTAACCTAGCCATTGCTAACTGATAAATTCATAAAGTGGCTATACCACTTTCTGTGTTTTTAAGTGGTAATAATTTAACTCAGTTCTCTGATACCTCAATTCTAAATATTTTTTTTCTGAGAAATCTATGTAAATTTTACCCAGAAATAGTAAAGTTTAAAAAATGTTATTTCGATAGTTTTTGTGGAACAGGTGGTTTCTGGTTACATGGGGAAGTTCTTCAGTGGTGAGTTCTGAGATTTTGGTGCACTCATCACCCAAGCAGTGCACACTGTACCCAATGTGTAGTCTTTTATCCCTCACCCCTCGAGTTCCCAGAGTCCACTATATCATTCTTATGCCTTTGCATCCTCACAGCTTAGCTCCCACTTATGAGTGAGAACATACAATATTTGCTTTTCCATTCTTAAGTTACTTCATTTAGAATAATGGTCTCCAACTCCATCCAGGTTGCTGCCAACGCCATTACTTTGTTCCTTTCTATGGCTGAGTAGTATTCCATAGTGTATATATATCTCATTTTCTTTATCCACTCATTGGCTGATGGGCAGAAATAAATTAATTAGCTAAAAATACATTTACATAGTCATCATCAAACCAGGTGTTCATTTAGGTTAATAAAACTGTAGTTCCTGACAGCTTTCTTTGAGACAAACAGACTTACATCAGTTTTTCTCAACAGTTGAATCCTAGGCATTCTGTGTGTATTTAAAAATGTTGCCTCAGTAGGAAGAAGTTGTTAGGATGAAGTGCTAGTGCTTTATCTGAAAAGTATCTCCCTCCTCCCAGCAAGCCACTCTGTTGGGACTATATCCAGTGCAGAGGTCCAGAACAGAAGCAGCATGCAGGTGAACAGATGTTTAAGGTATTAGACAGAGGGAAATCGTCACCAGGTACCCAACATAGACAGAATCAGAGAACATGACGTCACTTCTTTGAACGTCATTTTTCTCATCTGCAAAATGCAAATGATGTATCTATTTAGAGTAGTTAGATTAATTGAAATAATGCATATATGGTTTGTAGCATAATGCCTGGCATTTATTTAATAGTTAATATATTTTAATTTTATACATCCTCATTTTGTCAACTTGCTATTGTAAAAGTGTTTACTATTCATTATCCAATGGAAAAAATATCACATATACCCAGAAAAAGATGTGAATATATTGATTGCTTTCTTTTCTCAGACACGATAAAAGCATACATTTTGAATTTATGAAGACTGAAAATCTTTGCTCTGAGTTTTTCCTTTGCAACTTTCTTAAGACTGTAACTGGTAGATTTGGCAATAAAACTTCTGTATCATTTAGGCTGCTTCATGGTGCAAGTAAAAGAAAACTAGACTTAAATAAGAAAAGGATTTTTTTTTTTTTTTGGTTAACAGGTCTCAAGTGGGGCTGGCTTCGAGGAGGTCTTGACCCCAGGGGTTCCTTGTGTCACTGTAACCACCCAACGAGTTCATCTTGCCCGCTGCCCAGACACAGTGGATTCATCAAGACAGAGGAACTGCAATGAAGAGTTTAATTCACACAGAGCTGGCTAAACAGGAGACCAGAGTTTTATTATTACTTAAAGCAGTCTCCTGAAAATTCAGAGACTGGGATTTTTAAAGGATAATTTGGGGAGTAGAAGACCAGGGAGTGGGGAGAATTGATTGCTCTGGTGTGACATGAAATCATAGGGAACTGAAACTGTCCTCTTGCACTAAGTCAGTTCTTGGGTGGGGGCCAAAGGACTAGATGAGCCAGTTTATCCATCTGAGTGGTGCTGGCTGATAGAGTGCGGGTCTGAAAAACGTCTCAAGCATCAATCTTGGGTTTTACAATAGTGATGTTATCCTTAGGAGCAATTGGGGAGGTTTAGAATCTTGTGGCCTCTAGTTGCATGACTCCCAAACCATAATTTCTAATCTTGTGGCTAATTTGTTAGTCCTACAAAGGCAGTCTGGTCTCCAGGCTAGAAGGGGGTTTGTTTTCAGAATGGGCTGTTATCATCTTTGTTTCCAACTTATACTATAAACTAAGTTCCTCCCAAAGTTAGTTCTGCCTATACCCAGGAATGAACAAGGACAGCTTGGAGTTTAGAAGCAAGATGGAGTTGGTGAGGTCAGATCTCTTTCACTGT
>NW_012101587.1:5738108-5758534 GCF_000951045.1 Mandrillus leucophaeus | reverse complement strand
TTAATAGTTAATATATTTTAATTTTATACATCCTCATTTTGTCAACTTGCTATTGTAAAAGTGTTTACTATTCATTATCCAATGGAAAAAATATCACATATACCCAGAAAAAGATGTGAATATATTGATTGCTTTCTTTTCTCAGACACGATAAAAGCATACATTTTGAATTTATGAAGACTGAAAATCTTTGCTCTGAGTTTTTCCTTTGCAACTTTCTTAAGACTGTAACTGGTAGATTTGGCAATAAAACTTCTGTATCATTTAGGCTGCTTCATGGTGCAAGTAAAAGAAAACTAGACTTAAATAAGAAAAGGATTTTTTTTTTTTTTTGGTTAACAGGTCTCAAGTGGGGCTGGCTTCGAGGAGGTCTTGACCCCAGGGGTTCCTTGTGTCACTGTAACCACCCAACGAGTTCATCTTGCCCGCTGCCCAGACACAGTGGATTCATCAAGACAGAGGAACTGCAATGAAGAGTTTAATTCACACAGAGCTGGCTAAACAGGAGACCAGAGTTTTATTATTACTTAAAGCAGTCTCCTGAAAATTCAGAGACTGGGATTTTTAAAGGATAATTTGGGGAGTAGAAGACCAGGGAGTGGGGAGAATTGATTGCTCTGGTGTGACATGAAATCATAGGGAACTGAAACTGTCCTCTTGCACTAAGTCAGTTCTTGGGTGGGGGCCAAAGGACTAGATGAGCCAGTTTATCCATCTGAGTGGTGCTGGCTGATAGAGTGCGGGTCTGAAAAACGTCTCAAGCATCAATCTTGGGTTTTACAATAGTGATGTTATCCTTAGGAGCAATTGGGGAGGTTTAGAATCTTGTGGCCTCTAGTTGCATGACTCCCAAACCATAATTTCTAATCTTGTGGCTAATTTGTTAGTCCTACAAAGGCAGTCTGGTCTCCAGGCTAGAAGGGGGTTTGTTTTCAGAATGGGCTGTTATCATCTTTGTTTCAAACTTATACTATAAACTAAGTTCCTCCCAAAGTTAGTTCTGCCTATACCCAGGAATGAACAAGGACAGCTTGGAGTTTAGAAGCAAGATGGAGTTGGTGAGGTCAGATCTCTTTCACTGTCATAATTTTCTGTTGTAATTTTTGCAAAGGTGGTTTCATCACTAGGACGCTCTGTCTTCACTACAAGTCTGTGTTGTCCATGTCAAGCATTATTCATTCAAAAAGAAAGAGAGGAAGGAAAAAAAAAAGACTTCCCTTTTTCCTTAGAATCAGAAAATTAGTCTTGAATGAGATCAGTGGAATCTCTCAGTTGGAAATGAGGTCAAACTGACTTCCTTAGAGTTTTAGTAACTCAAAATACTCAAAATAGAACTGAAACATAAACTTAGATTTTACTTCACTGCTCAAGGGAGGAAGATAAATGTTAACTAAATCCCCAAGGTAAGAAAGGTAGCAAGATAAGCCACCCAAAGATCACAGAATGCCCAATCCATATACAGAATTGTGCTACTGTCATTGTTAAGAAATTTATCACCTTGTTATACAAGACCAACAGTGCTGAAATAGCTATTAAAAGAGTAGGAAGTACTAAATTTTCAAATAAATTTTAAGTTTCAAGTGAACTCTTTGAAGGTTGAACCCAGTTTTATCTTTTATATAACAGGGACCCAATAAATGTTGGTTAATGGAATAAAAATAACATCCACAGCTGGTCACCTGTTGTAAGGAAATTGTTTTCCACATTTTTCTCTAGAATTTTAAAATAACTATTACTATTAAAATGAGTCCACATGATAGATGGAAAAGGTTGACTCTGGAGTTTAAGGTTGAGTTCCACTTTTACTAGCTGTGTGATCTTGGAACAGTTTATTAGAGTCTTCTAAATTACTGTTCCTTACTGTGGATAAGAGAATTCATGTGGATTACAATCAGAATTAAAACAGATAATGTCTACGAAAAGTTCTCTATGAACTATTTAAAAAGGTAACTAATTATCACTTGAATGTATTCTGATTTAAACTGAACTGTGTTGGAATTGGCCTTGAGTGATGATTCGGTCTAGAAAGCCTATCCTCAGAACATTACCAAAAAAAAAAAAAAAAAAATCCAATTACTTACAACGATTTTTTTGAGATGGAATCTCGCTCTGTCGCCCAGGCTGGAGTGCAGTGGCGCAATCTCGGCTCACTGCAGCCTGCGCCACTGGGTTCAAGCTATTCTCCCGCCTCAGCCTCCAAGTAGCTGGAATTACAGGCTCGCACCACCACGCCCCGCTAATTTTTAAATTTTTAGTAGAGACGGGGTTTCACCATGTTGGCCAGGCTGGTCTCAAAATCCTAGCCTCAAGCAATCCACCGTCTCCACCTCCCAAACTGTTGGGATTATGGGCGTGAGCCACCCGGCCTGGCCAATGATCTTCCTAAATAGAAATCTGATCACATAACTTTCCATTACAGAGTCTAACCCTACTCTATCCCTAACCCTGCGCCTACAACATAGTCAAAACTCTAGCAAGGCAGATGACCTCAAGCAGGATTTCACCGCGTCTTTGTCACAGCACTTAACAAGCTGTGATGTATTTATTCGTCTACACAGGTCTCCCTACTAGATTCTGAGTTTCAGAAGAAAGGCCTCCAACTCGAGGTTCATGAATGGACCTGCACAAGGGGCAGGCGAGCTGTTCACCACCACGTCCTGATGTTCTGCCTTTTTTTTCCTAGCAAGCCCGTGTGCTGGGCCGTTAACGTTCATAAAAAGTCCTTGTCGAACGTTTTAAACAGCCAAGGTGTTTCAGCTTTAATAAAAGCTGAAAGTTTGGCAATACCAAACTGGTCACCAAGCCACATTCGCTTCTTGGTCTCCTTTTTGGTATCAGAGTTCGGCTGGTGGCTTCCCGTGGCCTCTGAAACAAGGACCTTATTTTGGGGAGCCATTCGAGAGATTTTTCTCATCGTTTAAAGTAGCATTCTCGCCTTGCACAGCTGAAAGTCATTTCTCGAAATCGGAGCGCCAGAAGCGACAGGAGCCACTCCAGGTCCCGGGGAAGCCGGCAGACACGCAGCGGGCTGCGTTTGCCAGCGTAGGCCTCTCCGGTCCCGCGCCGTTCTGGGCCTTCTCCGTGTTTCCGGCGCCGCCCTCGGGGTCCCTTATTGAGGGCGAGAGCCGGGTGGAGGGACAGGGCAGGAAGCAGGCGGGATCGGCCTGGGAAGAACCCGTTCTGGGACCCTCTAGAAATCCCAGACGCACCTCCCGGGTCGACATCGCCGGCCTTCGAGCCCGACGCGCTCAACGTATTTAGATAGACTCCTTCGGCTCTCCGTTTTCCTTGTCTAAGGGAGGGGTGGGACTTCCTGTTTTATCTCCGAGCGGCTTCCGGCAAGAGCTGATGGGTTAAAAACAAGACAACACATGAGCCTGCCGGCCACTCGGATAAAAAACAAGGAACTCGACCTGGATCTTACTAAACCAGTTCCAAGATTCTGTTTTTCGGCTGTGGCATCCGGCGCTGCATCCACGACGGAGTCGCCCTGGATGTCACCGGAAGTCCTTCAACGGAGAAACAGGATGTCCCGCCTCTTCCTCCCAAAGGGAAGACGGTGAGCCGGAGGAGTCAGTCAGAGGGGCGAGCAGGAGCGATTCTGTCGCCAAACAGGTAAGTTATTCTCTGGCCGGGGCGGGGGGTTTGGAGGCGGGGACCGTCCAGCGTCAGCGCGGGGCCTGGGGGCGGTGGCTTGAGGGCTTGAAGCCGGGCGGCTGGGCGCCCAGAGTCCCGTCTGGGCCCTTCGCTCTTTCTCCTCCCCCCTCCCCCCGCCTCCGCCCCTCCCTGTCGCCTTCCTTCCCGACACCCGCCCAGACTCACGCCCGGACACACACCCTCACTCGCTCGCACACGCTGCCTCGCCGCCCTCCTCCCCCCGGCCCCCGCCGCCGCCCTGCCCTCTCACCCGCTCGCACCGCAGGCCGGTCCCGCGGGCAGCCTCGCGTCGCGCCCTCGCGCGAGCGGAGCTCTCGTGGACACCTCGGGGCTGCGGATCCAGCGTGGCCTCGGTTTCCCCTGCTCGGTCCGCCTGTCCGCGCAGAAACAGCCCCCCACCCTCTCGGGATGCACCCCTGCACCGAAATCGGGCCGTTCTCGCTTGCCCAGGTTGCTCTCAAGTGGAAAATAGATGCTCCCTTAGCTGCACAGCTGCAAGGTTTAGCGTCTGGTTTCCAGCAGGGGCTCCCTGGACCGCCCGCCCACTCATGTGTCACCCCCAGGTGCCCTGGTTGCGCCGCTGCTACTCGCGCCTTCTTCCGTTAAGCGACGCTGGTGTGGGCGGGGGAGGGCACACGAGTGCGTTGGCCGAGAGCACCGCCGTGGCAGCGCAGGGTCCTAGCCACTCCCGACTTCAGTCCGCTTTGCGCCACTGCGGGGAGACCCCCGGCTGCCTGACACCGCTGCGGGCAGCAGTGGGTTTCTCAGTAGATGCTCACCTCTTCCCAGCCAGCCAGTTAGCACGCCTTGGGTGCGTGGCCTCCTTCTGGAGTTTAAGCTGGTGGAGACGGGGTGCAGTGGCCACTGACCTCTGTCGGTTGAGCTGGGGTTTCAGTAGCCCTTTTATTTCATTGGGGAATTTTGGAGTAGGACATCCCACATCCGTGGACACATATGTAGAATACTTTTATAGGTAATTACAGTCTTAATAGTGATTTGAGTTACAGCTTTGCAGTCTATGCCTGGGGACATCCTAGTCGTAGTACGTATCTGTTTTGTGGCGAGGTGCTAGTCCATTTAGAACATTGTAGACAAGGGCCCTAACATATACTCATCAGAACCCTGTTAAGAAGAGCTCATATGTCATTTGGCATACTCACTGTACTTCATGTAGTACAGCAGTCTTGTGTAGTAGGAATTATTCTCTTTTTATAAACAGACTCACTTTGCTGTATACAAAATTACTGCTACTGGCACAAGGTAAAGCTCTTTTCTTGCACGACATGTAAGGCAGGTGTGATAATTGCTCATAACACAGTTGCTACTGGTGTGTGTGTGTGTTTTTTTAAACTTTATTTTGGAATAAATTAAGATTTACAGAAAAGTTGCAAACAATAGGACAGTTCCATTGGTACCTTTTAAGCAGAGCAAAGTGGCTCCATTTCAAAAACACTGGTTCTTGCTTTATGCCAAACACCCTTCTAGGTGTTGGAAATAATAATATACTTCCGTAGAGGATTTTGAGGTCTGGTCGAAGAGACGTAAATAAATATAATACCCTTTTCTACGTACTAAAATAGAGAGATGGGAGCACAGTGGAAGTTACGGCTGATTGATGATGGAGAGTGGTGAAAGCTTCTTCTAGGATATATTATTTGAGTTAGGTCTCAAGGACTAGTGGGTATTCACCTGGTTGAAGGGACGTTTTCCCCAATATTCATTCCAATTAGGTTTGTTTTATTAGAGTAGAACTCGCTCACCTTAATAAAATAGACTCTCCTAGTTTGATTTCTTCTCTTTCTCATCTCCTTTAAGAAGGTGGTTTGTATCCCAGATAGAAGAATCCTACTTTCGAAATCCATGAATAGGCGAGTAAATTAAGCTGTGTATTTCTAATTGGTGGTTGTGACTCTCCACTGTTGTTGAGATTGGTTTTTCAGGAGTGCACTGTGGTCCTCCACTAAGCGTTTTCCTTGCTTTCCAGCTCTGATTACTGGTGAAATTAAGTAATTCGTTCAGGAAACATTGCATGCTTGCTTTGTGCCAGTCATTGCACTAGAGTAAAATGAACAAGATGGTGGAGAATATAAGCCAGCAAATGTGCATTGGCAGTGCAGTCTAATGTCATGCACACAGAGTGTCACAATGCCAGTCATGATTCTTGGTTGTCAACCGTGGCAATGGACTTGGCTGACTTAAGCAGAAAAGGAATTTATTGGAAGGCTATAGATGGCTTTCAGAATTGATGGGAAGGCCGGGGAACTGGATTCAAAAAACAGGCAGCAACCAAAAGAGGCTGGCTGGATGGGGCCACAGCCAAGGCAATATCACATAAATAGCCTACTTAGAAGTTTGCTACTGGTGACATTGCCACTGGAGAAACTGCCATGTCTGTTGCTGGACTTTTGACTCTCTTCTACCACTGAAAAATCTCTTATTGCTCCTGCATCTTTGTGACATTTTTTGCCAAGCCACTGCAGTTGCCAGGGAGCAGGGAGATGGAGAGAGATGTTCTTTATCTCTCGCAAAGACCCACACGTTAAAGGAGTCTTACTAAATAGAAGGCAGCTTGGGCTGTGGGTAGCCCTGAAAGCAAAAGTGTCCAGCATAACCACTGAACCTGGCAAGCCTAAAGAGGTTAGGGAGGAATACCAGGAGGGAATGACGATCAGAGAATGAACAGGAACTCATTGGGCAAAGAGAGAGAGTGCGGCTAGGGAATCAAGTTTCAGGTAGAAGACTTCCAAGTGTCAAAAGGTAATGTGGAACATTTCAAGAATTAAAAGTTTGGCTGGATCACGGAGTATGAGAGGAGGTGTGGAAAATAAGGCTGGAGAGGCCCTCCTGAAGAAATACAGGCAGCATAGTGACATGTACACACTTTTGCTTGTTTTAAGCCCTTCGGTTGCAGCTATGGAGACCAGTTGGCATGGCGTAAGGCTAGGGGACGGGGATCTTTCAGAGGCTGTTGCATTGGTACTAGATTAGACATCACAGAAGTCTGAATTAGGGTAGTGGCCCAGAGGTAGGGGAAGTGAGTGGATTGTACATGCTCAGTTAGTGGAGTGGGTTCGGGGATGGAGTAGGTGAGATGGACGAGTCAAGGTGGACACTGACGTGTCTGCTTTGGGTGACTGGGTGGAGCCTGGTGTTCCCTGTGTGCCGATGGAAGGTGAGCAGGTGCCCCAGTAAGATACTTCAGTGTGGGCTCGTTTCTGTGGACATGTTGAGTGGGCAGTTGTGTGGATGAGTCTGCAATCCCAGAGGACCACCAGCATCTCACTGCAGCCTTGGTTCCTTCAGTTAGTTGTGTGTGTGTGTGTGTGTGTGTGTGTGTGTCCTTCACTAGATTATAGCAAGACTGGCTTTCATGTGTATGCACCCCAAGTCTCTTGGCATGGTGTCTCACACATAGAAGGGGGTGTTAGGCCATTCTTGCATTGCCTAAAATGAAGAGATAGCCAAGGCTGGGTAATATACAAAGAAAAGAGGTATAATTGGCTCTCGGTTCTGTGGGCTCTACAGAAAGTGTGGCACTGGCATCTGCTGGGCTTTTGGTGAAGCCTCAGGAAACTCTCCACCATGGCAGAAGGCAAAGGGGGAGCCAGCATATCCCATGGCAAGAGCAGGAGCGAGAGAGTGGGGAGGTGCCACACACTTCTAAACAGCCAGGTCTCACGAGAACTCACTCACCGTCTCAGGAGAGCACCAAGCCATTCGTGAGGGCCACCCCCACCATAGTTCAGTCACCGCCCACCAGGCCCTACGTCCAACACTGAGGACATGAGATTTGGAGGGGATGCATATCCAGACTGTATCAAGGGGAATCAGTAAATATTGTGGAATTTAATGGATTGAGTACGAGTCGTTTGGAGCAGAAAGGAAGTACAAAACATGCGTCTATACAATATATGCATACATATGTGTTTATATAGCTACCTACGTATGTATCTTAACTTGCTTGCGTCACTAGTAGGGGATCCACATCTGTATATATCTATATTTTGTAGTGGAAAGACTTTTTATTCTTATCAGTATTGTGACTAGAACGTCTCCTTATGGTAATTATATGGGTAGATCATAATTGTAGTAACTCCCTGCTTACTTTATTATCTTGCAATTCCAGCTACCTGGAATAAAACCCAGAAATAGCCTTGCAAGAAGCTGATGACAGTGTAGGAGTGTAAAGGAATTACAGCCTCCCTCAATAAAGTACAATCTAGAACTTCTAGAATTGGGCACTGAAAGAACCTTTTGTGGAAGAAGGTGGAGAGAGATGATGGTCTCCAACGCTGTCTTCTTTAAGTGTCATTTTTCCTTTGGAGGATTATCACTCTTATTCATACAGCAGTTTCCAGATATAATAATCCTGGTTTAACAGTTTGTTTCTCTTGAGTATAACTGAGAAAACTGGACATTTTAAGTGTTAAGTACTTAGGGACAGTAAAAGGCAAATAAACATAGAAGTCAATGGCGGTAGCAATAATAATGTTATTGAGCTCTTTGTATAAACACTGTGCCAGGTGCGTCTGTACATAATCTCGTTTAATCCCCCCAGATCTTTGGAGGTGTATACTACATTTTACTGATTTATGGGACACTCAGATTTAGGATAAATAGCTTGTGCAAGGGGACACAGTTATTAAATGGTAGAGCCAGGATTTGGACCAAGATGGTCTGACTTCAGAACCCCTATTTTTAGTCACTAAGTTATATTATCTTCTACAATATTTTAGCATTGATTCATTCAACTTTTTTTTTTTTTTTTAGCTTCTCTTATGTCCAGTGTAGTCTGTGAGTTATTAGAGATCTCGGAAAGGGTAGGATAAACACAGTGCCCTGGTCCTGCTGGGAAACGCACATCCTGTGCTGTGTGGTACAGCCCAGGGTGCGGTAGGCTGAGTGTGTGAGGGGAGTTGGGGGCAGGGAAGAAGCCACAGGGGGACTCCTGCACTGACCCCTGAGCCTGCCCTGGTGTGTGGGGACGGGTCATTCAGGAGAGCGGTGAGGCTCCCAGGCAGCCCGGCAAAGCATCGGGCAGTGTAGCATTTGGAAGCAGCGGCCACACTGTGACGGGTCTTGAAGGCCAAGGTAATACTTGAAGCGTTTATTGTAAGGCCATTGGGGAGCCAGTGATAGGTTCATGCATTTGTTCATGTCTTAGCGTTTATTTAAAGAAAGTTGAGTCCTGCAGCACTCACTGTGCTCCACAGATGTTATGAGAGTTGCTTATAAGGAGTCTTGCTTTAATTTGGAAGAAGGTTTAGGGAGACTTCTCAGAGGAAAGGAAGTCCCCCCTGCCCTTCAGTTATTTACTTAGTTGTTTACAATTGAACATCCAATGCATGCACACCCTCAACAATTGCAGGTAGTACAGTGATGCCTCAGACTCCAGGGCTGCTCTCCAGAGACAATCACTATTAACAGTTTCTTGAGTCTTGAGTTTCCTTCTAGAAGTGCCCATTCTTTTTTTTTTGAGATGGAGTCTCACTCTGTTGCCCAGGCTGGAGTGCAGTGGCATCTCGGCTCACTGCATGCTCCGCCTCGCAGGTTCACGCTATTCTTCTGCCTCAGCCTCCCGAGTAGCTGGGATTACAGGCGCACCGTCTCCCTCGTAATTTTTTTGCATTTTTAGTGGAGACGGAGTTTCACCATGTTAGCCAGGATGGTCTTGATGTCCTGACCTCATGATCCGCCCGCCTCGGCCTCCCAAAGTGCTGGGATTACAGGCGTGAGCCACCGCGCCCGGCCAAAGTGCCCATTCTTCTAATGTGAGCAAAGCAAATGACAACGGTATCTTCTCTATGAAACAGTTCTGACAGTAAAGCCCAACCACGTAAGGCAGGCCAGGTAATCGGTGTCTGTACTGAGGACGTAGCTTAGGCTTGGGTTTCCTGGAACCTCAGTCTGTTGCTGAGACACCACTGATGCCTGTGAAACAGTAGATCCATTCCATATCTTTCTTTATTCTTAAGTGTTGGTTTTTTTTTTGGTAGTTGTTGGTTTTTGTTTTAACATTCAAGCACTGAAGAGGAGAAGTGCTCCCTGATTTGAGGCACTTTTCCAGAGGTAACCATTGTTAAGTCATTTCAGTCTTAACAGGATGTCTTGGTGAGCTTCCAGTGTTACCTCATCTATGTAATATTTTCTATTATGGATATATTAGCTTATTTAAATGTTATTAGTGGACATTAAGGATTTCTGGCCTGTGTGATTTGGTGGGTTGTAAAGCTATTTACTGCCATAAAGAACAAAGGAAAAGGGGTAAGTTTGTGGGGGAAGTTGAGTGCGTGTGACATCCAGATGGACTTAGGGGTCTGGTACCTCCAGAGCTGTTAGCTAGAGATAAACATTTAGGCGTCATGGATAGTGGATGGGAATGAAAACCATGGAAGTTCACTTGGTCACTAAGGAAGGGGGATGAAGAGATAAGAGAGGCCACCTCCTCACAAAGTACAAGGTTTGATTCCATTGTAGCTCCTTTGCTTCCTGGGATTCGGGGAATTCCATTACGTTCTTTAGACAGGTCCTTGCCTAGTTTTTCTCCTTGTTAGCTCTTGATTTGCATCCCTGTGGCAAGTTCCCTTCTCCCTATCCCAGAAGCTTCCTCATGTGCATTTGGATCCTTTGCTCGTCTGCTGTGGCCACCAGGGGTCTTAGGTTTAACTCACACTTCCAAGACCTCCCCAGGCCACACTCGCACAGTCTGGAGAAGGGGAGGAACGAGAGCCACAGCTTGCCAGCCGAAAGTGACACATCTCCTCTCGGGGGTGGTCCTTGCAACTGTCTGCACAGCTGTCCTGACACTGTCTTTCCAGGTGGCTGCTCCAGTGCAGGGACATGAGAGCCACATCATGGATGTAGGCACAGCCTTATCTTTGAAATCTCGTGCCCCATAGGGAGCCAGTATTTTTGAACGTTCCATAGGCATAGCTTGTAGGATCCTTGGCAGAGGATAATAAATAAACATAGAATTCAATGGAAGTAACAATAATAATGTTTTTGAGTTCTTTATGTAAACACTGTGCCAGATGCCTCTATATATATATCATTTAATCCCCGCGAATCCTTTGAGGTGTATACTACATTTTATTCATTTATGGGACACTCACCATTTATAAGAGTCCTTGCATCCCCAGGGCACCCAAAGCAGGTGTCCCCGTCAGATGGTTATAGTTCATGAATAGTTCCTCAAAGTCTACGTGGAGTTTACCAGTTGGGCCATTCTTACAATAAGCAATTTCGCTTAGTGGCGTACTTGACATTCTTACCCTTATTAGGTTACCAGAGGGAACAGAGCCAGATGGTTGAACTAACAGTCTAATTTTCATGTATCAGGGAAAGGGTTGTGTTAACCTTGTCACTCACTGTTCGCCACACTAAGAAAGAAATGGAGTGCATTCTCCGATATTTGGGGTCTGCCTTCCCAGGGCCATTTCTAGGGTAAGAGACATTCCAGCAGTGACTTCAGTCTTGAAGAGCACCTCCGTCACCCCCAGTTACTTAGTGAGGTCTCCAGTCTGACCATTTCCTAATCTTACAAGGACTGGGAAGCATGGGCTTTGGATCCGCTGTCTGCGGCTCCTAGCTGTGTGACTTCAGGTAAGTCTCTGGGAGATCGTCTCTCTGAGCCTCAGTAGCTTCACTGTGAAATGCGTGTTGTCTTGCAGCGTTTGTGTGAGTGCTAATTGGTAGAATGTGGGTAAGTCTTCATCCGGGAGCTGACAAAGCCAGCGCTCACTCTATTATAACTGTTAGCCAACAGTGGTCAGAACCGTACTGCCCATGCCGTGAATTAAGCACATAGCATACTAGCGAGTTTGAAAAAAAAAAAAATTAAAAAATTAAAAAACCATAGGAAGTTTGTTTCCTCATACATAACAGTAAAGGTTTTCTGCCCAGCATAGCAGTTGATTACCCTGCATCATCAAGAAAACATGAAATTATATTCTATATACATGTTAAGAAAGTAGGGAATTATATAACTTTTTATAGGATTTCTATGAAAACCACATTTTTTTAAAACGTAAGAAATAAGCTTTGTTATGAAGCCAATAAGATGTAACTGTGGGACACACGTTGGTGTACTAGAAAGGTGCGTCATTAACCGGCCAGACCAGCAAAAACCCAGCCCGCGTGTGTGTGTGTTGCTGTTGGACTAGTGTGACGGGCAAGGAGATTCTGGTTCCCGGACCGTGGGTGGAGACTGCGGTCCTTGGGTTCTTCCTCAGAGCTTTTCCTGACTTCCTAAGCCCGATGAAGTTACCTGTAGAGTAATATGTTTCTGGTAACATTTGGTGAGGAAAGAGGCCGTAGTTTCACGCCAAAGCGCCCGAACCCTTCAGATTGTCAGGGATCACCGGTGGCCGGCCTGGTCCGGGGCTGGGGCCTGGGCCTGGTGTGGACATGAGCAGCTTTTCCAGTAAATAAATGGAGAGCAGTTTAAGGAAACAGATGAAAAACTTCTGGGAGATCATTTTTGTATTTAATAGCTAAATGGTGATCTTAAAAATGAAATTTGGAAATCTGCTATGTGAAAAAAAATACAGTAATTGATTTGTAATGAATTTCAGGTTGAAGCTCATCGTGTATGTAATGCTGAATTCTATCTGGAAAGGTGCTTTTAAGAACTGTGATGAAGAAAACCTGGAAAGAACCAGTTTCTTATGAAATAATGGAGATATCTAGTTTATATATTTTTTTGAAAATGTATTTTAAATATATTTTGAGTACTTACGGGGTCTTGCTATGTTGCCCAGGCTGATCTTGAACTCCTGGACTCAAGCAGTTTCTCCTGCCTCAACCTCCCAAAGTGCTGGGATTACAGGTGTGAGCCACTGTGCCCAGCCTAGATCTATACATGTAAAACTTCCTTGTTTTTCATTCTTGTTTTATTTCTTGTGATCTCATCACACATACTCTTTATGTGATGACACAGAGCACAGTCCTGAACTGTGGCGGGGTGTATTATGTCAGCACATCTGAGGAGACATTTGAGTGTCAGTTTTCTTGGAATTTTTGGAATTATTTCGAAGTAGACTTGATATAGAATTAAATAGAAATTAAATAATTAAATCAAATTAAATAAACAGTAGAATTAGAGTTTAGATGGCGTTAACTAAAGCAAAGTAAATGCAATTTTATTTAAAATAGAGGGAATAATCTTAGCTATATCAGGTGTAATTCAGAGAGGGTTTGGGCATCAACCAGAAACTGATTTGGCAGGCCAGGGCTGGGGCTCAAGAATGTGCATTTCTGACAAGTTCCCCGGGTGACTTTGCAGCTGCCACCTGAGACCACACTTCTCCAGCCTCAGCATCACCTGATGTGGCTTTGATCTCTCAGGCTGCTTGTAAGAGGAGATTAAGTAAACCTTCCCAGGTTTACACCAGACTAACCTTTTCGCTAGTACTCAGAGAATCTAGTTTTTAATTTTATGTTAGAAAAAAGAAATGCACATAGTGATTAGATGAGGAAAAAATAGAAATGGAGTATTTCTCACAGAGTCATTGTGGTGTTTTCAGTCATAAATTTGGAGCTAATTCTGTTTGTCAGGACCACTAGCCATTGACGGGGCTGAGTTTGCACTTTGAGGCCCAGTCTTAGCAACATTTTCTGTGAAAGAGTGTCCAGATTGATTGCTGGAGTGTATAGGAGTGAAAAATTAGTTCTGATTTTGTTACTTTGTACTTTTCTCTGTTATTTTGTGTACTTAAATATCCCTTCTTATATATAAAAATCTCATCAGGCCCTGGCACACTTACATGCCCATAGTAGATGACAAATAAATGAGTTGAAATGGATTAAAAGAGTAAAGGGGAAATACCATAGGTCATTTATCCGGAGAGACTTCAGTGCCCTGGAGAGTTACTCTGTTCTCTAGAGTATCCCAATCACAGGCTTTTCCTGAACAATTGTAATTTATTTATTCCAGCTTAATCCTTATTTGTAGTTATTGAACATTTTTAGCACAAAAGTTAGAGATAGCATATTTTTATGTTAGAGTCAGTGAGTAATCCCTCCCTTTTGTCTTTTTATCTTTCATCTGAAATGACTTTTTAAAACTTTCTGCTTTGAAATAATTTTAGAAAAAAATTTGCAAAAATAGAAAGTTCCTGTGTATGTACCTTTTGGCCGGCATCCCCTGTTGTTCTCATGTATCCATAATACAATCATTGAAACCAGGCAATTGATGACAGTTAATCTAAAATATTTATTTGAATTTAACCAACGGTTCCATTCATATCGTTTTTTTCTGGTCCAGGATCCAACCCAGTATCCCACATTGTATTTTGTTATGTCTCCTTGGTCTCTCCCGTCTGTGATAGTGATGGTTCTTTTAGATTTCTTTTCTTTTCTTTTCTTTTTTTTTTTTTGGAAACAGTGTCTTGGAGTGCAGTGGCTCATCTCGGCTCACTGCAATTTCCGCCTCCTGGTTCAAGCGGTTCTTCTGCCTCAGCCTCCTGAGTAGCTGGGATTACAGGCATGCACCACCACATCCGGCTGATTTTTGTGTTTTTGGTAGATATGCGGTTTCTCTGTGTTGGCCAGGCGGGTCTCAAACTCCTGACCTCAAGTGATTGCCTGCCTTGGCCTTTCAAAGTGCTGGGATTGCAGGTGTAAGCCACCGTGCCTGGCCAGTTCTTTTAGATTGCTTTGTCTTTCATGACTTTGATACTTTTGAAGAATACTGGCCAGTTATTTTGTAGAATGCCCCTCAGTTTGGATTTGTCTGATGGTCTTTCTTGATTAAATTGAGGTTTAGGCATTTTTGGTGGGAATAGCACAGGGGTGAAGTCATGCCCTTCTCAGTGCATCATATCAGTAGGTATGTGATGTAGATATGTCTTCTGGTGAACGTGAACTTTGATCTCTTGGTTGAGGTGATGATGTGTCAGGTTTTTGTACTGAGAGATTAAACATTTTTTCTTTGTAATTAATGACTCATAATTTTTTTGATTTTGGTGCAAAAAGTTTGAAACAATGAACATAATATCAGAATGTTTTGAGTTTGACCTTAGCTGTGAGGTATTTCTTATCTTGGGGAGGTTTGTTATTATTTGTTAGAACCAAACATAGCAGGAGAGAGGTAAAGGTTTAGGCTGTTGGAAGGACATGCATTTGCTGATACCCGTCAATCAATCAGTATTGAATTGGCAGCCGAGGAAGCTGTCCAGTTCTTTTGCTGTAGTTCTGTGCTCTGTCTCACGTTTGTCTTTCGGTGAATGACTTTCCCTACCTGTGCAGGGGGGATACATTCTGGAGAAATGCCTCACTAGGTGGTTTCATTGTTGTGTGAACATCACAGAGAGTACAAACCTAGATGGTGCAGCCTACTACACACTTGGGCTATATGGTGTGGCCTACTGCGCCTAGGCTGCAAACTCATAGCATGTTACTGTACTGAACGCTGTAGGCAACTGTAACTCAATGGTAAGTATTTTGTATATCTAAATCTATCCAAACATAGAAAAGGTGCAGTGAAAATATAGTCTAAAAGATAAGAAAATGGTATACTTGTCTCAGAGCACTTACCATGATGGATCTTGTGGGACTGGAGGTTGCTCTGGGTGGGTCAGTGAGTGAGTGGTGACTGGATGCGAAGGCCTAGGAGATTACACTTTTATATAACTGGCAGGGTAGTAGGTTTGCTTTCACCAGCATCACCACAAACACGTGAGAAATGTGTTGTACTAAGACACTACAACAGCTAAGTGATGTCACTAGGCAGTAGGAATGTTTCAGCTCCATTGTCATGATACGGAACCGTCATCGTGTACGTGGTTCATTGTTGACCAAAACATCACTAGGTCGTGCATGACTGTGTTTCAGCTCATCACAGGGTAGTTGCTCTCATATCCTGTGGCTTATCCATTTGGTGGTTCATAGAACTGGGTAGGTATGTTTTCTTTGTAGATCATGTGGATGACATTGCTGTGTATGTTATATATGTGTATAATATAAATTGTCTCTGTGCTCAAAACACATATGCCTGTATTGCCCCAACTGGAGCATATTGGAAGAAACACATTGGATGTATCCTTCATAGGCTTGTAAGCTTCTTGGAGGCAGGGAACAAGTCTCTCTTTGTTTTCCAGTGACTTGCTTTGGGACCTGCAACACACAAGGCACTCATAAATATTTGATGAATAAATAAATACTATACGTGCGTTTTGTTAGCTGCTTTTGCAAGTTACCAGAATTTTGTGAAATCTTTTCACATGAATGTGGAGCCGTGTAATCTAACAGTATTCAAGTAGATGGATTGCCACATTAGCTTTACTTTTAACCATTCCCCATGGTTGGCTACTAGGTTGTTTCCAGTTTTTCTCTACAGTTCATGGTGAACATCCTGAAACACACAGTTCCTCTCTCCCCCTCGCTCTGTCTCTCATGCGTGCATGCACGTGCAAGCAGATTACCTTCCACATAGGTAATTACCCAGCCAGTACCATTTGAGGATGTTCATTTTCCTGTACTTTCCCAATGCTTAACTCTTTAGATTTTTAGAATAAGACTTAAATATTTTGGGACTTTTTGTTTTGTTTTGTTTTGTTTGAGAGAAGTCTCGCTCTTGTTCCCCAGGCTTGAGTGCAGTGGCTCGATCTCAGCTCACTGCAACCTCCGCCTGCCGGGCCCAAATGCTTCTCCTGCCTCAGCCTCCCAAGCAGCTGGGATTAAGGCGCCCGCCACCATGCCTGGTTAATTTTTGCATTTTTTAGTAGAGGTGGGGTTTCACCGTGTTGGCCAGGCTGGTCTTGAACCCCTGACCTCAGGTGATCCGCCTGCCTTGGCCTCCCAAAGTGCTGATATTACAGGTGTGAGCCTCTGTGCCCGGCCTGTTTTGGGACATTTTTAAGGTTTCTTTCTGGAGTGTCGTAAGTGGGGATCACAGTCTGACTACAGTTCGCAAATAATCTTCCAAATGTTCATGTAAAATTTTCCAATTTTCTGTCTCAATGAGAGATCAGAATAAGCCTCAGTGAAGTAATGGTTAACACCTAATGAATATTCCATCACTTTTTATATCCTCCCTAAAGTTACATGTGGTCCTTACCGAACAGGAAACTTCCTGAGGGTGGGGTATGTTTTTAATTCACATTACTTTCAAAAATCAACTGCATGTCAATTAAAGGCTTATATATAGAAGGCAAAACTATGAAACTTTTAGAAGGTAATCCAGGACAGTAGTTGTATGACTCTGGTATAGGAAAGAGGGTCTTAAAAAGATCACAGAGGGTGCAGGCCATAAAGGAAAAGATCAATATGTTTGACAACATTAACATTGATAGCTTTTGTTTATTAAGAAAAACCATCAAGAAAGTGGACAGATAGGTCATAGGGAGAATAGACATACTCAGCACGTATTAGTAGTAAGAGGATAGTGTCCAGCAGGGTGACTACAAATCAGTAGGAACAACAGAAAAGGGGACAAATGACCTAAGTAGGCATTTCACAGAAGAGGAAACTTGAAAGCAAAAATGCTCAACTTTGTTCATAATTAGGGAAATGCAAATTAGGACCAAAATGGTGTATAGTTTCTTACCCATTAGATTGGCAACAATGTAAAAAGTCTGACAATATTGTTGGGAGGACAGGAAACAACTGGAATGCTTATATACAGCTGGTGGAAGTGATAGGCTGCCTTTGAGAATATCTGGTAAAGTTGAGATACATGTATCCTTTGGCCCATTAATTCCACCCAGTCTTTATCTTGGAGCAGTGGTTTCTGAATCGTTTCGCAGCATCATTTGGGAACCTGCTTGAAATGCAGATTTGGGGCCTCTGCTGTGGACCTACTGAATCAGCAGCTTTGAGGATGGGCCAGGTTTCTGACTGTCAAGCCCTGTAGGGAATGTGATGCTAAAATGTGAAAACTGTTACTCTAGAGAAACTCATGCACATGAGTGCCTGGAGACATGTGCAAGGATGCTCACAGTCACACTCTTTGTAAAAGGAAAGACTGGGAGCAATGTCCATCAGAGGAGAACAGATGCCTGCATTGTATCGTATGCCCATAGTGAAGTCCTGTACAGTAGTGAGATTGAGTGAATGTTAGCTGCGTTCATCACCAAGGATAACACACAGCTGGAACATAATCTCAAGGGGAAAAAAAGCTACTTGTAGAATAATGCACAGTTTTTTCCCTTTTTTTTTTTTTAAAGTTTAGAAACATGCAGAAACAAAATTGTAGATTGTCAGAAATACGGGTATGATAAAGTAATAAAGAAAAGCGGGTAAATGATACATGCAAGACTCAAGTCAGTGGATAACTGTATAGGAAGGAAGGTGATGGTAACACAGAGGGACAAATTATCAGAGATGATTTGTTTTTCTTAAACTATTGTCCGCGCTCAGGATTTTGTAATATTTTTGCGTAACACCTTTACACATATTAAAAGTTTTTTGTATATACCAAATATTTCAAAAGCAAACATTTACGATTTATTCTGCATACTTATCTATGTCGGGACTTTTCCGTTTGTACGAAAAGGATGTGATGGAGGTGAAGAGATAGGTTCTTGGAGGAATGTGATAGAACTTAACTCTTCAGCTGGCCTCCTGTAAAGACCTTCAGGAGTAGAGATACGAAAAAGAAGACTGGATTCGATGATCATTGTTAATACGTATGAGCACCTACTGTGTTCCAGGTGCTGATATGAGCATGTGACATGCCGAGTTTATATGCCATTAAATAAATGAAGATTGCATCTTTCAGTGACTCTGTGGGGTAGGTGTTATTAAAAGTGTTATCCTTGCTTTGCGGAAGAGGCACCTTGCCCATGGGCACAGAGAGATCAGGCACAGAAGGGAGTCTGACTCTGAATCACTGCCATGCAGGGGCAGAGGAAGAAGACAAGCATAGGCAAAAATAGCATGTCTGAGAGAGCCAGAGGGAAGAGAACAAAAATCAAGGCAGAAATGGGAGTGTGGAAGAAGACTGGTAAAGGTTTACTTACTTCCTTTTTTAAAAAAATCTTAGTAGTTTTTTTTTTTTTAAACTAGCGTGTGTGACTTTATCATTCTAAGAGATTAGTCTCGCATAAAAAGTAATTGATCACATTTTGATTTCAGTCCTTGAATATTGAGTCTAAGTGACTTCTAAGGAGTGCATCTTTCAGTTCATTAGAAAGTAGTAGTATCCTCCCACAAGATTCTGGAAATCATACTTCTTTGCTTAGGTAATTTCTTGCTAAAAAGGGGGGACACATTTGGGGAATCAACATTTGCCTATTTTTTCTAACCTTTTATAACTTTGTTTTCTTTTGTCATTTATCTTATATTATGGGACTTTTTCTTAAATCAGTGTTGCTTCTACTGTAAACTTTATCTTAAGCCATCATGTTATAGTCACTCCTTGAAATTAACAAGTATAAGAAAAATAAAAAGATGACTCTGGAAGTCAAATTACCTGTCCTGTGGAGCCAAACAGCACTACTGTTTTTCTTTGATATTGGGTGCTGAAATTGTCTAAACCATGAGAACTGGCGAGCATTTGCAGTTATGTAATGTCATCCTTTCTAGTAGAATGGGCACCTCTCTAAGAAGTTGGCAGCCCATGAGCCTCCTTCTGTGGCAAGGATGCCTGCATTTCAAACCCATGTAGTACTTGTAGGAGATCCCTTATGGGGAAATATAGAACATAGGTTTCTTAAACAGATTTGAGGCACTTTAGCTCCTCTAGTTTCAGTTAAATTTTGCTAAATTTAGCAAATCTAAATTTTAATTCCTCAGTGCTTTTCGGTGTGTGTGGTGCTCATACTTTCCTTTAATTTTCCCTTTTATAAATGCTGTGCTTTTTTCCCATTAAACAAACCCACTTAATTGTTTTAAAGAAAAACAAGGTAATAAGAAACCTAATAGAATTGTTTAACGTAGTTGGAGTAATGCCAGTCTAATCATCAAATGCAACCAAAGCCCAGCATGCTTTACAGTTATTGAATATAATGGAAACTTTGTGTTTTAAACCTAGAACAAACAACAGACTTTTTCTTTGGAAGTGTGTAATTCACTTATGATTTCTGCTGGTCGTGAATTATGGATCAGAATTTGATATATGATTATTGAATCAATTATTATAAAATGAGGAATAGCAGTTATAGGAGTGCATGTTAATTTAAAATATAATTTTAAAACCATTATAATTCAATGGTTACTACTAAGGTAGTAATGTACTTTTAAAAATAGCTTAGAAAGAAAAGTAAGTAGAAATTACAGTTT
Organism: Mandrillus leucophaeus; assembly: GCF_000951045.1. Taxonomy (NCBI): domain Eukaryota; kingdom Metazoa; phylum Chordata; class Mammalia; order Primates; family Cercopithecidae; genus Mandrillus; species Mandrillus leucophaeus. The sequence continues at coordinate 5,738,656 of NW_012101587.1, read as the reverse complement.
CCAAAAAGGGGATGAAATAATTTTTATTAAGAATCTTCAGGGTACAAAATCTGGTTTTCAATATGGGCGGTGTTTTACTATATTTCACTGTAACACCCTAGGATTTCAAGGTGGTAGGTCAGAGCTATGTTTGCTAAAAGTGGCATTCAGAATAAATTTATGTGGCAAGTTATGATGGAGGTCAATGTGTTTGGAGTCTGTGTGTGACAGCAGATTACGTACAGTGCATGTATGCTTTTTCCTGATTCACTTATCACTTCCCACCCTCTCCTTTTCTTCACCTCAGTACTGTGTCTGGTAAATATGCATTCAGTGGATATTCTTTTTTTTTGTTTTGTTTTTAAGAGTTAGGAGAGATTTTAGTCCAGTGGTTCCCAAATCTGGCTCATCAGAATCATCCAGGGAACTCTTTAAAAGTACAGATTTTTTGTCTCTATCCCAAACTTCTTAATCAGAATCTTTCATGGGTAAGACCTAGAGATTTTATATTTTTGATGATTAGCTAGATTTATAAATGATTGGTACTGTCTGTAATTCTCTTTTTTTAT
>NW_012101587.1:5737347-5738058 GCF_000951045.1 Mandrillus leucophaeus | reverse complement strand
ACCACATATGTCCGTATCCATGCACCACATACATCCTGTCTCTTATACACATCTAGATGTGTATAAGAGACAGGTCTAAACCATGAGAACTGGCGAGCATTTGCAGTTATGTAATGTCATCCTTTCTAGTAGAATGGGCACCTCTCTAAGAAGTTGGCAGCCCATGAGCCTCCTTCTGTGGCAAGGATGCCTGCATTTCAAACCCATGTAGTACTTGTAGGAGATCCCTTATGGGGAAATATAGAACATAGGTTTCTTAAACAGATTTGAGGCACTTTAGCTCCTCTAGTTTCAGTTAAATTTTGCTAAATTTAGCAAATCTAAATTTTAATTCCTCAGTGCTTTTCGGTGTGTGTGGTGCTCATACTTTCCTTTAATTTTCCCTTTTATAAATGCTGTGCTTTTTTCCCATTAAACAAACCCACTTAATTGTTTTAAAGAAAAACAAGGTAATAAGAAACCTAATAGAATTGTTTAACGTAGTTGGAGTAATGCCAGTCTAATCATCAAATGCAACCAAAGCCCAGCATGCTTTACAGTTATTGAATATAATGGAAACTTTGTGTTTTAAACCTAGAACAAACAACAGACTTTTTCTTTGGAAGTGTGTAATTCACTTATGATTTCTGCTGGTCGTGAATTATGGATCAGAATTTGATATATGATTATTGAATCAATTATTATAAAATGAGGAATAGCAGTTATAGGAGT